>NC_091473.1:157472832-157788205 GCF_036971445.1 Narcine bancroftii | reverse complement strand
GACTCCCCGCTTCTGATTCTGATTCCCTGCCTCTGATTCCCCATCTCTGATTCCGCACATCTGATTCCCTGCCTCTGATTCCCCACCTCTGATTCCCCATATCTGATTCCCCGCCTCTGTTTCCCCACCTCTGATTCCCCGCCTCTGTTTCCCCATATCTAATTCCCAACCTCTGATGCCCCAACTCTGATTCCCTGCCTCTGATTCCCCGCGTTCTATTCCCTGCCTCTGATTCCCCGCCTGTGATTCCCCATCTCTGATTCACCACCTCTGATTCCCCACCTCTGATTCCCCACCTCTGATTCCCCATATCTAATTCCTCGCCTCTGTTTTCCCGCCTCTGATTCCCCGCCTCTGTTTCCCCATATCTGATTCCCCGCCTCTGAATCTCCAACTCTGATTCCCTGCCTCTGATTCCCCAGCTCTGATTCCCCACCTTTGATTCCCCCCGTCTGATTCCCAGCCTCTGAATCCCCGTGTCTGATTTCCTGCCTCTGATTCACCACCTCTGATTCCCCATCTCTGACTCACCGCCTCTGATTCCCCACCTCTGATTCCCCATCTCTGATTCCGCACATCTGATTCCCTGCCTCTGATTCCCCGACTCTGATTCCCCAGCTCTGATTCCCCGCCTCTGATTCCCCAACTCTGATTCCCCGCCTCTGATTCCCCAGCTCTGATTCACCGCCTTTGATTCGCCACCTCTGATTCCCCATATCTGATTTCCCGCCTCTGTTTCCCCGCCTCTGATTCCCCGCCTCTTATTCCCCATATCTCATTCCCCGACTCTGAATCCCCATCTCTGATTCCCGGACTCTGATTCCCCACCTCTGATTCCCGGCCTCTTATTCCCGTCATCTGATTCCGGCCTCAGATTCCCGGCCTCTGATTCCCTGCTTCTGATTCTGATTCCCTGCCTCTGATTCCCCATCTCTGATTGTGCACATCTGATTCCCTGCCTCTGATTCCCCACCTCTGATTCCCCATATCTGATTTCCCGCCTCTGTTTCCCCGCCTCTGATTCCCCGCCTCTGTTTCCCAATATCTAAGACCCGCCTCTGATTCCCCAACTCTGATTCCCCACCTCTGATTCTCCAGCTATGATTCCCCGCCTCTGATTCCCCGCATCTGATTCCCTGCATCTGATTTCAAGCCTCTGATTCCCTGCATCTGATGCCCAACCTCTGATTCCCCACCTCTGATTCCCCATTTCTGATATCCCGCATCTGATTCCCTGCATCTGATTCCAAGCCTCTGATTCCCTGCCTCTGATTCCCAACCTCTGATTCCCCACCTCTGATTCCCCATATCTGATTCCCCGCCTCTGTTTCCCCGCCTCTGATTCCCCGCCTCTGTTTCCCCATATCTAATTCCCAACCTCTGATGCCCCAACTCTGATTCCCTGCCTCTGATTCCCCGCGTTCTATTCCCTGCCTCTGATTCCACGCCTGTGATTCCCCATCTCTGATTCACCACCTCTGATTCCCCACCTCTGATTCCCCATATCTAATTCCCCGCCTCTGTTTTCCCGCCTCTGATTCCCCGCCTCTGTTTCCCCATATCTGATTCCCCGCCTCTGAATCCCCAACTCTGATTCCCTGCCTCTGATTCCCTGCTTCTGATTCTGATTCCCCACCTCTGATTCCCCATCTCTGATTCCGCACATCTAATTCCCTGCCTCTGATTCCCCATCTCTGATTCCCCATATCTGATTCCCCACCTTCTGTTCCCCGCCTCTGATTTCCCGCCTCTGTTTCCCCATATCTAAGTCCCCGACTCTGATTCCCCAACTTTGATTCCCCACCTCTGATTCCCCAGCTCTGATTCCCCGCCTCTGATTCCCCGCATCTGATTCCATGCATATGATTCCCAGCCTCTGATTCCCTGCCTCTGATTCCCAACCTCTGATTCCCCACCTCTGATTCCCCATATCTGATTCCCCGCCTCTGTTTCCCCGCCTCTGATTCCCCTCCTCTGTTTCCCCATATCTAAGTCCCCGACTCTGATTCCCCAACTTTGATTCCCCACCTCTGATTCCCCAGCTCTGATTCCCCGCCTCTGATTCCCCGCATCTGATTCCATGCATCTGATTCCCCAACTCTGATTCCCTGCCTCTAAGTTCCCAGCTCTGATTCCCCGCCTCTGATTCCCCGTGTCTGATTTCCTGCCTCTGATTCCCCGCCTCTGATTACCCATGTCTATTTCACCGCCTCTGATTCCCCACCTCTGATTCCCCATCTCTGATTCCGCACATCCGATTCCCTGCCTCTGATTCCCCGCCTCTGATTCACTGCCTCTGATTCCCCAGCTCTGATTCCCCGCCTCTGATTCCCCGCGTCTTATTCCCTGCTTCTGATTCTGATTCCCTGCCTCTGATTCCCCATCTCTGATTCCGCACATCTGATTCCCTGCCTCTGATTCTCCACCTCTGATTCCCCATATCTGATTCCCCGCCTCTGTTTCCCCGCCTCTGATTCCCCGCCTCTGTTTCCCCATATCTAAGTCCCCGCCTCTGATTCCCCAACTCTGATTCCCCACCTCTGATTCCCCAGCTCTGATTCCCCATCTCTGATTCACCACCTCTGATTCCCTACCTCTGATTCCCCATATCTAATTCCTCGCCTCTGTTTTCCCGCCTCTGAATCCCCGCCTCTGTTTCCCCATATCTGATTCCCCGCCTCTGAATCCCCAACTCTGATTCCCTGCCTCTGATTCCCCAGCTCTGATTCCCCACCTTTGATTCCCCCCGTCTGATTCCCAGCCTCTGAAACCCCGTGTCTGATTTCCTGCCTCTGATTCACCGCCTCTGATTCCCCATCTCTGACTCACCGCCTCTGATTCCCCACCTCTGATTCCCCATCTCTGATTCCGCACATCTGATTCCCTGCCTCTGATTCCCCGACTCTGATTCCCCAGCTCTGATTCCCCGCCTCTGCTTCCCCAACTCTGATTCCCCGCCTCTGATTCCCCAGCTCTGATTCACCGCCTTTGATTCGCCACCTCTGATTCCCCATATCTGATTCCCCGCCTCTTTTTCCCCGCCTCTGATTCCCCGCCTCTGATTCCCCATATCTCATTCCCCGACTCTGAATCCCCATCTCTGATTCCCGGACTCTGATTCCCCACCTCTGATTCCCGGCCTCTTATTCCCGTCATCTGATTCCGGCCTCTGATTCCCGGCCTCTGATTCCCTGCTTCTGATTCTGATTCCCTGCCTCTGATTCCCCATCTCTGATTGCGCACATCTGATTCCCTGCCTCCGATTCCCCACCTCTGATTCCCCATATCTGATTTCCCGCCTCTGTTTCCCCGCCTCTGATTCCCCGCCTCTGTTTCCCAATATCTAAGACCCGCCTCTGATTCCCCAACTCTGATTCCCCACCTCTGATTCTCCAGCTATGATTCCCCGCCTCTGATTCCCCGCATCTGATTCCCTGCATCTGATTCCAAGCTTCTGATTCCCTGCATCTGATTCCCAACCTCTGATTCCCCACCTCTGATTCCCCATTTCTGATATCCCGCATCTGATTCCCTGCATCTGATTCCAAGCCTCTGATTCCCTGCCTCTGATTCCCAACCTCTGATTCCCCACCTCTGATTCCCCATATCTGATTCCCCGCCTCTGTTTCCCCGCCTCTGATTCCCCGCCTCTGTTTCCCCATATCTAATTCCCAACCTCTGATGCCCCAACTCTGATTCCCTGCCTCTGATTCCCCGCGTTCTATTCCCTGCCTCTGATTCCACGCCTGTGATTCCCCATCTCTGATTCACCACCTCTGATTCCCCACCTCTGATTCCCCATATCTAATTCCCCGCCTCTGTTTTCCCGCCTCTGATTCCCCGCCTCTGTTTCCCCATATCTGATTCCCCGCCTCTGAATCCCCAACTCTGATTCCCTGCCTCTGATTCCCTGCTTCTGATTCTGATTCCCCACCTCTGATTCCCCATCTCTGATTCCGCACATCTAATTCCCTGCCTCTGATTCCCAATCTCTGATTCCCCATATCTGATTCCCCGCCTTCTGTTCCCCGCCTCTGATTCCCCGCCTCTGTTTCCCCATATCTAAGTCCCCGACTCTGATTCCCCAACTTTGATTCCCCACCTCTGATTCCCCAGCTCTGATTCCCCGCCTCTGATTCCCCGCATCTGATTCCATGCATATGATTCCCAGCCTCTGATTCCCTGCCTCTGATTCCCAACCTCTGATTCCCCACCTCTGATTCCCCATATCTGATTCCCCGCCTCTGTTTCCCCGCCTCTGATTCCCCTCCTCTGTTTCCCCATATCTAAGTCCCCGACTCTGATTCCCCAACTTTGATTCCCCACCTCTGATTCCCCAGCTCTGATTCCCCGCCTCTGATTCCCCGCATCTGATTCCATGCATCTGATTCCCCAACTCTGATTCCCTGCCTCTAAGTTCCCAGCTCTGATTCCCCGCCTCTGATTCCCCGTGTCTGATTTCCTGCCTCTGATTCCCCGCCTCTGATTACCCATGTCTATTTCACCGCCTCTGATTCCCCACCTCTGATTCCCCATCTCTGATTCCGCACATCCGATTCCCTGCCTCTGATTCCCCGCCTCTGATTCACTGCCTCTGATACCCCAGCTCTGATTCCCCGCCTCTGATTCCCCGCGTCTTATTCCCTGCTTCTGATTCTGATTCCCTGCCTCTGATTCCCCATCTCTGATTCCGCACATCTGATTCCCTGCCTCTGATTCTCCACCTCTGATTCCCCATATCTGATTCCCCGCCTCTGTTTCCCCGCCTCTGATTCCCCGCCTCTGTTTCCCCATATCTAAGTCCCCGCCTCTGATTCCCCAACTCTGATTCCCCACCTCTGATTCCCCAGCTCTGATTCCCCGCCTCTGATTCCCCGCATCTGATTCCCCGCCTCTGATTACCCATGTCTGAATCACCGCCTCTGATTCCCCACCTCTGATTCCCCATCTCTGAATCTCCGCCTCTGATTCCCCGCGTCTTATTCCCTGCTTCTGATTCAGATTCCCTGCCTCTGATCCCATCTCTGATTCCGCACATCTGATTCCCTGCCTCTGATTCCCCACCTCTGATTCCCCATATCTGATTCCCCGCCTCTGATTCCCTGCCTGTGATTCCCAACCTCTGATTCCCCACCTCTGATTCCCCATATCTGATTCCCCGCCTCTGTTTCCCCACCTCTGATTCCCCGCCTCTGTTTCCCCATATCTGATTCCCCGCCTCTATTTGCCCACCTCTGATTCCCCACCTCAGTTTCCCCATATCTGATTCCCCGCCTCTGAATCCCCAACTCTGATTCCCTGCATCTAATTCCCCAGCTCTGATTCCCTGCCCCTGTTTCCCCATATCTGATTCACCGCCTCTGAATCCCCAACTCTGATTCCCTGCCTCTAATTTCCCAGCTCTGATTCCCCGCCTCTGATTCCCCGTGTCTGATTTCCTGCCTCTGATTCCCTGCCTCTGATTCCCCATCTCTGATTGCGCACATCTGATTCCCTGCCTCTGATTCCCCACCTCTGATTCCCCATATCTGATTTCCCGCCTCTGTTTCCCCGCCTCTGATTCCCCGTCTCTGTTTCCCAATATCTAAGACCCGCCTCTGATTCCCCAACTCTGATTCCCCACCTCTGATTCTCCAGCTATGATTCCCCGCCTCTGATTCCCCGCATCTGATTCCCTGCATCTGATTCCAAGCCTCTGATTCCCTGCATCTGATTCCCAACCTCTGATTCCCCACCTCTGATTCCCCATTTCTGATATCCCGCATCTGATTCCCTGCATCTGATTCCAAGCCTCTGATTCCCTGCCTCTGATTCCCAACCTCTGATTCCCCACCTCTGATTCCCCATATCTGATTCCCCGCCTCTGTTTCCCCGCCTCTGATTCCCCGCCTCTGTTTCCCCATATCTAATTCCCAACCTCTGATGCCCCAACTCTGATTCCCTGCCTCTGATTCCCCGCGTTCTATTCCCTGCCTCTGATTCCACGCCTGTGATTCCCCATCTCTGATTCACCACCTCTGATTCCCCATCTCTGATTCCCCATATCTAATTCCCCGCCTCTGTTTTCCCGCCTCTGATTCCCCGCCTCTGTTTCCCCATATCTGATTCCCCGCCTCTGAATCCCCAACTCTGATTCCCTGCCTCTGATTCCCTGCTTCTGATTCTGATTCCCCTCCTCTGATTCCCCATCTCTGATTCCGCACATCTAATTCCCTGCCTCTGATTCCCAATCTCTGATTCCCCATATCTGATTCCCCGCCTTCTGTTCCCCGCCTCTGATTCCCCGCCTCTGTTTCCCCATATCTAAGTCCCCGACTCTGATTCCCCAACTTTGATTCCCCACCTCTGATTCCCCAGCTCTGATTCCCCGCCTCTGATTCCCCGCATCTGATTCCATGCATATGATTCCCAGCCTCTGATTCCCTGCCTCTGATTCCCAACCTCTGATTCCCCACCTCTGATTCCCCATATCTGATTCCCCGCCTCTGTTTCCCCGCCTCTGATTCCCCTCCTCTGTTTCCCCATATCTAAGTCCCCGACTCTGATTCCCCAACTTTGATTCCCCACCTCTGATTCCCCAGCTCTGATTCCCCGCCTCTGATTCCCCGCATCTGATTCCATGCATCTGATTCCCCAACACTGATTCCCTGCCTCTAAGTTCCCAGCTCTGATTCCCCGCCTCTGATTCCCCGTGTCTGATTTCCTGCCTCTGATTCCCCGCCTCTGATTACCCATGTCTATTTCACCGCCTCTGATTCCCCACCTCTGATTCCCCATCTCTGATTCCGCACATCCGATTCCCTGCCTCTGATTCCCCGCCTCTGATTCACTGCCTCTGATACCCCAGCTCTGATTCCCCGCCTCTGATTCCCCGCGTCTTATTCCCTGCTTCTGATTCTGATTCCCTGCCTCTGATTCCCCATCTCTGATTCCGCACATCTGATTCCCTGCCTCTGATTCTCCACCTCTGATTCCCCATATCTGATTCCCCGCCTCTGTTTCCCCGCCTCTGATTCCCCGCCTCTGTTTCCCCATATCTAAGTCCCCGCCTCTGATTCCCCAACTCTGATTCCCCACCTCTGATTCCCCAGCTCTGATTCCCCGCCTCTGATTCCCCGCATCTGATTCCCTGCATCTGATTCCCCACCTCTGATTACCCATGTCTGAATCACCGCCTCTGATTCCCCACCTCTGATTCCCCATCTCTGATTCTCCGCCTCTGATTCCCCGCGTCTTATTCCCTGCTTCTGATTCAGATTCCCTGCCTCTGATCCCATCTCTGATTCCGCACATCTGATTCCCTGCCTCTGATTCCCCACCTCTGATTCCCCATATCTGATTCCCCGCCTCTGATTCCCTGCCTGTGATTCCCAACCTCTGATTCCCCACCTCTGATTCCCCATATCTGATTCCCCGCCTCTGTTTCCCCACCTCTGATTCCCCGCCTCTGTTTCCCCATATCTGATTCCCCGCCTCTATTTGCCCACCTCTGATTCCCCACCTCAGTTTCCCCATATCTGATTCCCCGCCTCTGAATCCCCAACTCTGATTCCCTGCATCTAATTCCCCAGCTCTGATTCACCGCCTCTGATTCCCCACCTCTGATTCCCCATCTCTGATTCCGCACATCCCATTCCCTGCCTCTGATTCCCCGCCTCTGATTCCCCGCCTCAGATTCCCCGTGTCTGATTTCCTGCCTCTGATTCCCCGCCTCTGATTACCCATGTCTGATTCACCGCCTCTGATTCCCCACCTCTGATTCCCCATCTCTGATTCCGCACATCCGATTCCCTGCTTCTGATTCCCCGCCTCTGATTCACAGCCTCTGATTCCCCAGCTCTGACTCCCCGCCTCAGATTCCCCGCGTCTTATTCCCTGCTTCTGATTCTGATTCCCTGCCTCTGATTCCCCATCTCTGATACCGCACATCTGATTCCCTGCCTCTGATTCCCCACCTCTGATTCCCCATATCTGATTCCCCGCCTCTGTTTCCCCGCCTCTGATTCCCCGCCTCTGTTTCCCCATATCTAAGTCCCCGCCTCTGATTCCCCAACTCTGATTCCCCACCTCTGATTCCCGAGCTCTGATTCCCCACCTCTGATTCCCCATATCTGATTCCCCGCCTCTGAATCCCCAACTCTGATTCCCTGCATCTAATTCCCCAGCTCTGATTCCCCGCCTCTGATTCCCCGTGTCTGATTTCCTGCCTCTGATTCCCCGCCTCTGATTACCCATGTCTGATTCACCGCCTCTGATTCCCCACCTCTGATTCCCCATCTCTGATTCCGCACATCCGATTCCCTGCCTCTGATTCCCCGCCTCTGATACACCGCCTCTGATTCCCGGCCTCTGATTTCCCGCCTCTGATTCCCTGCCACTGATACCCCGCCCCTGATTCCCCACCTCTGATTCCCCATATCTGATTCCCCTCCTCTTTTTCCCCGCCTCTGATTCCCCGCCTCTGATTCCCCATATCTGATTCCCCGCCTCTGATTCCCCAACTCTGATTCCCCGCCTCCTATTCCCCAGCTCTGAATCCCCGCCTCTGATTCCGCGCGTCTGATTACCGGCCTCTGATTCCCCGCCTCTGATTCTCCATCTCTGATTCACAACCTCTGATTCCCCACCTCTGATTGCCCATATCTGATTCCCCGCCTCTGTTTCCCCGCCTCTGATTCCCCAGCTCTGATTAACAATATCTTATTCCCCGCCTCTGTTTCCCCGCCTCTGATTCCCCAGCTCTGATTAACAATATCTGATTCCCCGCCTCTGATTCCCCACCTCTGATTCCCCGCCTCTGATTCGCCAGCTATGATTCCCCGCCTTGATTATCCAGCTCTTATTCCCCGCCTCTGATTCCCCGTGTTTGATTCTCTGCCTCTGATTCCCGGCCTCTGATTCCCCATCTCTGATTCACCGCCTTTGATTCGCCACCTCTGATTCCCCATATCTGATTCCCCGCCTCTGTTTCCCCGCCTCTGATTCCCCGCCTCTGATTCCCCATATCTCATTCCCCGCCTCTGAATCCCCATCTCTGATTCCCGGACTCTGATTCCCCACCTCTGATTCCCGGCCTCTTATTCCCGGCATCTGATTCCGGCCTCTGATCCCCGGCCTCTGATTCCCTGCTTCTGATTCTGATTCCCTGCCTCTGATTCCCCATCTCTGATTGCGCACATCTGATTCCCTGCCTCTGATTCCCCACCTCTGATTCCCCATATCTGATTCCCCGCCTCTGTTTCCCCGCCTCTGATTCCCCGCCGCTGTTTCCCAATATCTAAGTCCCCGCCTCTGATTCCCCAACTCTGATTCCCCACCTCTGATTCTCCAGCTCTGATTCCCCGCCTCTGATTCCCCGCATCTGATTCCCTGCATCTGATTCCAAGCCTCTGATTCCCTGCCTCTGATTCCCAACCTCTGATTCCCCACCTCTGATTTCCCATATCTGATTCCCCGCCTCTGTTTCCCCGCCTCTGATTCCCCGCCTCTGTTTCCCCATATCTGATTCCCGGCCTCTGAATCCCCGCCTCTGATTCCCCGCCTCTGATTCCCTGCCTCTGATTCCCCATCTCCGTTTCCGCACATCTGATTCCCTGCCTCTGATTCCCCGCCTCTGATTCCCCACCTCTGATTCCCTGCCTCTGATTCCCAACATCTGATTCCCCACCTCTTATTCCCCATATCTGATTCCCCGCCTGTTTCCCCGCCTCTGACTCCCCTCCTCTGATTCCCCAACTCTAATTCCCCGCCTCTGATTCCCCAGCTCTGATTCCCCGTGTTTGATTCCCTGCCTCTGAATCCCTGCCCTGATTCCCCATCTCTGTTTCACCGCCTTTGATTCGCCACCTCTGATTCCCCATATCTGATTCCCATCCTCTGTTTCCCCGCCTCTGATTCCCTGCCTCTGATTCCCAACCTCTGATTCCACACCTCTGATTCCCCATCTCAGATTCCTCGCCTCTGTTTCCCCGCCTCTGATTCCCCGCCCCTCTTTCCCCATATCTGATTCCCCGCCTCTGATTCCCCAACTCTGATTCCCCGCCTCTGATTCCCCAGCTCTGATTCCCCGCCTCTGATTCCCCGTGTTAGATTCCCTGCCTCTGATTGCCCGCCTCTGATTCCACATCTCTGATTCACCGCCTTTGTTTCGCCACCTCTGATTTACCATATCTGATTCCCCACCTCTGTTTCCCCGCCTCTGATTCCCCGCCTCTAATTATCCATATCTCATTCTCCGCCTCTGAATCCCCATCTCTGATTCCCGGACACTGATTCCCCACCTCTGATTCCCGGCCTCTTATTCCCAGCATCTGATTCCCGGCCTCTGATTCCCGGCCTCTGATTCCCCGCTTCTGATTCTGATTCCCTGCCTCTGATTCCCCATCTCTGATTCCGCACATCTGATTCCCTGCCTCTGATTCCCCACCTCTGATTCCCCATATCTGATTCCCCGCCTCTGTTTCCCCGCCTCTGATTCCACGCCTCTGTTTCCCCATATCTAATTCCGAACCTCTGATGCCCCAACTCTAATTCCCTGCCTCTGATTCCCCGCGTTCTATTCCCTGCCTCTGATTCCCCGCCTGTGATTCCCCATCTCTGATTCACCACCTCTGATTCCCCACCTCTGATTCCCCATATCTGATTCCCCGCCTCTGTTTCCCAACCTCTGATTCCACACCTCTGATTCCCCATATCTGATTCCCCGCCTCTGTTTCCCCGCCTCTGATTCCCGGCCCCTGTTTCCCCATATCTGATTCCCCGCCACTTATTCCCCAACTCAGATTCCCCGCCTCTGATTCCCCAGCTCTGATTCCCCGCCTCTGATTCCCTGTGTTTGATTCCCTGCCTCTGATTCCCCGCCTCTGATTCCCCATCTCTGATTCACTGCCTTTGATTCGCCACCTCTGATTCCCCATATCTGATTCCCCACCACTGTTTCCACGCCTCAAATTCCCCGCCTCTGATTCTCCATATCTCATTCCCCGCCTTTGAATCCCCATCTCTGATTCCCGGACTCTGATTCCCCACCTCTGATTCCCGGCCTCTTATTCCCAGCATCTGATTCCTGGCCTCTGATTCCCCATATCTGATTCCCCGCTTCTGATTCTGATTCCCTGCCTCTGATTCCCCATCTCTGATTCCGCACATCTGATTCCCTGCCTCTGATTCCCCACCTCTGATTCCCCATATCTGATTCCCCGCCTCTGTTTCCCCACCTCTGATTCCCCGCCTCTGTTTCCCCATATCTAATTCCCAACCTCTGATGCCCCAACTCTGATTCCCTGCCTCTGATTCCCCGCGTTCTATTCCCTGCCTCTGATTCCCCGCCTGTGATTCCCCATCTCTGATTCACCACCTCTGATTCCCCACCTCTGATTCCCCATATCTAATTCATCGCCTCTGTTTTCCCGCCTCTGATTCCCCGCCTATGTTTCCCCATATCTGATTCCCCGCCTCTGAATCCCCAACTCTGATTCCCTGCCTCTGATTCCCCAGCTCTGATTCCCCACCTTTGATTCCCCCCGTCTGATTACCAGCCTCTGAATCCCCGTGTCTGATTTCCTGCCTCTGATTCACCGCCTCTGATTCCCCATCTCTGACTCACCGCCTCTGATTCCCCACCTCTGATTCCCCATCTCTGATTCCGCACATCTGATTCCCTGCCTCTGATTCCCCGACTCTGATTCCCCAGCTCTGATTCCCCGCCTCTGATTCCCCAACTCTGATTCCCCGCCTCTGATTCCCCAGCTCTGATTCACCGCCTTTGATTCGCCACCTCTGATTCCCCATATCTGATTCCCCGCCTCTGTTTCCCCGCCTCTGATTCCCCGCCTCTGATTCCCCATATCTCATTCCCCGACTCTGAATCCCCATCTCTGATTCCCGGACTCTGATTCCCCACCTCTGATTCCCGGCCTCTTATTCCCGTCATCTGATTCCGGCCTCTGATTCCCGGCCTCTGATTCCCTGCTTCTGATTCTGATTCCCTGCCTCTGATTCCCCATCTCTGATTGCGCACATCTGATTCCCTGCCTCTGATTCCCCACCTCTGATTCCCCATATCTGATTTCCCGCCTCTGTTTCCCCGCCTCTGATTCCCCGCCTCTGTTTCCCAATATCTAAGACCCGCCTCTGATTCCCCAACTCTGATTCCCCACCTCTGATTCTCCAGCTATGATTCCCCGCCTCTGATTCCCCGCATCTGATTCCCTGCATCTGATTCCAAGCCTCTGATTCCCTGTATCTAATTCCCAACCTCTGATTCCCCACCTCTGATTCCCCATTTCTGATTCCCCGCATCTGATTCCCTGCATCTGATTCCAAGCCTCTGATTCCCTGCCTCTGATTCCCAACCTCTGATTCCCCACCTCTGATTCCCCATATCTGATTCCCCGCCTCTGTTTCCCCGCCTCTGATTCCCCGCCTCTGTTTCCCCATATCTAATTCCCAACCTCTGATGCCCCAACTCTGATTCCCTGCCTCTGATTCCCCGCGTTCTATTCCCTGCCTCTGATTCCACGCCTGTGATTCCCCATCTCTGATTCACCACCTCTGATTCCCCACCTCTGATTCCCCATATCTAATTCCCCGCCTCTGAATCCCCAACTCTGATTCCCTGCCTCTGATTCCCTGCTTCTGATTCTGATTCCCCACCTCTGATTCCCCATCTCTGATTCCGCACATCTAATTCCCTGCCTCTGATTCCCCATCTCTGATTCCCCATATCTGATTCCCCGCCTTCTGTTCCCCGCCTCTGATTCCCCGCCTCTGTTTCCCCATATCTAAGTCCCCGACTCTGATTCCCCAACTTTGATTCCCCACCTCTGATTCCCCAGCTCTGATTCCCCGCCTCTGATTCCCCGCATCTGATTCCATGCATATGATTCCCAGCCTCTGATTCCCTGCCTCTGATTCCCAACCTCTGATTTCCCACCTCTGATTCCCCATATCTGATTCCCCGCCTCTGTTTCCCCGCCTCTGATTCCCCTCCTCTGTTTCCCCATATCTGATCCCCGTCTCTATTTGCCCGCCTCTGTTTCCCCGCCTCTTTTTCCCCATATCTGATTCCCCGCCTCTGAATCCCCAACTCTGATTCCCTGCCTCTAATTTCCCAGCTCTGATTCCCCGCATCTGATTCCCCGTGTCTGATTTCCTGCCTCTGATTCTCCGCCTCTGATTACCCATGTCTGATTCACCGCCTCGGATTCCCCACCTCTGATTCCCCATCTCTGATTCGGCACATCCGATTCCCTGCCTCTGAATCCCCGCCTCTGATTCACTGAATCTGATTCCCCAGCTCTGATTCCCCGCCTCTGATTCCCCGCGTCTTATTCCCTGCTTCTGATTCTGATTCCCCGCCTCTGTTTCCCCTTCTCTGATTCCCCGCCTCTGTTTCCCCATATCTAAGTCCCCGCCTCTGATTCCCCAACTCTGATTCCCCACCTCTGATTCCCCAGCTCTGATTCCCCGCCTCTGATTCCCCGCATCTGATTCCCTGCATCTGATACCCAGCCTCTGATTCCCAGCCTGTGATTCCCAAACTCTGATTCCCCACCTCTGATTCCCCATATCTGATTCCCCGCCTCTGTTTCCCCGCCTCTGATTCCCCGCCTCTGTTTCCCCATATCTGATTCCCCGCCTCTATTTGCCCACCTATGATTCCCCACCTCAGTTTCCCCATATCTGATTCCCCGCCTCTGAATCCCCAACTCTGATTCCCTGCATCTAATTCCCCAGCTCTGATTCCCCGCCTCTGATTCCCCGTGTCTCATTTCCTGCCTCTGATTACCCGCCTCTGTTTACCCATGTCTGATTCACCGCCTCTGATTCCCCACCTCTGATTCCCCATCTCTGATTCCGCACATCCCATTCCCTGCCTCTGATTCCCCGCCTCTGATTCCCCGCCTCAGATTCCCCGTGTCTGATTTCCTGCCTCTGATTCCCCGCCTCTGATTACCCATGTCTGATTCACCGCCTCTGATTCCCCACCTCTGATTCCCCATCTCTGATTCCGCACATCCGATTCCCTGCTTCTGATTCCACGACTCTGATTCACAGCCTCTGATTCCCCAGCTCTGATTCCCCGCCTCAGATTCCCCGCGTCTTATTCCCTGCTTCTGATTCTGATTCCCTGCCTCTGATTCCCCATCTCTGAATCCACACATCTGATTCCCTGCCTCTGATTCCCCACCTCTGATTCCCCATATCTGATTCCCCGCCTCTGTTTCCCCGCCTCTGATTCCCCGCCTCTGTTTCCCCATATCTAAGTCCCCGCCTCTGATTCCGCAACTCTGATTCCACACCTCTGATTCCCCAGCTCTGAATACCCACCTCTGATTCCCCATATCTGATTCCCCGCCTCTGTTTCCCCGCCTCTGATTCCCCGCCACTGTTTCCCCATATCTGATTCCCCGCCTCTGAATCCCCAATTCTGATTCCCTGCATCTAATTCCCCAGCTCTGATTCCCCGCCTCTGATTCCCCGTGTCAGATTTCCTGCCTCTGATTCCCCGCCTCTGATTACCCATGTCTGATTCACCGCCTCTGATTCCCCACCTCTGATTCCCCATCTCTGATTCCGCACATCAGATTCCCTGCCTCTGATTCCCAGCCTCTGATTCACCGCCTCTGATTCACCGCCTCTGATTCCCGGCCTCTGATTTCCCGCCTCTGATTCCCTGCCACTGATACCCCGCCCCTGATTCCCCACCTCTGATTCCCCGCCTCTGTTTCCCCGCCTCTGATTCCCCGCCTCTGTTTCCCCATATCTAATTCCCAACCTCTGATGCCCCAACTCTGATTCCCTGCCTCTGATTCCCCGCGTTCTATTCCCTGCCTCTGATTCCACGCCTGTGATTCCCCATCTCTGATTCACCACCTCTGATTCCCCACCTCTGATTCCCCATATCTAATTCCCCGCCTCTGTTTTCCCGCCTCTGATTCCCCGCCTCTGTTTCCCCATATCTGATTCCCCGCCTCTGAATCCCCAACTCTGATTCCCTGCCTCTGATTCCCTGCTTCTGATTCTGATTCCCCACCTCTGATTCCCCATCTCTGAATCCGCACATCTAATTCCCTGCCTCTGATTCCCCATCTCTGATTCCCCATATCTGATTCCCCGCCTTCCGTTCCCCGCCTCTGATTCCCCGCCTCTGTTTCCCCATATCTAAGTCCCCGACTCTGATTCCCCAACTTTGATTCCCCACCTCTGATTCCCCAGCTCTGATTCCCCGCCTCTGATTCCCCGCATCTGATTCCATGCATATGATTCCCAGCCTCTGATTCCCTGCCTCTGATTCCCAAACTCTGATTCCCCACCTCTGATTCCCCATATCTGATTCCCAGCCTCTGTTTCCCCGCCTCTGATTCCCCTCCTCTGTTTCCCCATATCTAAGTCCCCGACTCTGATTCCCCAACTTTGATTCCCCACCTCTGATTCCCCAGCTCTGATTCCCCGCCTCTGATTCCCCGCATCTGATTCCATGCATCTGATTCCCCAACTCTGATTCCCTGCCTCTAAGTTCCCAGCTCTGATTCCCCGCCTCTGATTCCCCGTGTCTGATTTCCTGCCTCTGATTCCCCGCCTCTGATTACCCATGTCTATTTCACCGCCTCTGATTCCCCACCTCTGATTCCCCATCTCTGATTCCGCACATCCGATTCCCTGCCTCTGATTCCCCGCCTCTGATTCACTGCCTCTGATACCCCAGCTCTGATTCCCCGCCTCTGATACCCCGCGTCTTATTCCCTGCTTCTGATTCTGATTCCCTGCCTCTGATTCCCCATCTCTGATTCCGCACATCTGATTCCCTGCCTCTGATTCTCCACCTCTGATTCCCCATATCTGATTCCCCGCCTCTGTTTCCCCGCCTCTGATTCCCCGCCTCTGTTTCCCCATATCTAAGTCCCCGCCTCTGATTCCCCAACTCTGATTCCCCACCTCTGATTCCCCAGCTCTGATTCCCCGCCTCTGATTCCCCGCATCTGATTCCCTGCATCTGATTCCCCGCCTCTGATTACCCATGTCTGAATCACCGCCTCTGATTCCCCACCTCTGATTCCCCATCTCTGATTCTCCGCCTCTGATTCCCCGCGTCTTATTCCCTGCTTCTGATTCAGATTCCCTGCCTCTGATCCCATCTCTGATTCCGCACATCTGATTCCCTGCCTCTGATTCCCCACCTCTGATTCCCCATATCTGATTCCCCGCCTCTGATTCCCTGCCTGTGATTCCCAACCTCTGATTCCCCACCTCTGATTCCCCATATCTGATTCCCCGCCTCTGTTTCCCCACCTCTGATTCCCCGCCTCTGTTTCCCCATATCTGATTCCCCGCCTCTATTTGCCCACCTCTGATTCCCCACCTCAGTTTCCCCATATCTGATTCCCCGCCTCTGAATCCCCAACTCTGATTCCCTGCATCTAATTCCCCAGCTCTGATTCCCCGCCTCTGATTCCCCGTGTCTGATTTCCTGCCTCTGATTCCCCGCCTCTGATTACCCATGTCTGATTCACCGCCTCTGATTCCCCACCTCTGATTCCCCATCTCTGATTCCGCACATCCCATTCCCTGCCTCTGATTCCCCGCCTCTGATTCCCCGCCTCAGATTCCCCGTGTCTGATTTCCTGCCTCTGATTCCCCGCCTCTGATTACCCATGTCTGATTCACCGCCTCTGATTCCCCACCTCTGATTCCCCATCTCTGATTCCGCACATCCGATTCCCTGCTTCTGATTCCCCGCCTCTGATTCACAGCCTCTGATTCCCCAGCTCTGATTCCCCGCCTCAGATTCCCCGCATCTTATTCCCTGCTTCTGATTCTGATTCCCTGCCTCTGATTCCCCATCTCTGATACCGCACATCTGATTCCCTGCCTCTGATTCCCCACCTCTGATTCCCCATATCTGATTCCCCGCCTCTGTTTCCCCGCCTCTGATTCCCCGCCTCTGTTTCCCCATATCTAAGTCCCCGCCTCTGATTCCCCAACTCTGATTCCCCACCTCTGATTCCCCAGCTCTGATTCCCCACCTCTGATTCCCCATATCTGATTCCCCGCCTCTGAATCCCCAACTCTGATTCCCTGCATCTAATTCCCCAGCTCTGATTCCCCGCCTCTGATTCCCCGTGTCTGATTTCCTGCCTCTGATTCCCCGCCTCTGATTACCCATGTCTGATTCACCGCCTCTGATTCCCCACCTCTGATTCCCCATCTCTGATTCCGCACATCCGATTCCCTGCCTCTGATTCCCCGCCTCTGATTCACCGCCTCTGATTCCCGGCCTCTGATTTCCCGCCTCTGATTCCCTGCCACTGATACCCCGCCCCTGATTCCCCACCTCTGATTCCCCATATCTGATTCCCCTCCTCTGTTTCCCCGCCTCTGATTCCCCGCCTCTGATTCCCCATATCTGATTCCCCGCCTCTGATTCCCCAACTCTGATTCCCCGCCTCTGATTCCCCAGCTCTGAATCCCCGCCTCTGATTCCGCGCGTCTGATTACCGGCCTCTGATTCCCCGCCTCTGATTCTCCATCTCTGATTCACAACCTCTGATTCCCCACCTCTGATTGCCCATATCTGATTCCCCGCCTCTGTTTCCCCGCCTCTGATTCCCCAGCTCTGATTAACAATATCTGATTCCCCGCCTCTGTTTCCCCGCCTCTGATTCCCCAGCTCTGATTAACAATATCTGATTCCCCGCCTCTGATTCCCCACCTCTGATTCCCCGCCTCTGATTCGCCAGCTATGATTCCCCGCCTCTGATTCCCCAGCTCTTATTCCCCGCCTCTGATTCCCCGTGTTTGATTCTCTGCCTCTGATTCCCGGCCTCTGATTCCCCATCTCTGATTCACCGCCTTTGATTCGCCACCTCTGATTCCCCATATCTGATTCCCCGCCTCTGTTTCGCCGCCTCTGATTCCCCGCCTCTGATTCCCCATATCTCATTCCCCGCCTCTGAATCCCCATCTCTGATTCCCGGACTCTGATTCCCCACCTCTGATTCCCGGCCTCTTATTCCCGGCATCTGATTCCGGCCTCTGATCCCCGGCCTCTGATTAACTGCTTCTGATTCTGATTCCCTGCCTCTGATTCCCCATCTCTGATTGCGCACATCTGATTCCCTGCCTCTGATTCCCCACCTCTGATTCCCCATATCTGATTCCCCGCCTCTGTTTCCCCGCCTCTGATTCCCCGCCTCTGTTTCCCAATATCTAAGTCCCCGCCTCTGATTCCCCAACTCTGATTCCCCACCTCTGATTCTCCAGCTCTGATTCCCCGCCTCTGATTCCCCGCATCTGATTCCCTGCATCTGATTCCAAGCCTCTGATTCCCTGCCTCTGATTCCCAACCTCTGATTCCCCACCTCTGATTTCCCATATCTGATTCCCCGCCTCTGTTTCCCCGCCTCTGATTCCCCGCCTCTGTTTCCCCATATCTGATTCCCGGCCTCTGATTCCCCGCCTCTGATTCCCCGCCTCTGATTCCCTGCCTCTGATTCCCCATCTCCGATTCCGCACATCTGATTCCCTGCCTCTGATTCCCAACATCTGATTCCCCACCTCTTATTCCCCATATCTGATTCCCCGCCTGTTTCCCCGCCTCTGACTCCCCTCCTCTGATTCCCCAACTCTAATTCCCCGCCTCTGATTCCCCAGCTCTGATTCCCCGTGTTTGATTCCCTGCCTCTGATTCCCTGCCCTGATTCCCCATCTCTGTTTCACCGCCTTTGATTCGCCACCTCTGATTCCCCATATCTGATTCCCCTCCTCTGTTTCCCCGCCTCTGATTCCCTGCCTCTGATTCCCAACCTCTGATTCCACACCTCTGATTCCCCATCTCAGATTCCTCGCCTCTGTTTCCCCGCCTCTGATTCCCCGCCCCTCTTTCCCCATATCTGATTCCCCGCCTCTGATTCCCCAACTCTGATTCCCCGCCTCTGATTCCCCAGCTCTGATTCCCCGCCTCTGATTCCCCGTGTTTGATTCCCTGCCTCTGATTGCCCGCCTCTGATTCCCCATCTCTGATTCACCGCCTTTGATTCGCCACCTCTGATTTACCATATCTGATTCCCCACCTCTGTTTCCCCGCCTCTGATTCCCCGCCTCTGATTCTCCATATCTCATTCTCCGCCTCTGAATCCCCATCTCTGATTCCCGGACACTGATTCCCCACCTCTGATTCCCGGCCTCTTATTCCCAGCATCTGATTCCCGGCCTCTGATTCCCGGCCTCTGATTCCCCGCTTCTGATTCTGATTCCCTGCCTCTGATTCCCCATCTCTGATTCCGCGCATCTGATTCCCTGCCTCTGATTCCCCACCTCTGATTCCCCATATCTGATTCCCCGCCTCTGTTTCCCCGCCTCTGATTCCCCGCCTCTGTTTCCCCATATCTAATTCCGAACCTCCGATGCCCCAACTCTAATTCCCTGCCTCTGATTCCCCGCGTTCTATTCCCTGCCTCTGATTCCCCGCCTGTGATTCCCCATCTCTGATTCACCACCTCTGATTCCCCACCACTGATCCCCCATATCTGATTCCCCGCCTCTGTTTCCCAACCTCTGATTCCACACCTCTGATTCCCCATATCTGATTCCCCGCCTCTGTTTCCCCGCCTCTGATTCCCGGCCCCTGTTTCCCCATATCTGATTCCCCGCCACTTATTCCCCAACTCAGATTCCCCGCCTCTGATTCCCCAGCTCTGATTCCCCGCCTCTGATTCCCTGTGTTTGATTCCCTGCCTCTGATTCCCCGCCTCTGATTCCCCATCTCTGATTCACTGCCTTTGATTCGCCACATCTGATTCCCCATATCTGATTCCCCAACACTGTTTCCACGCCTCAAATTCCCCGCCTCTGATTCTCCATATCTCATTCCCCGCCTTTGAATCCCCATCTCTGATTCCCGGACTCTGATTCCCCACCTCTGATTCCCGGCCTCTTATTCCCAGCATCTGATTCCTGGCCTCTGATTCCCCATATCTGATTCCCCGCTTCTGAGTCTGATTCCCTGCCTCTGATTCCCCATCTCTGATTCCGCACATCTGATTCCCTGCCTCTGATTCCCCACATCTGATTCCCCATATCTGATTCCCCGCCTCTGTTTCCCCACCTCTGATTCCCCGCCTCTGTTTCCCCATATCTAATTCCCAACCTCTGATGCCCCAACTCTGATTCCCTGCCTCTGATTCCCCGCGTTCTATTCCCTGCCTCTGATTCCCCGCCTGTGATTCCCCATCTCTGATTCCCCACCTCTGATTCCCCACCTCTGATTCCCCATATCTAATTCCTCGCCTCTGTTTTCCCGCCTCTGATTCCCCGCCTCAGTTTCCCCATATCTGATTCCCCGCCTCTGAATCCCCAACTCTGATTCCCTGCCTCTGATTCCCTGCTTCTGATTCTGATTCCCCACCTCTGATTCCCCATCTCTGAATCCGCACATCTAATTCCCTGCCTCTGATTCCCCATCTCTGATTCCCCATATCTGATTCCCCGCCTTCCGTTCCCCGCCTCTGATTCCCCGCCTCTGTTTCCCCATATCTAAGTCCCCGACTCTGATTCCCCAACTTTGATTCCCCACCTCTGATTCCCCAGCTCTGATTCCCCGCCTCTGATTCCCCGCATCTGATTCCATGCATATGATTCCCAGCCTCTGATTCCCTGCCTCTGATTCCCAACCTCTGATTCCCCACCTCTGATTCCCCATATCTGATTCCCCGCCTCTGTTTCCCCGCCTCTGATTCCCCTCCTCTGTTTCCCCATATCTAAGTCCCCGACTCTGATTCCCCAACTTTGATTCCCCACCTCTGATTCCCCAGCTCTGATTCCCCGCCTCTGATTCCCCGCATCTGATTCCATGCATCTGATTCCCCAACTCTGATTCCCTGCCTCTAAGTTCCCAGCTCTGATTCCCCGCCTCTGATTCCCCGTGTCTGATTTCCTGCCTCTGATTCCCCGCCTCTGATTACCCATGTCTATTTCACCGCCTCTGATTCCCCACCTCTGATTCCCCATCTCTGATTCCGCACATCCGATTCCCTGCCTCTGATTCCCCGCCTCTGATTCACTGCCTCTGATACCCCAGCTCTGATTCCCCGCCTCTGATTCCCGGCGTCTTATTCCCTGCTTCTGATTCTGATTCCCTGCCTCTGATTCCCCATCTCTGATTCCGCACATCTGATTCCCTGCCTCTGATTCTCCACCTCTGATTCCCCATATCTGATTCCCCGCCTCTGTTTCCCCGCCTCTGATTCCCCGCCTCTGTTTCCCCATATCTAAGTCCCCGCCTCTGATTCCCCAACTCTGATTCCCCACCTCTGATTCCCCAGCTCTGATTCCCCGCCTCTGATTCCCCGCATCTGATTCCCTGCCTCTGATTCCCCGCCTGTGATTCCCCATCTCTGATTCACCACCTCTGATTCCCCACCACTGATCCCCCATATCTGATTCCCCGCCTCTGTTTCCCAACCTCTGATTCCACACCTCTGATTCCCCATATCTGATTCCCCGCCTCTGTTTCCCCGCCTCTGATTCCCGGCCCCTGTTTCCCCATATCTGATTCCCCGCCACTTATTCCCCAACTCAGATTCCCCGCCTCTGATTCCCCAGCTCTGATTCCCCGCCTCTGATTCCCTGTGTTTGATTCCCTGCCTCTGATTCCCCGCCTCTGATTCCCCATCTCTGATTCACTGCCTTTGATTCGCCACATCTGATTCCCCATATCTGATTCCCCAACACTGTTTCCACGCCTCAAATTCCCCGCCTCTGATTCTCCATATCTCATTCCCCGCCTTTGAATCCCCATCTCTGATTCCCGGACTCTGATTCCCCACCTCTGATTCCCGGCCTCTTATTCCCAGCATCTGATTCCTGGCCTCTGATTCCCCATATCTGATTCCCCGCTTCTGAGTCTGATTCCCTGCCTCTGATTCCCCATCTCTGATTCCGCACATCTGATTCCCTGCCTCTGATTCCCCACATCTGATTCCCCATATCTGATTCCCCGCCTCTGTTTCCCCACCTCTGATTCCCCGCCTCTGTTTCCCCATATCTAATTCCCAACCTCTGATGCCCCAACTCTGATTCCCTGCCTCTGATTCCCCGCGTTCTATTCCCTGCCTCTGATTCCCCGCCTGTGATTCCCCATCTCTGATTCCCCACCTCTGATTCCCCACCTCTGATTCCCCATATCTAATTCCTCGCCTCTGTTTTCCCGCCTCTGATTCCCCGCCTCAGTTTCCCCATATCTGATTCCCCGCCTCTGAATCCCCAACTCTGATTCCCTGCCTCTGATTCCCTGCTTCTGATTCTGATTCCCCACCTCTGATTCCCCATCTCTGAATCCGCACATCTAATTCCCTGCCTCTGATTCCCCATCTCTGATTCCCCATATCTGATTCCCCGCCTTCCGTTCCCCGCCTCTGATTCCCCGCCTCTGTTTCCCCATATCTAAGTCCCCGACTCTGATTCCCCAACTTTGATTCCCCACCTCTGATTCCCCAGCTCTGATTCCCCGCCTCTGATTCCCCGCATCTGATTCCATGCATATGATTCCCAGCCTCTGATTCCCTGCCTCTGATTCCCAACCTCTGATTCCCCACCTCTGATTCCCCATATCTGATTCCCCGCCTCTGTTTCCCCGCCTCTGATTCCCCTCCTCTGTTTCCCCATATCTAAGTCCCCGACTCTGATTCCCCAACTTTGATTCCCCACCTCTGATTCCCCAGCTCTGATTCCCCGCCTCTGATTCCCCGCATCTGATTCCATGCATCTGATTCCCCAACTCTGATTCCCTGCCTCTAAGTTCCCAGCTCTGATTCCCCGCCTCTGATTCCCCGTGTCTGATTTCCTGCCTCTGATTCCCCGCCTCTGATTACCCATGTCTATTTCACCGCCTCTGATTCCCCACCTCTGATTCCCCATCTCTGATTCCGCACATCCGATTCCCTGCCTCTGATTCCCCGCCTCTGATTCACTGCCTCTGATACCCCAGCTCTGATTCCCCGCCTCTGATTCCCGGCGTCTTATTCCCTGCTTCTGATTCTGATTCCCTGCCTCTGATTCCCCATCTCTGATTCCGCACATCTGATTCCCTGCCTCTGATTCTCCACCTCTGATTCCCCATATCTGATTCCCCGCCTCTGTTTCCCCGCCTCTGATTCCCCGCCTCTGTTTCCCCATATCTAAGTCCCCGCCTCTGATTCCCCAACTCTGATTCCCCACCTCTGATTCCCCAGCTCTGATTCCCCGCCTCTGATTCCCCGCATCTGATTCCCTGCATCTGATTCCCCGCCTCTGATTACCCATGTCTGAATCACCGCCTCTGATTCCCCACCTCTGATTCCCCATCTCTGATTCTCCGCCTCTGATTCCCCGCGTCTTATTCCCTGCTTCTGATTCAGATTCCCTGCCTCTGATCCCATCTCTGATTCCGCACATCTGATTCCCTGCCTCTGATTCCCCACCTCTGATTCCCCATATCTGATTCCCCGCCTCTGGTTCCCTGCCTGTGATTCCCAACCTCTGATTCCCCACCTCTGATTCCCCATATCTGATTCCCCGCCTCTGTTTCCCCGCCTCTGATTCCCCTCCTCTGTTTCCCCATATCTAAGTCCCCGACTCTGATTCCCCAACTTTGATTCCCCACCTCTGATTCCCCAGCTCTGATTCCCCGCCTCTGATTCCCCGCATCTGATTCCATGCATCTGATTCCCCAACTCTGATTCCCTGCCTCTAAGTTCCCAGCTCTGATTCCCCGCCTCTGATTCCCCGTGTCTGATTTCCTGCCTCTGATTCCCCGCCTCTGATTACCCATGTCTATTTCACCGCCTCTGATTCCCCACCTCTGATTCCCCATCTCTGATTCCGCACATCCGATTCCCTGCCTCTGATTCCCCGCCTCTGATTCACTGCCTCTGATACCCCAGCTCTGATTCCCCGCCTCTGATTCCCGGCGTCTTATTCCCTGCTTCTGATTCTGATTCCCTGCCTCTGATTCCCCATCTCTGATTCCGCACATCTGATTCCCTGCCTCTGATTCTCCACCTCTGATTCCCCATATCTGATTCCCCGCCTCTGTTTCCCCGCCTCTGATTCCCCGCCTCTGTTTCCCCATATCTAAGTCCCCGCCTCTGATTCCCCAACTCTGATTCCCCACCTCTGATTCCCCAGCTCTGATTCCCCGCCTCTGATTCCCCGCATCTGATTCCCTGCCTCTGATTCCCCGCCTGTGATTCCCCATCTCTGATTCACCACCTCTGATTCCCCACCACTGATCCCCCATATCTGATTCCCCGCCTCTGTTTCCCAACCTCTGATTCCACACCTCTGATTCCCCATATCTGATTCCCCGCCTCTGTTTCCCCGCCTCTGATTCCCGGCCCCTGTTTCCCCATATCTGATTCCCCGCCACTTATTCCCCAACTCAGATTCCCCGCCTCTGATTCCCCAGCTCTGATTCCCCGCCTCTGATTCCCTGTGTTTGATTCCCTGCCTCTGATTCCCCGCCTCTGATTCCCCATCTCTGATTCACTGCCTTTGATTCGCCACATCTGATTCCCCATATCTGATTCCCCAACACTGTTTCCACGCCTCAAATTCCCCGCCTCTGATTCTCCATATCTCATTCCCCGCCTTTGAATCCCCATCTCTGATTCCCGGACTCTGATTCCCCACCTCTGATTCCCGGCCTCTTATTCCCAGCATCTGATTCCTGGCCTCTGATTCCCCATATCTGATTCCCCGCTTCTGAGTCTGATTCCCTGCCTCTGATTCCCCATCTCTGATTCCGCACATCTGATTCCCTGCCTCTGATTCCCCACATCTGATTCCCCATATCTGATTCCCCGCCTCTGTTTCCCCACCTCTGATTCCCCGCCTCTGTTTCCCCATATCTAATTCCCAACCTCTGATGCCCCAACTCTGATTCCCTGCCTCTGATTCCCCGCGTTCTATTCCCTGCCTCTGATTCCCCGCCTGTGATTCCCCATCTCTGATTCCCCACCTCTGATTCCCCACCTCTGATTCCCCATATCTAATTCCTCGCCTCTGTTTTCCCGCCTCTGATTCCCCGCCTCAGTTTCCCCATATCTGATTCCCCGCCTCTGAATCCCCAACTCTGATTCCCTGCCTCTGATTCCCTGCTTCTGATTCTGATTCCCCACCTCTGATTCCCCATCTCTGAATCCGCACATCTAATTCCCTGCCTCTGATTCCCCATCTCTGATTCCCCATATCTGATTCCCCGCCTTCCGTTCCCCGCCTCTGATTCCCCGCCTCTGTTTCCCCATATCTAAGTCCCCGACTCTGATTCCCCAACTTTGATTCCCCACCTCTGATTCCCCAGCTCTGATTCCCCGCCTCTGATTCCCCGCATCTGATTCCATGCATATGATTCCCAGCCTCTGATTCCCTGCCTCTGATTCCCAACCTCTGATTCCCCACCTCTGATTCCCCATATCTGATTCCCCGCCTCTGTTTCCCCGCCTCTGATTCCCCTCCTCTGTTTCCCCATATCTAAGTCCCCGACTCTGATTCCCCAACTTTGATTCCCCACCTCTGATTCCCCAGCTCTGATTCCCCGCCTCTGATTCCCCGCATCTGATTCCATGCATCTGATTCCCCAACTCTGATTCCCTGCCTCTAAGTTCCCAGCTCTGATTCCCCGCCTCTGATTCCCCGTGTCTGATTTCCTGCCTCTGATTCCCCGCCTCTGATTACCCATGTCTATTTCACCGCCTCTGATTCCCCACCTCTGATTCCCCATCTCTGATTCCGCACATCCGATTCCCTGCCTCTGATTCCCCGCCTCTGATTCACTGCCTCTGATACCCCAGCTCTGATTCCCCGCCTCTGATTCCCGGCGTCTTATTCCCTGCTTCTGATTCTGATTCCCTGCCTCTGATTCCCCATCTCTGATTCCGCACATCTGATTCCCTGCCTCTGATTCTCCACCTCTGATTCCCCATATCTGATTCCCCGCCTCTGTTTCCCCGCCTCTGATTCCCCGCCTCTGTTTCCCCATATCTAAGTCCCCGCCTCTGATTCCCCAACTCTGATTCCCCACCTCTGATTCCCCAGCTCTGATTCCCCGCCTCTGATTCCCCGCATCTGATTCCCTGCATCTGATTCCCCGCCTCTGATTACCCATGTCTGAATCACCGCCTCTGATTCCCCACCTCTGATTCCCCATCTCTGATTCTCCGCCTCTGATTCCCCGCGTCTTATTCCCTGCTTCTGATTCAGATTCCCTGCCTCTGATCCCATCTCTGATTCCGCACATCTGATTCCCTGCCTCTGATTCCCCACCTCTGATTCCCCATATCTGATTCCCCGCCTCTGGTTCCCTGCCTGTGATTCCCAACCTCTGATTCCCCACCTCTGATTCCCCATATCTGATTCCCCGCCTCTGTTTCCCCACCTCTGATTCCCCGCCTCTGTTTCCCCATATCTGATTCCCCGCCTCTATTTGCCCACCTCTGATTCCCCACCTCAGTTTCCCCATATCTGATTCCCCGCCTCTGAATCCCCAACTCTGATTCCCTGCATCTAATTCCCCAGCTCTGATTCCCCGCCTCTGATTCCCCGTGTCTGATTTCCTGCCTCTGATTCCCCGCCTCTGATTACCCATGTCTGATTCACCGCCTCTGATTCCCCACCTCTGATTCCCCATCTCTGATTCCGCACATCCCATTCCCTGCCTCTGATTCCCCGCCTCTGATTCCCCGCCTCAGATTCCCCGTGTCTGATTTCCTGCCTCTGATTCCCCGCCTCTGATTACCCATGTCTGATTCACCGCCTCTGATTCCCCACCTCTGATTCCCCATCTCTGATTCCGCACATCCGATTCCCTGCTTCTGATTCCCCGCCACTGATTCACAGCCTCTGATTCCCCAGCTCTGATTCCCCGCCTCAGATTCCCCGCGTCTTATTCTCTGCTTCTGATTCTGATTCCCTGCCTCTGATTCCCCATCTCTGATTCCGCACATCTGATTCCCTGCCTCTGATTCTCCACCTCTGATTCCCCATATCTGATTCCCCGCCTCTGTTTCCCCGCCTCTGATTCCCCGCCTCTGTTTCCCCATATCTAAGTCCCCGCCTCTGATTCCCCAACTCTGATTCCCCACCTCTGATTCCCCAGCTCTGATTCCCCGCCTCTGATTCCCCGCATCTGATTCCCTGCATCTGATTCCCCGCCTCTGATTACCCATGTCTGAATCACCGCCTCTGATTCCCCACCTCTGATTCCCCATCTCTGATTCTCCGCCTCTGATTCCCCGCGTCTTATTCCCTGCTTCTGATTCAGATTCCCTGCCTCTGATCCCATCTCTGATTCCGCACATCTGATTCCCTGCCTCTGATTCCCCACCTCTGATTCCCCATATCTGATTCCCCGCCTCTGGTTCCCTGCCTGTGATTCCCAACCTCTGATTCCCCACCTCTGATTCCCCATATCTGATTCCCCGCCTCTGTTTCCCCACCTCTGATTCCCCGCCTCTGTTTCCCCATATCTGATTCCCCGCCTCTATTTGCCCACCTCTGATTCCCCACCTCAGTTTCCCCATATCTGATTCCCCGCCTCTGAATCCCCAACTCTGATTCCCTGCATCTAATTCCCCAGCTCTGATTCCCCGCCTCTGATTCCCCGTGTCTGATTTCCTGCCTCTGATTCCCCGCCTCTGATTACCCATGTCTGATTCACCGCCTCTGATTCCCCACCTCTGATTCCCCATCTCTGATTCCGCACATCCCATTCCCTGCCTCTGATTCCCCGCCTCTGATTCCCCGCCTCAGATTCCCCGTGTCTGATTTCCTGCCTCTGATTCCCCGCCTCTGATTACCCATGTCTGATTCACCGCCTCTGATTCCCCACCTCTGATTCCCCATCTCTGATTCCGCACATCCGATTCCCTGCTTCTGATTCCTCGCCACTGATTCACAGCCTCTGATTCCCCAGCTCTGATTCCCCGCCTCAGATTCCCCGCGTCTTATTCCCTGCTTCTGATTCTGATTCCCTGCCTCTGATTCCCCATCTCTGATACCGCACATCTGATTCCCTGCCTCTGATTCCCCACCTCTGATTCCCCATATCTGATTCCCCGCCTCTGTTTCCCCGCCTCTGATTCCCCGCCTCTGTTTCCCCATATCTAAGTCCCCGCCTCTGATTCCCCAACTCTGATTCCCCACCTCTGATTCCCCAGCTCTGATTCCCCACCTCTGATTCCCCATATCTGATTCCCCGCCTCTGAATCCCCAACTCTGATTCCCTGCATCAAATTCCCCAGCTCTGATTCCCCGCCTCTGATTCCCCGTGTCTGATTTCCTGCCTCTGATTCCCCGCCTCTGATTACCCATGTCTGATTCACCGCCTCTGATTCCCCACCTCTGATTCCCCATCTCTGATTTCGCACATCCGATTCCCTGCCTCTGATTCCCCGCCTCTGATTCACCGCCTCTGATTCCCGGCCTCTGATTTCCCGCCTCTGATTCCCTGCCACTGATACCCCGCCCCTGATTCCCCACCTCTGATTCCCCATATCTGATTCCCCTCCTCTGTTTCCCCGCCTCTGATTCCCCGCCTCTGATTCCCCATATCTGATTCCCCGCCTCTGATTCCCCAACTCTGATTCCCCGCCTCTGATTCCCCAGCTCTGAATCCCCGCCTCTGATTCCGCGCGTCTGATTACCGGCCTCTGATTCCCCGCCTCTGATTCTCCATCTCTGTTTCCCCGCCTCTGATTCCCCAGCTCTGATTAACAATATCTGATTCCCCGCCTCTGTTTCCCCGCCTCTGATTCCCCAGCTCTGATTAACAATATCTGATTCCCCGCCTCTGATTCCCCACCTCTGATTCCCCGCCTCTGATTCGCCAGCTATGATTCCCCGCCTCTGATTCCCCAGCTCTTATTCCCCGCCTCTGATTCCCCAGCTCTGATTCACCGCCTTTGATTCGCCACCTCTGATTCCCCATATCTGATTCCCCGCCTCTGTTTCCCCGCCTCTGATTCCCCGCCTCTGATTCCCCATATCTCATTCCCCGACTCTGCATCCCCATCTCTGATTCCCGGACTCTGATTCCCCACCTCTGATTCCCGGCCTCTTATTCCCGTCATCTGATTCCGGCCTCTGATTCCCGGCCTCTGATTCCCTGCTTCTGATTCTGATTCCCTGCCTCTGATTCCCCATCTCTGATTGCGCACATCTGATTCCCTGCCTCTGATTCCCCACCTCTGATTCCCCATATCTGATTTCCCGCCTGTGTTTCCCCGCCTCTGATTCCCCGCCTCTGTTTCCCAATATCTAAGACCCGCCTCTGATTCCCCAACTCTGATTCCCCACCTCTGATTCTCCAGCTATGATTCCCCGCCTCTGATTCCCCGCATCTGATTCCCTGCATCTGATTCCAAGCCTCTGATTCCCTGTATCTAATTCCCAACCTCTGATTCCCCACCTCTGATTCCCCATTTCTGATTCCCCGCATCTGATTCCCTGCATCTGATTCCAAGCCTCTGATTCACTGCCTCTGATTCCCAACCTCTGATTCCCCACCTCTGATTCCCCATATCTGATTCCCCGCCTCTGTTTCCCCGCCTCTGATTCCCCGCCTCTGTTTCCCCATATCTAATTCCCAACCTCTGATGCCCCAACTCTGATTCCCTGCCTCTGATTCCCCGCGTTCTATTCCCTGCCTCTGATTCCACGCCTGTGATTCCCCATCTCTGATTCACCACCTCTGATTCCCCACCTCTGATTCCCCATATCTAATTCCCCGCCTCTGAATCCCCAACTCTGATTCCCTGCCTCTGATTCCCTGCTTCTGATTCTGATTCCCCACCTCTGATTCCCCATCTCTGATTCCGCACATCTAATTCCCTGCCTCTGATTCCCCATCTCTGATTCCCCATATCTGATTCCCCGCCTTCTGTTCCCCGCCTCTGATTCCCCGCCTCTGTTTCCCCATATCTAAGTCCCCGACTCTGATTCCCCAACTTTGATTCCCCACCTCTGATTCCCCAGCTCTGATTCCCCGCCTCTGATTCCCCGCATCTGATTCCATGCATATGATTCCCAGCCTCTGATTCCCTGCCTCTGATTCCCAACCTCTGATTCCCCACCTCTGATTCCCCATATCTGATTCCCCGCCTCTGTTTCCCCGCCTCTGATTCCCCTCCTCTGTTTCCCCATATCTGATCCCCGTCTCTATTTGCCCGCCTCTGTTTCCCCGCCTCTTTTTCCCCATATCTGATTCCCCGCCTCTGAATCCCCAACTCTGATTCCCTGCCTCTAATTTCCCAGCTCTGATTCCCCGCATCTGATTCCCCGTGTCTGATTTCCTGCCTCTGATTCTCCGCCTCTGATTACCCATGTCTGATTCACCGCCTCGGATTCCCCACCTCTGATTCCCCATCTCTGATTCGGCACATCCGATTCCCTGCCTCTGATTCCCCGCCCCTGATTCACTGACTCTGATTCCCCAGCTCTGATTCCCCGCCTCTGATTCCCCGCGTCTTATTCCCTGCTTCTGATTCTGATTCCCCGCCTCTGTTTCCCCTTCTCTGATTCCCCGCCTCTGTTTCCCCATATCTAAGTCCCCGCCTCTGATTCCCCAACTCTGATTCCCCACCTCTGATTCCCCAGCTCTGATTCCCCGCCTCTGATTCCCCGCATCTGATTCCCTGCATCTGATACCCAGCCTCTGATTCCCAGCCTGTGATTCCCAAACTCTGATTCCCCACCTCTGATTCCCCATATCTGATTCCCCGCCTCTGTTTCCCCGCCTCTGATTCCCCGCCTCTGTTTCCCCATATCTGATTCCCCGCCTCTATTTGCCCACCTATGATTCCCCACCTCAGTTTCCCCATATCTGATTCCCCGCCTCTGAATCCCCAACTCTGATTCCCTGCATCTAATTCCCCAGCTCTGATTCCCCGCCTCTGATTCCCCGTGTCTGATTTCCTGCCTCTGATTACCCGCCTCTGTTTACCCATGTCTGATTCACCGCCTCTGATTCCCCACCTCTGATTCCCCATCTCTGATTCCGCACATCCCATTCCCTGCCTCTGATTCCCCGCCTCTGATTCCCCGCCTCAGATTCCCCGTGTCTGATTTCCTGCCTCTGATTCCCCGCCTCTGATTACCCATGTCTGATTCACCGCCTCTGCTTCCCCACCTCTGATTCCCCATCTCTGATTCCGCATATCCGATTCCCTGCTTCTGATTCCCCGACTCTGATTCACAGCCACTGATTCCCCAGCTCTGATTCCCCGCCTCAGATTCCCTGCGTCTTATTCCCTGCTTCTGATTCTGATTCCCTGCCTCTGATTCCCCATCTCTGAATCCACACATCTGATTCCCTGCCTCTGATTCCCCACCTCTGATTCCCCATATCTGATTCCCCGCCTCTGTTTCCCCGCCTCTGATTCCCCGCCTCTGTTTCCCCATATCTAAGTCCCCGCCTCTGATTCCGCAACTCTGATTCCACACCTCTGATTCCCCAGCTCTGAATACCCACCTCTGATTCCCCATATCTGATTCCCCGCCTCTGTTTCCCCGCCTCTGATTCCCCGCCACTGTTTCCCCATATCTGATTCCCCGCCTCTGAATCCCCAATTCTGATTCCCTGCATCTAATTCCCCAGCTCTGATTCCCCGCCTCTGATTCCCCGTGTCAGATTTCCTGCCTCTGATTCCCCGCCTCTGATTACCCATGTCTGATTCACCGCCTCTGATTCCCCACCTCTGATTCCCCATCTCTGATTCCGCACATCAGATTCCCTGCCTCTGATTCCCAGCCTCTGATTCACCGCCTCTGATTCACCGCCTCTGATTCCCGGCCTCTGATTTCCCGCCTCTGATTCCCTGCCACTGATACCCCGCCCCTGATTCCCCACCTCTGATTCCCCGCCTCTGTTTCCCCGCCTCTGATTCCCCGCCTCTGTTTCCCCATATCTAATTCCCAACCTCTGATGCCCCAACTCTGATTCCCTGCCTCTGATTCCCCGCGTTCTATTCCCTGCCTCTGATTCCACGCCTGTGATTCCCCATCTCTGATTCACCACCTCTGATTCCCCACCTCTGATTCCCCATATCTAATTCCCCGCCTCTGTTTTCCCGCCTCTGATTCCCCGCCTCTGTTTCCCCATATCTGATTCCCCGCCTCTGAATCCCCAACTCTGATTCCCTGCCTCTGATTCCCTGCTTCTGATTCTGATTCCCCACCTCTGATTCCCCATCTCTGAATCCGCACATCTAATTCCCTGCCTCTGATTCCCCATCTCTGATTCCCCATATCTGATTCCCCGCCTTCCGTTCCCCGCCTCTGATTCCCCGCCTCTGTTTCCCCATATCTAAGTCCCCGACTCTGATTCCCCAACTTTGATTCCCCACCTCTGATTCCCCAGCTCTGATTCCCCGCCTCTGATTCCCCGCATCTGATTCCATGCATATGATTCCCAGCCTCTGATTCTCTGCCTCTGATTCCCAACCTCTGATTCCCCACCTCTGATTCCCCATATCTGATTCCCCGCCTCTGTTTCCCCGCCTCTGATTCCCCTCCTCTGTTTCCCCATATCTAAGTCCCCGACTCTGATTCCCCAACTTTGATTCCCCACCTCTGATTCCCCAGCTCTGATTCCCCGCCTCTGATTCCCCGCATCTGATTCCATGCATCTGATTCCCCAACTCTGATTCCCTGCCTCTAAGTTCCCAGCTCTGATTCCCCGCCTCTGATTCCCCGTGTCTGAATTCCTGCCTCTGATTCCCCGCCTCTGATTACCCATCTCTGATTCCGCACATCCGATTCCCTGCCTCTGATTCCCCGCCTCTGATTCACTGCCTCTGATACCCCAGCTCTGATTCCCCGCCTCTGATTCCCCGCGTCTTATTCCCTGCTTCTGATTCTGATTCCCTGCCTCTGATTCCCCATCTCTGATTCCGCACATCTGATTCCCTGCCTCTGATTCTCCACCTCTGATTCCCCATATCTGATTCCCCGCCTCTGTTTCCCCGCCTCTGATTCCCCGCCTCTGTTTCCCCATATCTAAGTCCCCGCCTCTGATTCCCCAACTCTGATTCCCCACCTCTGATTCCCCAGCTCTGATTCCCCGCCTCTGATTCCCCGCATCTGATTCCCTGCATCTGATTCCCCGCCTCTGATTACCCATGTCTGAATCACAGCCTCTGATTCCCCACCTCTGATTCCCCATCTCTGATTCTCCGCCTCTGATTCCCCGCGTCTTATTCCCTGCTTCTGATTCAGATTCCCTGCCTCTGATCCCATCTCTGATTCCGCACATCTGATTCCCTGCCTCTGATTCCCCACCTCTGATTCCCCATATCTGATTCCCCGCCTCTGATTCCCTGCCTGTGATTCCCAACCTCTGATTCCCCACCTCTGATTCCCCATATCTGATTCCCCGCCTCTGTTTCCCCACCTCTGATTCCCCGCCTCTGTTTCCCCATATCTGATTCCCCGCCTCTATTTGCCCACCTCTGATTCCCCACCTCAGTTTCCCCATATCTGATTCCCCGCCTCTGAATCCCCAACTCTGATTCCCTGCATCTAATTCCCCAGCTCTGATTCCCCGCCTCTGATTCCCCGTGTCTGATTTCCTGCCTCTGATTCCCCGCCTCTGATTACCCATGTCTGATTCACCGCCTCTGATTCCCCACCTCTGATTCCCCATCTCTGATTCCGCACATCCCATTCCCTGCCTCTGATTCCCCGCCTCTGATTCCCCGCCTCAGATTCCCCGTGTCTGATTTCCTGCCTCTGATTCCCCGCCTCTGATTACCCATGTCTGATTCACCGCCTCTGATTCCCCACCTCTGATTCCCCATCTCTGATTCCGCACATCCGATTCCCTGCTTCTGATTCCCCGCCTCTGATTCACAGCCTCTGATTCCCCAGCTCTGATTCCCCGCCTCAGATTCCCCGCATCTTATTCCCTGCTTCTGATTCTGATTCCCTGCCTCTGATTCCCCATCTCTGATACCGCACATCTGATTCCCTGCCTCTGATTCCCCACCTCTGATTCCCCATATCTGATTCCCCGCCTCTGTTTCCCCGCCTCTGATTCCCCGCCTCTGTTTCCCCATATCTAAGTCCCCGCCTCTGATTCCCCAACTCTGATTCCCCACCTCTGATTCCCCAGCTCTGATTCCCCACCTCTGATTCCCCATATCTGATTCCCCGCCTCTGAATCCCCAACTCTGATTCCCTGCATCTAATTCCCCAGCTCTGATTCCCCGCCTCTGATTCCCCGTGTCTGATTTCCTGCCTCTGATTCCCCGCCTCTGATTACCCATGTCTGATTCACCGCCTCTGATTCCCCACCTCTGATTCCCCATCTCTGATTCCGCACATCCGATTCCCTGCCTCTGATTCCCCGCCTCTGATTCACCGCCTCTGATTCCCGGCCTCTGATTTCCCGCCTCTGATTCCCTGCCACTGATACCCCGCCCCTGATTCCCCACCTCTGATTCCCCATATCTGATTCCCCTCCTCTGTTTCCCCGCCTCTGATTCCCCGCCTCTGATTCCCCATATCTGATTCCCCGCCTCTGATTCCCCAACTCTGATTCCCCGCCTCTGATTCCCCAGCTCTGAATCCCCGCCTCTGATTCCGCGCGTCTGATTACCGGCCTCTGATTCCCCGCCTCTGATTCTCCATCTCTGATTCACAACCTCTGATTCCCCACCTCTGATTGCCCATATCTGATTCCCCGCCTCTGTTTCCCCGCCTCTGATTCCCCAGCTCTGATTAACAATATCTGATTCCCCGCCTCTGTTTCCCCGCCTCTGATTCCCCAGCTCTGATTAACAATATCTGATTCCCCGCCTCTGATTCCCCACCTCTGATTCCCCGCCTCTGATTCGCCAGCTATGATTCCCCGCCTCTGATTCCCCAGCTCTTATTCCCCGCCTCTGATTCCCCGTGTTTGATTCTCTGCCTCTGATTCCCGGCCTCTGATTCCCCATCTCTGATTCACCGCCTTTGATTCGCCACCTCTGATTCCCCATATCTGATTCCCCGCCTCTGTTTCCCCGCCTCTGATTCCCCGCCTCTGATTCCCCATATCTCATTCCCCGCCTCTGAATCCCCATCTCTGATTCCCGGACTCTGATTCCCCACCTCTGATTCCCGGCCTCTTATTCCCGGCATCTGATTCCGGCCTCTGATCCCCGGCCTCTGATTCCCTGCTTCTGATTCTGATTCCCTGCCTCTGATTCCCCATCTCTGATTGCGCACATCTGATTCCCTGCCTCTGATTCCCCACCTCTGATTCCCCATATCTGATTCCCCGCCTCTGTTTCCCCGCCTCTGATTCCCCGCCTCTGTTTCCCAATATCTAAGTCCCCGCCTCTGATTCCCCAACTCTGATTCCCCACCTCTGATTCTCCAGCTCTGATTCCCCGCCTCTGATTCCCCGCATCTGATTCCCTGCATCTGATTCCAAGCCTCTGATTCCCTGCCTCTGATTCCCAACCTCTGATGCCCCACCTCTGATTTCCCATATCTGATTCCCCGCCTCTGTTTCCCCGCCTCTGATTCCCCGCCTCTGTTTCCCCATATCTGATTCCCGGCCTCTGATTCCCCGCCTCTGATTCCCCGCCTCTGATTCCCTGCCTCTGATTCCCCATCTCCGATTCCGCACATCTGATTCCCTGCCTCTGATTCCCCGCCTCTGATTCCCCACCTCTGATTCCCTGCCTCTGATTCCCAACATCTGATTCCCCACCTCTTATTCCCCATATCTGATTCCCCGCCTGTTTCCCCGCCTCTGACTCCCCTCCTCTGATTCCCCAACTCTAATTCCCCGCCTCTGATTCCCCAGCTCTGATTCACCGTGTTTGATTCCCTGCCTCTGATTCCCTGCCCTGATTCCCCATCTCTGTTTCACCGCCTTTGATTCGCCACCTCTGATTCCCCATATCTGATTCCCCTCCTCTGTTTCCCCGCCTCTGATTCCCTGCCTCTGATTCCCAACCTCTGATTCCACACCTCTGATTCCCCATCTCAGATTCCTCGCCTCTGTTTCCCCGCCTCTGACTCCCCGCCCCTCTTTCCCCATATCTGATTCCCCGCCTCTGATTCCCCAACTCTGATTCCCCGCCTCTGATTCCCCAGCTCTGATTCCCCGCCTCTGATTCCCCGTGTTTGATTCCCTGCCTCTGATTGCCCGCCTCTGATTCCCCATCTCTGATTCACCGCCTTTGATTCGCCACCTCTGATTTACCATATCTGATTCCCCACCTCTGTTTCCCCGCCTCTGATTCCCCGCCTCTGATTCCCCAGCTCTGATTAACAATATCTGATTCCCCGCCTCTGTTTCCCCGCCTCTGATTCCCCAGCTCTGATTAACAATATCTGATTCCCCGCCTCTGTTTCCCCGCCTCTGATTCCCCAGCTCTGATTAACAATATCTGATTCCCCGCCTCTGATTCCCCACCTCTGATTCCCCGCCTCTGATTCGCCAGCTATGATTCCCCGCCTCTGATTCCCCAGCTCTTATTCCCCGCCTCTGATTCCCCGTGTTTGATTCTCTGCCTCTGATTCCCGGCCTCTGATTCCCCATCTCTGATTCACCGCCTTTGATTCGCCACCTCTGATTCCCCATATCTGATTCCCCGCCTCTGTTTCCCCGCCTCTGATTCCCCGCCTCTGATTCCCCATATCTCATTCCCCGCCTCTGAATCCCCATCTCTGATTCCCGGACTCTGATTCCCCACCTCTGATTCCCGGCCTCTTATTCCCGGCATCTGATTCCGGCCTCTGATCCCCGGCCTCTGATTCCCTGCTTCTGATTCTGATTCCCTACCTCTGATTCCCCATCTCTGATTGCGCACATCTGATTCCCTGCCTCTGATTCCCCACCTCTGATTCCCCATATCTGATTCCCCGCCTCTGTTTCCCCGCCTCTGATTCCCCGCCTCTGTTTCCCAATATCTAAGTCCCCGCCTCTGATTCCCCAACTCTGATTCCCCACCTCTGATTCTCCAGCTCTGATTCCCCGCCTCTGATTCCCCGCATCTGATTCCCTGCATCTGATTCCAAGCCTCTGATTCCCTGCCTCTGATTCCCAACCTCTGATTCCCCACCTCTGATTTCCCATATCTGATTCCCCGCCTCTGTTTCCCCGCCTCTGATTCCCCGCCTCTGTTTCCCCATATCTGATTCCCGGCCTCTGATTCCCCGCCTCTGATTCCCCGCCTCTGATTCCCTGCCTCTGATTCCCCATCTCCGATTCCGCACATCTGATTCCCTGCCTCTGATTCCCCGCCTCTGATTCCCCACCTCTGATTCCCTGCCTCTGATTCCCAACATCTGATTCCCCACCTCTTATTCCCCATATCTGATTCCCCGCCTGTTTCCCCGCCTCTGACTCCCCTCCTCTGATTCCCCAACTCTAATTCCCCGCCTCTGATTCCCCAGCTCTGATTCCCCGTGTTTGATTCCCTGCCTCTGATTCCCTGCCCTGATTCCCCATCTCTGTTTCACCGCCTTTGATTCGCCACCTCTGATTCCCCATATCTGATTCCCCTCCTCTGTTTCCCCGCCTCTGATTCCCTGCCTCTGATTCCCAACCTCTGATTCCACACCTCTGATTCCCCATCTCAGATTCCTCGCCTCTGTTTCCCCGCCTCTGACTCCCCGCCCCTCTTTCCCCATATCTGATTCCCCGCCTCTGATTCCCCAACTCTGATTCCCCGCCTCTGATTCCCCAGCTCTGATTCCCCGCCTCTGATTCCCCGTGTTTGATTCCCTGCCTCTGATTGCCCGCCTCTGATTCCCCATCTCTGATTCACCGCCTTTGATTCGCCACCTCTGATTTACCATATCTGATTCCCCACCTCTGTTTCCCCGCCTCTGATTCCCCGCCTCTGATTCTCCATATCTCATTCTCCGCCTCTGAATCCCCATCTCTGATTCCCGGACACTGATTCCCCACCTCTGATTCCCGGCCTCTTATTCCCAGCATCTGATTCCCTGCCTCTGATTCCCCACCTCTGATTCCCCATATCTGATTCCCCGCCTCTGTTTCCCCGCCTCTGATTCCCCGCCTCTGTTTCCCCATATCTAATTCCGAACCTCTGATGCCCCAACTCTAATTCCCTGCCTCTGATTCCCCGCGTTCTATTCCCTGCCTCTGATTCCCCGCCTGTGATTCCCCATCTCTGATTCACCACCTCTGATTCCCCACCTCTGATCCCCCATATCTGATTCCCCGCCTCTGTTTCCCAACCTCTGATTCCACACCTCTGATTCCCCATATCTGATTCCCCGCCTCTGTTTCCCCGCCTCTGATTCCCGGCCCCTGTTTCCCCATATCTGATTCCCCGCCACTTATTCCCCAACTCAGATTCCCCGCCTCTGATTCCCCAGCTCTGATTCCCCGCCTCTGATTCCCTGTGTTTGATTCCCTGCCTCTGATTCCCCGCCTCTGATTCCCCATCTCTGATTCACTGCCTTTGATTCGCCACATCTGATTCCCCATATCTGATTCCCCAACACTGTTTCCACGCCTCAAATTCCCCGCCTCTGATTCTCCATATCTCATTCCCCGCCTTTGAATCCCCATCTCTGATTCCCGGACTCTGATTCCCCACCTCTGATTCCCGGCCTCTTATTCCCAGCATCTGATTCCTGGCCTCTGATTCCCCATATCTGATTCCCCGCTTCTGATTCTGATTCCCTGCCTCTGATTCCCCATCTCTGATTCCGCACATCTGATTCCCTGCCTCTGATTCCCCACCTCTGATTCCCCATATCTGATTCCCCGCCTCTGTTTCCCCACCTCTGATTCCCCGCCTCTGGTTCCCCATATCTAATTCCCAACCTCTGATGCCCCAACTCTGATTCCCTGCCTCTGATTCCCCGCGTTCTATTCCCTGCCTCTGATTCCCCGCCTGTGATTCCCCATCTCTGATTCCCCACCTCTGATTCCCCACCTCTGATTCCCCATATCTAATTCCTCGCCTCTGTTTTCCCGCCTCTGATTCCCCGCCTCAGTTTCCCCATATCTGATTCCCCGCCTCTGAATCCCCAACTTTGATTCCCCACCTCTGATTCCCCAGCTCTGATTCCCCGCCTCTGATTCCCCGCATCTGATTCCATGCATATGATTCCCAGCCTCTGATTCCCTGCCTCTGATTCCCAACCTCTGATTCCCCACCTCTGATTCCCCATATCTGATTCCCCGCCTCTGTTTCCCCGCCTCTGATTCCCCTCCTCTGTTTCCCCATATCTAAGTCCCCGACTCTGATTCCCCAACTTTGATTCCCCACCTCTGATTCCCCAGCTCTGATTCCCCGCCTCTGATTCCCCGCATCTGATTCCATGCATCTGATTCCCCAACTCTGATTCCCTGCCTCTAAGTTCCCAGCTCTGATTCCCCGCCTCTGATTCCCCGTGTCTGATTTCCTGCGTCTGATTCCCCGCCTCTGATTACCCATGTCTATTTCACCGCCTCTGATTCCCCACCTCTGATTCCCCATCTCTGATTCCGCACATCCGATTCCCTGCCTCTGATTCCCCGCCTCTGATTCACTGCCTCTGATACCCCAGCTCTGATTCCCCGCCTCTGATTCCCGGCGTCTTATTCCCTGCTTCTGATTCTGATTCCCTGCCTCTGATTCCCATTCTCTGATTCCGCACATCTGATTCCCTGCCTCTGATTCTCCACCTCTGATTCCCCATATCTGATTCCCCGCCTCTGTTTCCCCGCCTCTGATTCCCCGCCTCTGTTTCCCCATATCTAAGTCCCCGCCTCTGATTCCCCAACTCTGATTCCCCACCTCTGATTCCCCAGCTCTGATTCCCCGCCTCTGATTCCCCGCATCTGATTCCCTGCATCTGATTCCCCGCCTCTGATTACCCATGTCTGAATCACCGCCTCTGATTCCCCACCTCTGATTCCCCATCTCTGATTCTCCGCCTCTGATTCCCCGCGTCTTATTCCCTGCTTCTGATTCAGATTCCCTGCCTCTGATCCCATCTCTGATTCCGCACATCTGATTCCATGCCTCTGATTCCCCACCTCTGATTCCCCATATCTGATTCCCCGCCTCTGATTCCCTGCCTGTGATTCCCAACCTCTGATTCCCCACCTCTGATTCCCCATATCTGATTCCCCGCCTCTGTTTCCCCACCTCTGATTCCCCGCCTCTGTTTCCCCATATCTGATTCCCCGCCTCTATTTGCCCACCTCTGATTCCCCACCTCAGTTTCCCCATATCTGATTCCCCGCCTCTGAATCCCCAACTCTGATTCCCTGCATCTAATTCACCAGCTCTGATTCCCCGCCTCTGATTCCCCGTGTCTGATTTCCTGCCTCTGATTCCCCGCCTCTGATTACCCATGTCTGATTCACCGCCTCTGATTCCCCACCTCTGATTCCCCATCTCTGATTCCGCACATCCCATTCCCTGCCTCTGATTCCCCGCCTCTGATTCCCCGCCTCAGATTCCCCGTGTCTGATTTCCTGCCTCTGATTCCCCGCCTCTGATTACCCATGTCTGATTCACCGCCTCTGATTCCCCACCTCTGATTCCCCATCTCTGATTCCGCACATCCGATTCCCTGCTTCTGATTCCCCGCCACTGATTCACAGCCTCTGATTCCCCAGCTCTGATTCCCCGCCTCAGATTCCCCGCGTCTTATTCCCTGCTTCTGATTCTGATTCCCTGCCTCTGATTCCCCATCTCTGATACCGCACATCTGATTCCCTGCCTCTGATTCCCCACCTCTGATTCCCCATATCTGATTCCCCGCCTCTGTTTCCCCGCCTCTGATTCCCCGCCTCTGTTTCCCCATATCTAAGTCCCTGCCTCTGATTCCCCAACTCTGATTCCCCACCTCTGATTCCCCAGCTCTGATTCCCCACCTCTGATTCCCCATATCTGATTCCCCGCCTCTGAATCCCCAACTCTGATTCCCTGCATCTAATTCCCCAGCTCTGATTCCCCGCCTCTGATTCCCCGTGTCTGATTTCCTGCCTCTGATTCCCCGCCTCTGATTACCCATGTCTGATTCACCGCCTCTGATTCCCCACCTCTGATTCCCCATCTCTGATTCCGCACATCCGATTCCCTGCCTCTGATTCCCCGCCTCTGATTCACCGCCTCTGATTCCCGGCCTCTGATTTCCCGCCTCTGATTCCCTGCCACTGATACCCCGCCCCTGATTCCCCACCTCTGATTCCCCATATCTAATTCCCCTCCTCTGTTTCCCCGCCTCTGATTCCCCGCCTCTGATTCCCCATATCTGATTCCCCGCCTCTGATTCCCCAACTCTGATTCCCCGCCTCTGATTCCCCAGCTCTGAATCCCCGCCTCTGATTCCGCGCGTCTGATTACCGGCCTCTGATTCCCCGCCTCTGATTCTCCATCTCTGATTCACAACCTCTGATTCCCCACCTCTGATTGCCCATATCTGATTCCCCGCCTCTGTTTCCCCGCCTCTGATTCCCCAGCTCTGATTAACAATATCTGATTCCCCGCCTCTGTTTCCCCGCCTCTGATACCCCAGCTCTGATTAACAATATCTGATTCCCCGCCTCTGATTCCCCACCTCTGATTCCCCGCCTCTGATTCGCCAGCTATGATTCCCCGCCTCTGATTCCCCAGCTCTTATTCCCCGCCTCTGATACCCCGTGTTTGATTCTCTGCCTCTGATTCCCGGCCTCTGATTCCCCATCTCTGATTCACCGCCTTTGATTCGCCACCTCTGATTCCCCATATCTGATTCCCCGCCTCTGTTTCCCCGCCTCTGATTCCCCGCCTCTGATTCCCCATATCTCATTCCCCGCCTCTGAATCCCCATCTCTGATTCCCGGACTCTGATTCCCCACCTCTGATTCCCGGCCTCTTATTCCCGGCATCTGATTCCGGCCTCTGATCCCCGGCCTCTGATTCCCTGCTTCTGATTCTGATTCCCTGCCTCTGATTCCCCATCTCTGATTGCGCACATCTGATTCCCTGCCTCTGATTCCCCACCTCTGATTCCCCATATCTGATTCCCCGCCTCTGTTTCCCCGCCTCTGATTCCCCGCCTCTGTTTCCCAATATCTAAGTCCCCGCCTCTGATTCCCCAACTCTGATTCCCCACCTCTGATTCTCCAGCTCTGATTCCCCGCCTCTGATTCCCCGCATCTGATTCCCTGCATCTGATTCCAAGCCTCTGATTCCCTGCCTCTGATTCCCAACCTCTGATTCCCCACCTCTGATTTCCCATATCTGATTCCCCGCCTCTGTTTCCCCGCCTCTGATTCCCCGCCTCTGTTTCCCCGCCTCTGATTCCCGGCCTCTGATTCACCGCCTCTGATTCCCCGCCTCTGATTCCCTGCCTCTGATTCCCCATCTCCGATTCCGCACATCTGATTCCCTGCCTCTGATTCCCCGCCTCTGATTCCCCACCTCTGATTCCCTGCCTCTGATTCCCAACATCTGATTCCCCACCTCTTATTCCCCATATCTGATTCCCCGCCTGTTTCCCCGCCTCTGACTCCCCTCCTCTGATTCCCCAACTCTAATTCCCCGCCTCTGATTCCCCAGCTCTGATTCCCCGTGTTTGATTCCCTGCCTCTGATTCCCTGCCCTGATTCCCCATCTCTGTTTCACCGCCTTTGATTCGCCACCTCTGATTCCCCATATCTGATTCCCCTCCTCTGTTTCCCCGCCTCTGATTCCCTGCCTCTGATTCCCAACCTCTGATTCCACACCTCTGATTCCCCATCTCAGATTCCTCGCCTCTGTTTCCCCGCCTCTGATTCCCCGCCCCTCTTTCCCCATATCTGATTCCCCGCCTCTGATTCCCCAACTCTGATTCCCCGCCTCTGATACCCCAGCTCTGATTCCCCGCCTCTGATTCCCCGTGTTTGATTCCCTGCCTCTGATTGCCCGCCTCTGATTCCCCATCTCTGATTCACCGCCTTTGATTCGCCACCTCTGATTTACCATATCTGATTCCCCACCTCTGTTTCCCCGCCTCTGATTCCCCGCCTCTGATTCTCCATATCTCATTCTCCGCCTCTGAATCCCCATCTCTGATTCCCGGACACTGATTCCCCACCTCTGATTCCCGGCCTCTTATTCCCAGCATCTGATTCCCGGCCTCTGATTCCCGGCCTCTGATTCCCCGCTTCTGATTCTGATTCCCTGCCTCTGATTCCCCATCTCTGATTCCGCACATCTGATTCCCTGCCTCTGATTCCCCACCTCTGATTCCCCATATCTGATTCCCCGCCTCTGTTTCCCCGCCTCTGATTCCCCGCCTCTGTTTCCCCATATCTAATTCCGAACCTCTGATGCCCCAACTCTAATTTCCTGCCTCTGATTCCCCGCGTTCTATTCCCTGCCTCTGATTCCCCGCCTGTGATTCCCCATCTCTGATTCACCACCTCTGATTCCCCACCTCTGATTCCCCATATCTGATTCCCCGCCTCTGTTTCCCAACCTCTGATTCCACACCTCTGATTCCCCATATCTGATTCCCCGCCTCTGTTTCCCCGCCTCTGATTCCCGGCCCCTGTTTCCCCATATCTGATTCCCCGCCACTTATTCCCCAACTCAGATTCCCCGCCTCTGATTCCCCAGCTCTGATTCCCCGCCTCTGATTCCCTGTGTTTGATTCCCTGCCTCTGATTCCCCGCCTCTGATTCCCCATCTCTGATTCACTGCCTTTGATTCGCCACCTCTGATTCCCCATATCTGATTCCCCACCACTGTTTCCACGCCTCAAATTCCCCGCCTCTGATTCTCCATATCTCATTCCCCGCCTTTGAATCCCCATCTCTGATTCCCGGACTCTGATTCCCCACCTCTGATTCCCGGCCTCTTATTCCCAGCATCTGATTCCTGGCCTCTGATTCCCCATATCTGATTCCCCGCTTCTGATTCTGATTCCCTGCCTCTGATTCCCCATCTCTGATTCCGCACATCTGATTCCCTGCCTCTGATTCCCCACCTCTGATTCCCCATATCTGATTCCCCGCCTCTGTTTCCCCACCTCTGATTCCCCGCCTCTGTTTCCCCATATCTAATTCCCAACCTCTGATGCCCCAACTCTGATTCCCTGCCTCTGATTCCCCGCGTTCTATTCCCTGCCTCTGATTCCCCGCCTGTGATTCCCCATCTCTGATTCACCACCTCTGATTCCCCGCCTCTGTTTCCCCATATCTAATTCCCAACCTCTGATGCCCCAACTCTGATTCCCTGCCTCTGATTCCCCGCGTTCTATTCCCTGCCTCTGATTCCCCGCCTGTGATTCCCCATCTCTGATTCCCCACCTCTGATTCCCCATATCTAATTCCTCGCCTCTGTTTTCCCGCCTCTGATTCCCCGCCTCTGTTTCCCCATATCTGATTCCCCGCCTCTGAATCCCCAACTCTGATTCCCTGCCTCTGATTCCGCAGCTCTGATTCCCCACCTTTGATTCCCCCCGTCTGATTCCCAGCCTCTGAATCCCCATGTCTGATTTCCTGCCTCTGATTCACCGCCTCTGATTCCCCATCTCTGACTCACCGCCTCTGATTCCCCACCTCTGATTCCCCATCTCTGATTCCGCACATCTGATTCCCTGCCTCTGATTCCCCGACTCTGATTCCCCAGCTCTGATTCCCCGCCTCTGATTCCCCAACTCTGATTCCCCGCCTCTGATTCCCCAGCTCTGATTCACCGCCTTTGATTCGCCACCTCTGATTCCCCATATCTGATTCCCCGCCTCTGTTTCCCCGCCTCTGATTCCCCGCCTCTGATTCCCCATATCTCATTCCCCGACTCTGAATCCCCATCTCTGATTCCCGGACTCTGATTCCCCACCTCTGATTCCCCATATCTGATTTCCCGCCTCTGTATCCCCGCCTCTGATTCCCCGCCTCTGTTTCCCAATATCTAAGACCCGCCTCTGATTCCCCAACTCTGATTCCCCACCTCTGATTCTCCAGCTATGATTCCCCGCCTCTGATTCCCCGCATCTGATACCCTGCATCTGATTCCAAGCCTCTGATTCCCTGCATCTGATTCCCAACCTCTGATTCCCCACCTCTGATTCCCCATTTCTGATTCCCCGCATCTGATTCCCTGCATCTGATTCCAAGCCTCTGATTCCCTGCCTCTGATTCCCAACCTCTGATTCCCCACCTCTGATTCCCCATATCTGATTCCCCGCCTCTGTTTCCCCGCCTCTGATTCCCCGCCTCTGTTTCCCCATATCTAATTCCCAACCTCTGATGCCCCAACTCTGATTCCCTGCCTCTGATTCCCCGCGTTCTATTCCCTGCCTCTGATTCCACGCCTGTGATTCCCCATCCCTGATTCACCACCTCTGATTCCCCACCTCTGATTCCCCATATCTAATTCCCCGCCTCTGAATCCCCAACTCTGATTCCCTGCCTCTGATTCCCTGCTTCTGATTCTGATTCCCCACCTCTGATTCCCCATCTCTGATTCCGCACATCTAATTCCCTGCCTCTGATTCCCCATCTCTGATTCCCCATATCTGATTCCCCGCCTTCTGTTCCCCGCCTCTGATTCCCCGCCTCTGTTTCCCCATATCTAAGTCCCCGACTCTGATTCCCCAACTTTGATTCCCCACCTCTGATTCCCCAGCTCTGATTCCCCGCCTCTGATTCCCCGCATCTGATTCCATGCATATGATTCCCAGCCTCTGATTTCCTGCCTCTGATTCCCAACCTCTGATTCCCCACCTCTGATTCCCCATATCTGATTCCCCGCCTCTGTTTCCCCGCCTCTGATTCCCTTCCTCTGTTTCACCATATCTGATCCCCGCCTCTATTTGCCCGCCTCTGTTTCCCCGCCTCTTTTTCCCCATATCTGATTCCCCGCCTCTGAATCCCCAACTCTGATTCCCTGCCTCTAATTTCCCAGCTCTGATTCCCCGCCTCTGATTCCCCGTGTCTGATTTCCTGCCTCTGATTCCCCGCCTCTGATTACCCATGTCTGATTCACCGCCTCGGATTCCCCACCTCTGATTCCCCATCTCTGATTCGGCACATCCGATTCCCTGCCTCTGATTCCCCGCCTCTGATTCACTGACTCTGATTCCCCAGCTCTGATTCCCCGCCTCTGATTCCCCGCGTCTTATTCCCTGCTTCTGATTCTGATTCCCTGCCTCTGATTCCCCATCTCTGATTCCGCACATCTGATTCCCTGCCTCTGATTCCCCACCTCTGATTCCCCATATCTGATTCCCCGCCTCTGTTTCCCCTTCTCTGATTCCCCGCCTCTGTTTCCCCATATCTAAGTCCCCGCCTCTGATTCCCCAACTCTGATTCCCCACCTCTGATTCCCCAGCTCTGATTCCCCGCCTCTGATTCCCCGCATCTGATTCCCTGCATCTGATACCCAGCCTCTGATTCCGTGCCTGTTATTCCCAAACTCTGATTCCCCACCTCTGATTCCCCATATCTGATTCCCCGCCTCTGTTTCCCCGCCTCTGATTCCCCGCCTCTGTTTCCCCATATCTGATTCCCCGCCTCTATTTGCCCACCTATGATTCCCCACCTCAGTTTCCCCATATCTGATTCCCCGCCTCTGAATCCACAACTCTGATTACCTGCATCTAATTCCCCAGCTATGATTCCCCGCCTCTGATTCCCCGTGTCTGATTTCCTGCCTCTGATTCCCCGCCTCTGTTTACGCATGTCTGATTCACCGCCTCTGATTCCCCACCTCTGATTCCCCATCTCTGATTCCGCACATCCGATTCCCTGCTTCTGATTCCCCGACTCTGATTCACAGCCTCTGATTCCCCAGCTCTGATTCCCCGCCTCAGATTCCCCGCGTCTTATTCCCTGCTTCTGATTCTGATTCCCTGCCTCTGATTCCCCATCTCTGATTCCACACATCTGATTCCCTGCCTCTGATTCCCCACCTCTGATTCCCCGCCTCTGATTCGCCAGCTATGATTCCCCACCTCTGATTCCCCGCGTCTGATTCCCTGCCTCTGATTCCCCTCCTCTGATTCCACATCTCTGATTCACCACCTCTGATTCCCAGCGTCTGATTCCCCGCCTCTGATTCCCCATCTCTGATTCCCCATCTCTGATTCCCCATTACTGATTCCCCAATTCTGATTCCCCGCCTCTGATTCCCCAGCTCTGAATCCTCGCCTCTGATTCCCTGCCTCTGATTCCCAACATCTGATTCCCCACCTCTGAATTCCCATATTGATTCCCTGCCTCTGATTCCCCGCCTCTGATTCCCCAACTCTGATTCCCCGCCTCTGATTCCCCAGCTCTGATTCCCCGCCTCTTATTCCCCGTGTTTGATTCCCTGCCTCTGATTCCCGGCCTCTGATTCCCCATCTCTGATTCACCGCCTTTCATTCGCCACCTCTGATTCCCCATATCTGATTCCCCGCCTCTGTTTCCCCGCCTCTGATTCCCCGCCTCTGATTCCCCATATCTCATTCCCCGCCTCTGAATCCCCATCTCTGATTCCCGGACTCTGATTCCCCACCTCTGATTCCCGGACTCTTATTCCCGGCATCTGATTCCGGCCTCTGATTCCTGGCCTCTGATTCCCTGCTTCTGATTCTGATTCCCTGCCTCTGATTACCCATCTCTGATTGCGCACATCTGATTCCCTGCCTCTGATTCCCCACCTCTGATTCCCCATATCTGATTTCCCGCCTCTGTTTCCCCGCCTCTGATTCCCCGCCTCTGTTTCCCAATATCTAAGTCCCCGCCTCTGATTCCCCAACTCTGATTCCCCACCTCTGATTCTCCAGCTCTGATTCCCCGCCTCTGATTCCCCGCATCTGATTCCCTGCATCTGATTCCAAGCCTCTGATTCCCTGCATCTGATTCCCAACCTCTGATTCCCCACCTCTGATTCCCCATATCTGATTCCCGGCCTCTGATTCCCCGCCTCTGATTCCCCGCCTCTGATTCCCTGCCTCTGATTCCCCATCTCCGATTCCGCACATCTGATTCCCTGCCTCTGATTCCCCGCCTCTGATTCCCCGCCTCTGATTCCCTGCCTCTGATTCCCAACATCTGATTCCCCACCTCTGATTCCCCATATCTGATTCCACGCCTCTGTTTCCCCGCCTCTGATTCCCCTCCTCTGATTCCCCAACTCTAATTCCCCGCCTCTGATTCCCCAGCTCTGATTCCCCGTGTTTGATTCCCTGCCTCTGATTCCCTGCCCTGATTCCCCATCTCTGTTTCACCGCCTTTGATTCGCCACCTCTGATTCCCCTTATCTGATTCCCCGCCTCTGTTTCCCCGCCTCTGATTCCCTGCCTCTGATTCCCAACCTCTGATTCCACACCTCTGATTCCCCATATCTGATTCCCCGCCTGTGTTTCCCCACCTCTGATTCCCCGCCCCTGTTTCCCCATATCTGATTCCCCGCCTCTGATTCCCCAACCCTGATTCCCAGCCTCTGATTCCCCAGCTCTGATTCCCCGCCTCTGATTCCCCGTGTTTGATTCCCTGCCTCTGATTGCCCGCCTCTGATTCCCCATCTCTGATTCACCGCCTTTGATTCGCCACCTCTGATTCCCCATATCTCATTCCCTGTCTCTGTTTCCCCGCCTCTGATTCCCCGCCTCTGATTCCCTGCATCTGATTCCAAGCCTCTGATTCCCTGCCTCTGATTCCCAACCTCTGATTCCCCACCTCTGATTTCCCATATCTGATTCCCCGCCTCTGTTTCCCCGCCTCTGATTCCCCGCCTCTGTTTCCCCATATCTGATTCCCGGCCTCTGATTCCCCGCCTCTGATTCCCCGCCTCTGATTCCCTGCCTCTGATTCCCCATCTCCGATTCCGCACATCTGATTCCCTGCCTCTGATTCCCCGCCTCTGATTCCCCACCTCTGATTCCCTGCCTCTGATTCCCAACATCTGATTCCCCACTTCTTATTCCCCATATCTGATTCCCCGCCTGTTTCCCCGCCTCTGACTCCCCTCCTCTGATTCCCCAACTCTAATTCCCCGCCTCTGATTCCCCAGCTCTGATTCCCCGTGTTTGATTCCCCATCTCTGATTCCCCATCTCTGATTCCCCAATTCTGATTCCCCGCCTCTGATTCCCCAGCTCTGAATCCTCGCCTCTGATTCCCTGCCTCTGATTCCCAACATCTGATTCCCCACCTCTGAATTCCCACATTGATTCCCTGCCTCTGATTCCCCGCCTCTGATTCCCCAACTCTGATTCCCCGCCTCTGATTCCCCAGCTCTGATTCCCCGCCTCTTATTCCCCGTGTTTGATTCCCTGCCTCTGATTCCCGGCCTCTGATTCCCCATCTCTGATTCACCGCCTTTCATTCGCCACCTCTGATTCCCCATATCTGATTCCCCGCCTCTGTTTCCCCGCCTCTGATTCCCCGCCTCTGATTCCCCATATCTCATTCCCCGCCTCTGAATCCCCATCTCTGATTCCCGGACTCTGATTCCCCACCTCTGATTCCCGGACTCTTATTCCCGGCATCTGATTCCGGCCTCTGATTCCTGGCCTCTGATTCCCTGCTTCTGATTCTGATTCCCTGCCTCTGATTACCCATCTCTGATTGCGCACATCTGATTCCCTGCCTCTGATTCCCCACCACTGATTCCCCATATCTGATTTCCCGCCTCTGTTTCCCCGCCTCTGATTCCCCGCCTCTGTTTCCCAATATCTAAGTCCCCGCCTCTGATTCCCCAACTCTGATTCCCCACCTCTGATTCTCCAGCTCTGATTCCCCGCCTCTGATTCCCCGCATCTGATTCCCTGCATCTGATTCCAAGCCTCTGATTCCCTGCATCTGATTCCCAACCTCTGATTCCCCACCTCTGATTCCCCATATCTGATTCCCCGCCTCTGTTTCCCCGCCTCTGATTCCCCGCCTCTGTTTCCCCATATCTGATTCCCGGCCTCTGATTCCCCGCCTCTGATTCCCCGCCTCTGATTCCCTGCCTCTGATTCCCCATCTCCGATTCCGCACATCTGATTCCCTGCCTCTGATTCCCCGCCTCTGATTCCCCGCCTCTGATTCCCTGCCTCTGATTCCCAACATCTGATTCCCCACCTCTGATTCCCCATATCTGATTCCCCGCCTCTGTTTCCCCGCCTCTGATTCCCCTCCTCTGATTCCCCAACTCTAATTCCCCGCCTCTGATTCCCCAGCTCTGATTCCCCGTGTTTGATTCCCTGCCTCTGATTCCCTGCCCTGATTCCCCATCTCTGTTTCACCGCCTTTGATTCGCCACCTCTGATTCCCCATATCTGATTCCCCTCCTCTGTTTCCCCGCCTCTGATTCCCTGCCTCTGATTCCCAACCTCTGATTCCACACCTCTGATTCCCCATCTCTGATTCCTCGCCTCTGTTTCCCCGCCTCTGATTCCCCGCCCCTCTTTCCCCATATCTGATTCCCCGCCTCTGATTCCCCAACTCTGATTCCCCGCCTCTGATTCCCCAGCTCTGATTCCCCGCCTCTGATTCCCCGTGTTTGATTCCCTGCCTCTGATTGCCCGCCTCTGATTCCCCATCTCTGATTCACCGCCTTTGATTCGCCACCTCTGATTCCCCATATCTGATTCCCCACCTCTGTTTCCCCGCCTCTGATTCCCCGCCTCTGATTCTCCATATCTCATTCTCCGCCTCTGAATCCCCATCTCTGATTCCCGGACACTGATTCCCCACCTCTGATTCCCGGCCTCTTATTCCCAGCATCTGATTCCCGGCCTCTGATCCCGGCCTCTGATTCCCCGCTTCTGATTCTGATTCCCTGCCTCTGATTCCCCATCTCTGATTCCGCACATCTGATTCCCTGCCTCTGATTCCCCACCTCTGATTCCCCATATCTGATTCCCCGCCTCTGTTTCCCCGCCTCTGATTCCCCGCCTCTGTTTCCCCATATCTAATTCCGAACCTCTGATGCCCCAACTCTAATTCCCTGCATCTGATTCCCCGCGTTCTATTCCCTGCCTCTGATTCCCCGCCTGTGATTCCCCATCTCTGATTCACCACCTCTGATTCCCCACCTCTGATTCCCCATATCTGATTCCCCGCCTCTGTTTCCCAACCTCTGATTCCACACCTTTGATTCCCCATATCTGATTCCCCGCCTCTGTTTCACCGCCTATGATTCCCGGCCCCTGTTTCCCCATATCTGATTCCCCGCCTCTTATTCCCCAACTCAGATTCCCCACCTCTGATTCCCCAGCTCTGATTCCCCGCCTCTGATTCCCTGTGTTTGATTCCCTGCCTCTGATTCCCCGCCTCTGATTCCCCATCTCTGATTCACTGCCTTTGATTCGCCACCTCTGATTCCCCATATCTGATTCCCCACCACTGTTTCCACGCCTCAAATTCCCCGCCTCTGATTCTCCATATCTCATTCCCCGCCTTTGAATCCCCATCTCTGATTCCCGGACTCTGATTCCCCACCTCTGATTCCCGGCCTCTTATTCCCAGCATCTGATTCCTGGCCTCTGATTCCCCATATCTGATTCCCCGCTTCTGATTCTGATTCCCTGCCTCTGATTCCCCATCTCTGATTCCGCACATCTGATTCCCTGCCTCTGATTCCCCACCTCTGATTCCCCATATCTGATTCCCCTCCTCTGTTTCCCCACCTCTGATTCCCCGCCTCTGTTTCCCCATATCTAATTCCCAACCTCTGATGCCCCAACTCTGATTCCCTGCCTCTGATTCCCCGCGTTCTATTCCCTGCCTCTGATTCCCCGCCTGTGATTCCCCATCTCTGATTCACCACCTCTGATTCCCCACCTCTGATTCCCCATATCTAATTCCTCGCCTCTGTTTTCCCGCCTCTGATTCCCCGCCTCTGTTTCCCCATATCTGATTCCCCGCCTCTGAATCCCCAACTCTGATTCCCTGCCTCTGATTCCCCAGCTCTGATTCCCCACCTTTGATTCCCCCCGTCTGATTCCCAGCCTCTGATTCCCGTGTCTGATTTCCTGCCTCTGATTCACCGCCTCTGATTCCCCATCTCTGACTCACCGCCTCTGATTCCCCACCTCTGATTCCCCATCTCTGATTCCGCACATCTGATTCACCGCCTCTGATTCCCCGCCTCTGATTCCCTGCCTCTGATTCCCCATCTCCGATTCCACACATCAGATTCCCTGCCTCTGATTCCCCGCCTCTGATTCCCCGCCTCTGATTCCCTGCCTCTGATTCCCAACATCTGATTCCCCACCTCTGATTCCCCATATCTGATTCCCCGCCTCTGTTTCCCCGCCTCTGATTCCCCTCCTCTGATTCCCCAACTCTAATTCCCCGCCTCTGATTCCCCAGCTCTGATTCCCCGTGTTTGATTCCCTGCCTCTGATTCCCTGCCCTGATTCCCCATCTCTGTTTCACCGCCTTTGATTCGCCACCTCTGATTCCCCTTATCTGATTCCCCGCCTCTGTTTCCCCGCCTCTGATTCCCTGCCTCTGATTCCCAACCTCTTATTCCACACCTCTGATTCCCCATATCTGATTCCCCGCCTGTGTTTCCCCACCTCTGATTCCCCGCCCCTGTTTCCCCATATCTGATTCCCCGCCTCTGATTCCCCAACCCTGATTCCCAGCCTCTGATTCCCCAGCTCTGATTCCCCGCCTCTGATTCCCCGTGTTTGATTCCCTGCCTCTGATTGCCCGCCTCTGATTCCCCATCTCTGATTCACCGCCTTTGATTCGCCACCTCTGATTCCCCATATCTGATTCCCTGTCTCTGTTTCCCCGCCTCTGATTCCCCGCCTCTGATTCCCTGCATCTGATTCCAAGCCTCTGATTCCCTGCCTCTGATTCCCAACCTCTGATTCCCCACCTCTGATTTTCCATATCTGATTCCCCGCCTCTGTTTCCCCGCCTCTGATTCCCCGCCTCTGTTTCCCCATATCTGATTCCCGGCCTCTGATTCCCCGCCTCTGATTCCCCGCCTCTAATTCCCTGCCTCTGATTCCCCATCTCCGATTCCGCACATCTGATTCCCTGCCTCTGACTCCCCGCCTGTGATTCCCCACCTCTGATTCCCTGCCTCTGATTCCCAACATCTGATTCCCCACCTCTTATTCCCCATATCTGATTCCCCGCCTGTTTCCCCGCCTCTGACTCCCCTCCTCTGATTCCCCAACTCTAATTCCCCGCCTCTGATTCCCCAGCTCTGATTCCCCGTGTTTGATTCCCTGCCTCTGATTCACTGCCCTGATTCTCCATCTCTGTTTCACCGCCTTTGATTCGCCACCTCTGATTCCCCATATCTGATTCCCCTCCTCTGTTTCCCCGCCTCTGATTCCCTGCCTCTGATTCCCAACCTCTGATTCCACACCTCTGATTCCCCATCTCTGATTCCTCGGCTCTGCTTCCCCGCCTCTGATTCCCCGACCCTCTTTCCCCATATCTGATTCCCCGCCTCTGATTCCCCAACTCTGATTCCCCGCCTCTGATTCCCCAGCTCTGATTCCCCGCCTCTGATACCCCGTGTTTGATTCCCTGCCTCTGATTGCCCGCCTCTGATTCCCCATCTCTGATTCACCGCCTTTGATTCGCCACCTCTGATTCCCCATATCTGATTCACCACCTCTGTTTCCCCGCCTCTGATTCCCCGCCTCTGATTCTCCATATCTCATTCTCCGCCTCTGAATCCCCATCTCTGATTCCCGGACACTGACTCCCCACCTCTGATTCCCGGCCTCTTATTCCCAGCATCTGATTCCCGGCCTCTGATTCCCGGCCTCTGATTCCCCGCTTCTGATTCTGATTCCCTGCCTCTGATTCCCCATCTCTGATTCCGCACATCTGACTCCCTGCCTCTGATTCCCCACCTCTGATTCCCCATATCTGATTCCCCGCCTCTGTTTCCCCGCCTCTGATTCCCCGCCTCTGTTTCCCCATATCTAATTCCGAACCTCTGGTGCCCCAACTCTAATTCCCTGCCTCTGATTCCCCGCGTTCTATTCCCTGCCTCTGATTCCCCGCCTGTGATTCCCCATTTCTGATTCACCACCTCTGATTCCCCACCTCTGATTCCCCATATCTGATTCCCCGCCTCTGTTTCCCAACCTCTGATTCCACACCTCTGATTCCCCATATCTGATTCCCCGCATCTGTTTCCCCGCCTCTGATTCCCGGCCCCTGTTTCCCCATATCTGATTCCCCGCCTCTTATTCCCCAACTCAGATTCCCCGCCTCTGATTCCCCAGCTCTGATTCCCCGCCTCTGATTCCCTGTGTTTGATTCCCTGCCTCTGATTCCCCGCCTCTGATTCCCCATCTCTGATTCACTGCCTTAGATTCGCCACCTCTGATTCCCCATATCTGATTCCCCACCACTGTTTCCACGCCTCAAATTCCCCGCCTCTGATTCTCCATATCTCATTCCCCGCCTTTGAATCCCCATCTCTGATTCCCGGACTCTGATTCCCCACCTCTGATTCCCGGCCTCTTATTCCCAGCATCTGATTCCTGGCCTCTGATTCCCCATATCTGATTCCCCGCTTCTGATTCTGATTCCCTGCCTCTGATTCCCCATCTCTGATTCCGCACATCTGATTCCCTGCCTCTGATTCCCCACCTCTGATTCCCCATATCTGATTTCCCGCCTCTGTTTCCCCACCTCTGATTCCCCGCCTCTGTTTCCCCATATCTAATTCCCAACCTCTGATGCCCCAACTCTGATTCCCTGCCTCTGATTCCCCGCGTTCTATTCCCTGCCTCTGATTCCCCGCCTGTGATTCCCCATCTCTGATTCACCACCTCTGATTCCCCACCTCTGATTCCCCATATCTGATTCCCCGCCTCTGTTTCCACGCCTCTGATTCCCCGCCTCTGATTCCCCATATCTCATTCCCCGACTCTGAATCCCCATCTCTGATTCCCGGACTCTGATTCCCCACCTCTGATTCCCGGCCTCTTATTCCCGTCATCTGATTCCGGCCTCTGATTCCCGGCCTCTGATTCCCTGCTTCTGATTCTGATTCCCTGCCTCTGATTCCCCATCTCTGATTGCGCACATCTGATTCCCTGCCTCTGATTCCCCACCTCTGATTCCCCATATCTGATTTCCCGCCTCTGTTTCCCCGCCTCTGATTCCCCGCCTCTGTTTCCCAATATCTAAGACCCGCCTCTGATTCCCCAACTCTGATTCCCCACCTCTGATTCTCCAGCTATGATTCCCCGCCTCTGATTCCCCGCATCTGATTCCCTGCATCTGATTCCAAGCCTCTGATTCCCTGCATCTGATTCCCAACCTCTGATTCCCCACCTCTGATTCCCCATTTCTGATTCCCCGCATCTGATTCCCTGCATCTGATTCCAAGCCTCTGATTCCCTGCCTCTGATTCCCAACCTCTGATTCCCCACCTCTGATTCCCCATATCTGATTCCCCGCCTCTGTTTCCCCGCCTCTGATTCCCCGCCTCTGTTTCCCCATATCTAATTCCCAACCTCTGATGCCCCAACTCTGATTCCCTGCCTCTGATTCCCCGCGTTCTATTCCCTGCCTCTGATTCCACGCCTGTGATTCCCCATCTCTGATTCACCACCTCTGATTCCCCACCTCTGATTCCCCATATCTAATTCCCCGCCTCTGTTTTCCCGCCTCAGATTCCCCGCCTCTGTTTCCCCATATCTGATTCCCCGCCTCTGAATCCCCAACTCTGATTCCCTGCCTCTGATTCCCTGCTTCTGATTCTGATTCCCCACCTCTGATTCCCCATCTCTGATTCCGCACATCTAATTCCCTGCCTCTGATTCCCCATCTCTGATTCCCCATATCTGATTCCCCGCCTTCTGTTCCCCGCCTCTGATTCCCCGCCTCTGTTTCCCCATATCTAAGTCCCCGACTCTGATTCCCCAACTTTGATTCCCCACCTCTGATTCCCCAGCTCTGATTCCCCGCCTCTGATTCCCCGCATCTGATTCCATGCATATGATTCCCAGCCTCTGATTCCCTGCCTCTGATTCCCCGCCTGTGATTCCCCATCTCTGATTCACCACCTCTGATTCCCCACCTCTGATTCCCCATATCTGATTCCCCGCCTCTGTTTCCACGCCTCTGATTCCCCGCCTCTGATTCCCCATATCTCATTCCCCGACTCTGAATCCCCATCTCTGATTCCCGGACTCTGATTCCCCACCTCTGATTCCCGGCCTCTTATTCCCGTCATCTGATTCCGGCCTCTGATTCCCGGCCTCTGATTCCCTGCTTCTGATTCTGATTCCCTGCCTCTGATTCCCCATCTCTGATTGCGCACATCTGATTCCCTGCCTCTGATTCCCCACCTCTGATTCCCCATATCTGATTTCCCGCCTCTGTTTCCCCGCCTCTGATTCCCCGCCTCTGTTTCCCAATATCTAAGACCCGCCTCTGATTCCCCAACTCTGATTCCCCACCTCTTATTCTCCAGCTATGATTCCCCGCCTCTGATTCCCCGCATCTGATTCCCTGCATCTGATTCCAAGCCTCTGATTCCCTGCATCTGATTCCCAACCTCTGATTCCCCACCTCTGATTCCCCATTTCTGATTCCCCGCATCTGATTCCCTGCATCTGATTCCAAGCCTCTGATTCCCTGCCTCTGATTCCCAACCTCTGATTCCCCACCTCTGATTCCCCATATCTGATTCCCCGCCTCTGTTTCCCCGCCTCTGATTCCCCGCCTCTGTTTCCCCATATCTAATTCCCAACCTCTGATGCCCCAACTCTGATTCCCTGCCTCTGATTCCCCGCGTTCTATTCCCTGCCTCTGATTCCACGCCTGTGATTCCCCATCTCTGATTCACCACCTCTGATTCCCCACCTCTGATTCCCCATATCTAATTCCCCGCCTCTGTTTTCCCGCCTCAGATTCCCCGCCTCTGTTTCCCCATATCTGATTCCCCGCCTCTGAATCCCCAACTCTGATTCCCTGCCTCTGATTCCCTGCTTCTGATTCTGATTCCCCACCTCTGATTCCCCATCTCTGATTCCGCACATCTAATTCCCTGCCTCTGATTCCCCATCTCTGATTCCCCATATCTGATTCCCCGCCTTCTGTTCCCCGCCTCTGATTCCCCGCCTCTGTTTCCCCATATCTAAGTCCCCGACTCTGATTCCCCAACTTTGATTCCCCACCTCTGATTCCCCAGCTCTGATTCCCCGCCTCTGATTCCCCGCATCTGATTCCATGCATATGATTCCCAGCCTCTGATTCCCTGCCTCTGATTCCCAACCTCTGATTCCCCACCTCTGATTCCCCATATCTGATTCCCCGCCTCTGTTTCCCCGCCTCTGATTCCCCTCCTCTGTTTCCCCATATATGATCCCCGCCTCTATTTGCCCGCCTCTGTTTCCCCGCCTCTTTTTCCCCATATCAGATTCCCCGCCTCTGAATCCCCAACTCTGAATCCCTGCCTCTAATTTCCCAGCTCTGATTCCCCGCCTCTGATTCCCCGTGTCTGATTTCCTGCCTCTGATTCCCCGCCTCTGATTACCCATGTCTGATTCCCCGCCTCTGATTCCCCACCTCTGATTCCCCATCTCTGATTCGGCACATCCGATTCCCTGCCTCTGATTCCCCGCCTCTGATTCACTGACTCTGATTCCCCAGCTCTGATTCCCCGCCTCTGATTCCCCGCGTCTTATTCCCTGCTTCTGATTCTGATTCCCTGCCTCTGATTCCCCATCTCTGATTCCGCACATCTGATTCCCTGCCTCTGATTCCCCACCTCTGATTCCCCATATCTGATTCCCCGCCTCTGTTTCCCCTTCTCTGATTCCCCGCCTCTGTTTCCCCATATCTAAGTCCCCGCCTCTGATTCCCCAGCTCTGATTCCCCGCCTCTGATTCCCCGCATCTGATTCCCTGCATCTGATACCCAGCCTCTGATTCCATGCCTGTGATTCCCAAACTCTGATTCCCCACCTCTTATTCCCCATATCTGATTCCCCGCCTCTGTTTCCCCGCCTCTGATTCCCCGCCTCTGTTTCCCCATATCTGATTCCCCGCCTCTATTTGCCCACCTCTGATTCCCCACCTCAGTTTCCCCATATCTGATTCCCCGCCTCTGAATCCCCAACTCTGATTCCCTGCATCTAATTCCCCAGCTCTGATTCCCCGCCTCTGATTCCCCGTGTCTGATTTCCTGCCTCTGATTCCCCGCCTCTGTTTACCCATGTCTGATTCACCGCCTCTGATTCCCCACCTCTGATTCCCCATCTCTGATTCCGCACATCCCATTCCCTGCCTCTGATTCCCCGCCTCTGATTCCCCGCCTCAGATTCCCTGTGTCTGATTTCCTGCCTCTGATTCCCCGCCTCTGATTACCCATGTCTGATTCACCGCCTCTGATTCCCCATCTCTGATTCCCCATCTCTGATTCCGCACATCCGATTCCCTGCTTCTGATTCCCCGCCTCTGATTCACAGCCTCTGATTCCCCAGCTCTGATTCCCCGCCTCAGATTCCCCGCGTCTTATTCCCTGCTTCTGATTCTGATTCCCTGCCTCTGATTCCCCATCTCTGATTCCACACATCTGATTCCCTGCCTCTGATTCCCCACCTCTGATTCCCCATATCTTTTTCCCCGCCTCTGTTTCCCCGCCTCTGATTCCCCGCCACTGTTTCCCCATATCTGATGCCCCGCCTCTGAATCCCCAACTCTGATTCCCTGCATCTAATTCCCCAGCTCTGATTCCCCGCCTCTGATTCCCCGTGTCAGATTTCCTGCCTCTGATTCCCCGCCTCTGATTACCCATGTCTGATTCACCGCCTCTGATTCCCCACCTCTGATTCCCCATCTCTGATTCCGCACATCAGATTCCCTGCCTCTGATTCCCCGCCTCTGATTCGCCGCCTCTGATTCACCGCCTCTGATTCCCGGCCTCTGATTTCCCGCCTCTGATTCCCTGCCACTGATACCCCGCCCCTGATTCCCCACCTCTGATTCCCCATATCTGATTCCCCGCCTCTGTTTCCCCGCCTCTGATTCCCCGCCTCTGATTTCCCATATCTGATTCCCCGCCTCTGATTCCCCAACTCTGATTCCCCGCCTCTGATTCCCCAGCTCTGAATCCCCGCCTCTGATTCCCCGCGTCTGATTACCGGCCTCTGATTCCCCACCTCTGATTCCCCATATCTGATTCCCTGCCTCTGTTTCCCCGCCTCTGATTCCCCACCTCTGATTAACAATATCTGATTCCCCGCCTCTGATTCCCCACCTCTGATTCCCCGCCTCTGATTCCCCAGCTATGATTCCCCACCTCTGATTCCCAGCGTCTGATTCCCCGCCTCTGATTCCCCATCTCTGATTCCCCATCTCTGATTCCCCATCTCTGATTCCCCAATTCTGATTCCCCGCCTCTGATTCCCCAGCTCTGAATCCTCGCCTCTGATTCCTTGCCTCTGATTCCCAACATCTGATTCCCCACCTCTGAATTCCCATATTGATTCCCTGCCTCTGATTCCCCGCCTCTGATTCCCCAACTCTGATTCCCCGCCTCTGATTCCCCAGCTCTGATTCCCCGCCTCTTATTCCCCGTGTTTGATTCCCTGCCTCTGATTCCCGGCCTCTGATTCCCCATCTCTGATTCACCGCCTTTCATTCGCCACCTCTGATTCCCCATATCTGATTCCCCGCCTCTGTTTCCCCGCCTCTGATTCCCCGCCTCTGATTCCCCATATCTCATTCCCCGCCTTTGAATCCCCATCTCTTATTCCCGGACTCTGATTCCCCACCTCTGATTCCCGGACTCTTATTCCCGGCATCTGATTCCAGCCTCTGATTCCTGGCCTCTGATTCCCTGCTTCTGATTCTGATTCCCTGCCTCTGATTCCCCATCTCTGATTGCGCACATCTGATTCCCTGCCTCTGATTCCCCTCCTCTGATTCCCCAACTCTAATTCCCCGCCTCTGATTCCCCAGCTCTGATTCCCCGTGTTTGATTCCCTGCCTCTGATTCCCTGCCCTGATTCCCCATCTCTGTTTCACCGCCTTTGATTCGCCACCTCTGATTCCCCTTATCTGATTCCCCGCCTCTGTTTCCCCGCCTCTGATTCCCTGCCTCTGATTCCCAACCTCTGATTCCACACCTCTGATTCCCCATATCTGATTCCCCGCCTGTGTTTCCCCACCTCTGATTCCCCGCCCCTGTTTCCCCATATCTGATTCCCCGCCTCTGATTCCCCAACCCTGATTCCCAGCCTCTGATTCCCCAGCTCTGATTCCCCGCCTCTGATTCCCCGTGTTTGATTCCCTGCCGCTGATTGCCCGCCTCTGATTCCCCATCTCTGATTCACCGCCTTTGATTCGCCACCTCTGATTCCCCATATCTGATTCCCTGTCTCTGTTTCCCCGCCTCTGATTCCCCGCCTCTGATTCCCTGCATCTGATTCCAAGCCTCTGATTCCCTGCCTCTGATTCCCAACCTCTGATTCCCCACCTCTGATTTTCCATATCTGATTCCCCGCCTCTGTTTCTCCGCCTCTGATTCCCCGCCTCTGTTTCCCCATATCTGATTCCCGGCCTCTGATTCCCCGCCTCTGATTCCCCGCCTCTAATTCCCTGCCTCTGATTCCCCATCTCCGATTCCGCACATCTGATTCCCTGCCTCTGACTCCCCGCCTGTGATTCCCCACCTCTGATTCCCTGCCTCTGATTCCCAACATCTGATTCCCCACCTCTTATTCCCCATATCTGATTCCCCGCCTGTTTCCCCGCCTCTGACTCCCCTCCTCTGATTCCCCAACTCTAATTCCCCGCCTCTGATTCCCCAGCTCTGATTCCCCGTGTTTGATTCCCTGCCTCTGATTCACTGCCCTGATTCTCCATCTCTGTTTCACCGCCTTTGATTCGCCACCTCTGATTCCCCATATCTGATTCCCCTCCTCTGTTTCCCCGCCTCTGATTCCCTGCCTCTGATTCCCAACCTCTGATTCCACACCTCTGATTCCCCATCTCTGATTCCTCGCCTCTGTTTCCCCGCCTCTGATTCCCCGACCCTCTTTCCCCATATCTGATTCCCCGCCTCTGATTCCCCAACTCTGATTCCCCGCCTCTGATTCCCCAGCTCTGATTCCCCGCCTCAAATTCCCCGTGTTTGATTCCCTGCCTCTGATTGCCCGCCTCTGATTCCCCATCTCTGATTCACCGCCTTTGATTCGCCACCTCTGATTCCCCATATCTGATTCACCACCTCTGTTTCCCCGCCTCTGATTCCCCGCCTCTGATTCTCCATATCTCATTCTCCGCCTCTGAATCCCCATCTCTGATTCCCGGACACTGACTCCCCACCTCTGATTCCCGGCCTCTTATTCCCAGCATCTGATTCCCGGCCTCTGATTCCCGGCCTCTGATTCCCCGCTTCTGATTCTGATTCCCTGCCTCTGATTCCCCATCTCTGATTCCGCACATCTGACTCCCTGCCTCTGATTCCCCACCTCTGATTCCCCATATCTGATTCCCCGCCTCTGTTTCCCCGCCTCTGATTCCCCGCCTCTGTTTCCCCATATCTAATTCCGAACCTCTGGTGCCCCAACTCTAATTCCCTGCCTCTGATTCCCCGCGTTCTATTCCCTGCCTCTGATTCCCCGCCTGTGATTCCCCATTTCTGATTCACCACCTCTGATTCCCCACCTCTGATTCCCCATATCTGATTCCCCGCCTCTGTTTCCCAACCTCTGATTCCACACCTCTGATTCCCCATATCTGATTCCCCGCATCTGTTTCCCCGCCTCTGATTCCCGGCCCCTGTTTCCCCATATCTGATTCCCCGCCTCTTATTCCCCAACTCAGATTCCCCGCCTCTGATTCCCCAGCTCTGATTCCCCGCCTCTGATTCCCTGTGTTTGATTCCCTGCCTCTGATTCCCCGCCTCTGATTCCCCATCTCTGATTCACTGCCTTAGATTCGCCACCTCTGATTCCCCATATCTGATTCCCCACCACTGTTTCCACGCCTCAAATTCCCCGCCTCTGATTCTCCATATCTCATTCCCCGCCTTTGAATCCCCATCTCTGATTCCCGGACCCTGATTCCCCACCTCTGATTCCCGGCCTCTTATTCCCAGCATCTGATTCCTGGCCTCTGATTCCCCATATCTGATTCCCCGCTTCTGATTCTGATTCCCTGCCTCTGATTCCCCATCTCTGATTCCGCACATCTGATTCCCTGCCTCTGATTCCCCACCTCTGATTCCCCATATCTGATTCCCCGCCTCTGTTTCCCCACCTCTGATTCCCCGCCTCTGTTTCCCCATATCTAATTCCCAACCTCTGATGCCCCAACTCTGATTCCCTGCCTCTGATTCCCCGCGTTCTATTCCCTGCCTCTGATTCCCCGCCTGTGATTCCCCATCTCTGATTCACCACCTCTGATTCCCCACCTCTGATTCCCCATATCTGATTCCCCGCCTCTGTTTCCACGCCTCTGATTCCCCGCCTCTGATTCCCCATATCTCATTCCCCGACTCTGAATCCCCATCTCTGATTCCCGGACTCTGATTCCCCACCTCTGATTCCCGGCCTCTTATTCCCGTCATCTGATTCCGGCCTCTGATTCCCGGCCTCTGATTCCCTGCTTCTGATTCTGATTCCCTGCCTCTGATTCCCCATCTCTGATTGCGCACATCTGATTCCCTGCCTCTGATTCCCCACCTCTGATTCCCCATATCTGATTTCCCGCCTCTGTTTCCCCGCCTCTGATTCCCCGCCTCTGTTTCCCAATATCTAAGACCCGCCTCTGATTCCCCAACTCTGATTCCCCACCTCTGATTCTCCAGCTATGATTCCCCGCCTCTGATTCCCCGCATCTGATTCCCTGCATCTGATTCCAAGCCTCTGATTCCCTGCATCTGATTCCCAACCTCTGATTCCCCACCTCTGATTCCCCATTTCTGATTCCCCGCATCTGATTCCCTGCATCTGATTCCAAGCCTCTGATTCCCTGCCTCTGATTCCCAACCTCTGATTCCCCACCTCTGATTCCCCATATCTGATTCCCCGCCTCTGTTTCCCCGCCTCTGATTCCCCGCCTCTGTTTCCCCATATCTAATTCCCAACCTCTGATGCCCCAACTCTGATTCCCTGCCTCTGATTCCCCGCGTTCTATTCCCTGCCTCTGATTCCACGCCTGTGATTCCCCATCTCTGATTCACCACCTCTGATTCCCCACCTCTGATTCCCCATATCTAATTCCCCGCCTCTGTTTTCCCGCCTCAGATTCCCCGCCTCTGTTTCCCCATATCTGATTCCCCGCCTCTGAATCCCCAACTCTGATTCCCTGCCTCTGATTCCCTGCTTCTGATTCTGATTCCCCACCTCTGATTCCCCATCTCTGATTCCGCACATCTAATTCCCTGCCTCTGATTCCCCATCTCTGATTCCCCATATCTGATTCCCCGCCTTCTGTTCCCCGCCTCTGATTCCCCGCCTCTGTTTCCCCATATCTAAGTCCCCGACTCTGATTCCCCAACTTTGATTCCCCACCTCTGATTCCCCAGCTCTGATTCCCCGCCTCTGATTCCCCGCATCTGATTCCATGCATATGATTCCCAGCCTCTGATTCCCTGCCTCTGATTCCCAACCTCTGATTCCCCACCTCTGATTCCCCATATCTGATTCCCCGCCTCTGTTTCCCCGCCTCTGATTCCCCTCCTCTGTTTCCCCATATCTGATCCCCGCCTCTATTTGCCCGCCTCTGTTTCCCCGCCTCTTTTTCCCCATATCAGATTCCCCTCCTCTGAATCCCCAACTCTGATTCCCTGCCTCTAATTTCCCAGCTCTGATTCCCCGCCTCTGATTCCCCGTGTCTGATTTCCTGCCTCTGATTCCCCGCCTCTGATTACCCATGTCTGATTCCCCGCCTCTGATTCCCCACCTCTGATTCCCCATCTCTGATTCGGCACATCCGATTCCCTGCCTCTGATTCCCCGCCTCTGATTCACTGACTCTGATTCCCCAGCTCTGATTCCCCGCCTCTGATTCCCCGCGTCTTATTCCCTGCTTCTGATTCTGATTCCCTGCCTCTGATTCCCCATCTCTGATTCCGCACATCTGATTCCCTGCCTCTGATTCCCCACCTCTGATTCCCCATATCTGATTCACCGCCTCTGTTTCCCCTTCTCTGATTCCCCGCCTCTGTTTCCCCATATCTAAGTCCCCGCCTCTGATTCCCCAACTCTGATTCCACACCTCTGATTCCCCAGCTCTGATTCCCCGCCTCTGATTCCCCGCATCTGATTCCCTGCATCTGATACCCAGCCTCTGATTCCCTGCCTGTGATTCCCAAACTCTGATTCCCCACCTCTTATTCCCCATATCTGATTCCCTGCCTCTGTTTCCCCGCCTCTGATTCCCCGCCTCTGTTTCCCCATATCTGATTCCCCGCCTCTATTTGCCCACCTCTGATTCCCCACCTCAGTTTCCCCATATCTGATTCCCCGCCTCTGAATCCCCAACTCTGATTCCCTGCATCTAATTCCCCAGCTCTGATTCCCCGCCTCTGATTCCCCGTGTCTGATTTCCTGCCTCTGATTCCCCGCCTCTGTTTACCCATGTCTGATTCACCGCCTCTGATTCCCCACCTCTGATTCCCCATCTCTGATTCCGCACATCCCATTCCCTGCCTCTGATTCCCCGCCTCTGATTCCCCGCCTCAGATTCCCCGTGTCTGATTTCCTGCCTCTGATTCCCCGCCTCTGATTACCCATGTCTGATTCACCGCCTCTGATTCCCCATCTCTGATTCCCCATCTCTGATTCCGCACATCCGATTCCCTGCTTCTGATTCCCCGCCTCTGATTCACAGCCTCTGATTCCCCAGCTCTGATTCCCCGCCTCAGATTCCCCGCGTCTTATTCCCTGCTTCTGATTCTGATTCCCTGCCTCTGATTCCCCATCTCTGATTCCACACATCTGATTCCCTGCCTCTGATTCCCCACCTCTGATTCCCCATATCTGATTCCCCGCCTCTGTTTCCCCGCCTCTGATTCCCCGCCACTGTTTCCCCATATCTGATGCCCCGCCTCTGAATCCCCAACTCTGATTCCCTGCATCTAATTCCCCAGCTCTGATTCCCCGCCTCTGATTCCCCGTGTCAGATTTCCTGCCTCTGATTCCCCGCCTCTGATTACCCATGTCTGATTCACCGCCTCTGATTCCCCACCTCTGATTCCCCATCTCTGATTCCGCACATCAGATTCCCTGCCTCTGATTCCCCGCCTCTGATTCACCGCCTCTGATTCACCGCCTCTGATTCCCGGCCTCTGATTTCCCGCCTCTGATTCCCTGCCACTGATACCCCGCCCCTGATTCCCCACCTCTGATTCCCCATATCTGATTCCCCGCCTCTGTTTCCCCGCCTCTGATTCCCCGCCTCTGATTTCCCATATCTGATTCCCCGCCTCTGATTCCCCAACTCTGATTCCCCGCCTCTGATTCCCCAGCTCTGAATCCCCGCCTCTGATTCCCCGCGTCTGATTACCGGCCTCTGATTCCCCACCTCTGATTCCCCATATCTGATTCCCTGCCTCTGTTTCCCCGCCTCTGATTCCCCACCTCTGATTAACAATATCTGATTCCCCGCCTCTGATTCCCCACCTCTGATTCCCCGCCTCTGATTCGCCAGCTATGATTCCCCACCTCTGATTCCCAGCGTCTGATTCCCCGCCTCTGATTCCCCATCTCTGATTCCCCATCTCTGATTCCCCATCTCTGATTCCCCAATTCTGATTCCCCGCCTCTGATTCCCCAGCTCTGAATCCTCGCCTCTGATTCCTTGCCTCTGATTCCCAACATCTGATTCCCCACCTCTGAATTCCCATATTGATTCCCTGCCTCTGATTCCCCGCCTCTGATTCCCCAACTCTGATTCCCCGCCTCTGATTCCCCAGCTCTGATTCCCCGCCTCTTATTCCCCGTGTTTGATTCCCTGCCTCTGATTCCCGGCCTCTGATTCCCCATCTCTGATTCACCGCCTTTCATTCGCCACCTCTGATTCCCCATATCTGATTCCCCGCCTCTGTTTCCCCGCCTCTGATTCCCCGCCTCTGATTCCCCATATCTCATTCCCCGCCTTTGAATCCCCATCTCTGATTCCCGGACTCTGATTCCCCACCTCTGATTCCCGGACTCTTATTCCCGGCATCTGATTCCGGCCTCTGATTCCTGGCCTCTGATTCCCTGCTTCTGATTCTGATTCCCTGCCTCTGATTCCCCATCTCTGATTGCGCACATCTGATTCCCTGCCTCTGATTCCCCACCTCTGATTCCCCATATCTGATTTCCCGCCTCTGTTTCCCCGCCTCTGATTCCCCGCCTCTGTTTCCCAATATCTAAGTCCCCGCCTCTGATACCCCAACTCTGATTCCCCACCTCTGATTCTCCAGCTCTGATTCCCCGCCTCTGATTCCCCGCATCTGATTCCCTGCATCTGATTCCAAGCCTCTGATTCCCTGCATCCGATTCCCAACCTCTGATTCCCCACCTCTGATTCCCCATATCTGATTCCCCGCCTCTGTTTCCCCGCCTCTGATTCCCCGCCTCTGTTTCCCCATATCTGATTCCCGGCCTCTGATTCCCCGCCTCTGATTCCCCGCCTCTGATTCCCTGCCTCTGATTCCCCATCTCCGATTCCGCACATCTGATTCCCCATCTCCGATTCCGCACATCTGATTCCCCGCCTCTGATTCACCGCCTCTGATTCCCGGCCTCTGATTTCCCGCCTCTGATTCCCTGCCACTGATACCCCGCCCCTGATTCCCCACCTCTGATTCCCCATATCTGATTCCCCGCCTCTGTTTCCCCGCCTCTGATTCCCCGCCTCTGATTTCCCATATCTGATTCCCCGCCTCTGATTCCCCAACTCTGATTCCCCGCCTCTGATTCCCCAGCTCTGAATCCCCGCCTCTGATTCCCCGCATCTGATTACCGGCCTCTGATTCCCCACCTCTGATTCCCCATATCTGATTCCCCGCCTCTGTTTCCCCGCCTCTGATTCCCCACCTCTGATTAACAATATCTGATTCCCCGCCTCTGATTCCCCACCTCTGATTCCCCGCCTCTGATTCGCCAGCTATGATTCCCCACCTCTGATTCCCAGCGTCTGATTCCCCGCCTCTGATTCCCCATCTCTGATTCCCCATCTCTGATTCCCCATCTCTGATTCCCCAATTCTGATTCCCCGCCTCTGATTCCCCAGCTCTGAATCCTCGCCTCTGATTCCTTGCCTCTGATTCCCAACATCTGATTCCCCACCTCTGAATTCCCATATTGATTCCCTGCCTCTGATTCCCCGCCTCTGATTCCCCAACTCTGATTCCCCGCCTCTGATTCCCCAGCTCTGATTCCCCGCCTCTTATTCCCCGTGTTTGATTCCCTGCCTCTGATTCCCGGCCTCTGATTCCCCATCTCTGATTCACCGCCTTTCATTCGCCACCTCTGATTCCCCATATCTGATTCCCCGCCTCTGTTTCCCCGCCTCTGATTCCCCGCCTCTGATTCCCCATATCTCATTCCCAGCCTCTGAATCCCCATCTCTGATTCCCGGACTCTGATTCCCCACCTCTGATTCCCGGACTCTTATTCCCGGCATCTGATTCCGGCCTCTGATTCCTGGCCTCTGATTCCCTGCTTCTGATTCTGATTCCCTGCCTCTGATTCCCCATCTCTGATTGCGCACATCTGATTCCCTGCCTCTGATTCCCCACCTCTGATTCCCCATATCTGATTTCCCGCCTCTGTTTCCCCGCCTCTGATTCCCCGCCTCTGTTTCCCAATATCTAAGTCCCCGCCTCTGATACCCCAACTCTGATTCCCCACCTCTGATTCTCCAGCTCTGATTCCCCGCCTCTGATTCCCCGCATCTGATTCCCTGCATCTGATTCCAAGCCTCTGATTCCCTGCATCTGATTCCCAACCTCTGATTCCCCACCTCTGATTCCCCATATCTGATTCCCCGCCTCTGTTTCCCCGCCTCTGATTCCCCGCCTCTGTTTCCCCATATCTGATTCCCGGCCTCTGATTCCCCGCCTCTGATTCCCCGCCTCTGATTCCCTGCCTCTGATTCCCCATCTCCGATTCCGCACATCTGATTCCCTGCCTCTGATTCCCCGCCTCTGATTCCCCGCCTCTGATTCCCTGCCTCTGATTCCCAACATCTGATTCCCCACCTCTGATTCCCCAACTCTTATTCCCCGCCTCTGATTCCCCAGCTCTGATTCCCCGTGTTTGATTCCCTGCCTCTGATTCCCTGCCCTGATTCCCCATCTCTGTTTCACCGCCTTTGATTCGCCACCTCTGATTCCCCATATCTGATTCCCGTCCTCTGTTTCCCTGCCTCTGATTCCCTGCCTCTGATTCCCAACCTCTGATTCCACACCTCTGATTCCCCATATCTGATTCCTCGCCTCTTGTTTCCCCGCCTCTGATTCCCCGCCCCTGTTTCCCCATATCTGATTCCCCGCCTCTGATTCCCCAACTCTGATTCCCCGCCTCTGATTCCCCAGCTCTGATTCCCCGCCTCTGATTCCCCGTGTTTGATTCCCTGCCTCTGATTGCCCGCCTCTGATTCCCCATCTCTGATTCACCGCCTTTGATTCGCCACCACTGATTCCCCATATCTGATTCCCCACCTCTGTTTCCCCGCCTCTGATTCCCCGCCTCTGATTCTCCATATCTCATTCTCCGCCTCTGAATCCCCATCTCTGATTCCCCATCTCTGATTCCCCACCTCTGATTCCCCATATCTGATTCCCCGCCTCTGTTTCCCCGCCTCTGATTCCCCGCCTCTGATTCCCCGCCTCTGATTCCCTGCCTCTGATTCCCCATCTCCGATTCCGCACATCTGATTCCCCGCCTCTGATTCACCGCCTCTGATTCCCGGCCTCTGATTTCCCGCCTCTGATTCCCTGCCACTGATACCCCGCCCCTGATTCCCCACCTCTGATTCCCCATATCTGATTCCCCGCCTCTGTTTCCCCGCCTCTGATTCCCCGCCTCTGATTTCCCATATCTGATTCCCCGCCTCTGATTCCCCAACTCTGATTCCCCGCCTCTGATTCCCCAGCTCTGAATCCCCGCCTCTGATTCCCCGCATCTGATTACCGGCCTCTGATTCCCCACCTCTGATTCCCCATATCTGATTCCCCGCCTCTGTTTCCCCGCCTCTGATTCCCCACCTCTGATTAACAATATCTGATTCCCCGCCTCTGATTCCCCACCTCTGATTCCCCGCCTCTGATTCGCCAGCTATGATTCCCCACCTCTGATTCCCAGCGTCTGATTCCCCGCCTCTGATTCCCCATCTCTGATTCCCCATCTCTGATTCCCCATCTCTGATTCCCCAATTCTGATTCCCCGCCTCTGATTCCCCAGCTCTGAATCCTCGCCTCTGATTCCTTGCCTCTGATTCCCAACATCTGATTCCCCACCTCTGAATTCCCATATTGATTCCCTGCCTCTGATTCCCCGCCTCTGATTCCCCAACTCTGATTCCCCGCCTCTGATTCCCCAGCTCTGATTCCCCGCCTCTTATTCCCCGTGTTTGATTCCCTGCCTCTGATTCCCGGCCTCTGATTCCCCATCTCTGATTCACCGCCTTTCATTCGCCACCTCTGATTCCCCATATCTGATTCCCCGCCTCTGTTTCCCCGACTCTGATTCCCCGCCTCTGATTCCCCATATCTCATTCCCCGCCTTTGAATCCCCATCTCTGATTCCCGGACTCTGATTCCCCACCTCTGATTCCCGGACTCTTATTCCCGGCATCTGATTCCGGCCTCTGATTCCTGGCCTCTGATTCCCTGCTTCTGATTCTGATTCCCTGCCTCTGATTCCCCATCTCTGATTGCGCACATCTGATTCCCTGCCTCTGATTCCCCACCTCTGATTCCCCATATCTGATTTCCCGCCTCTGTTTCCCCGCCTCTGATTCCCCGCCTCTGTTTCCCAATATCTAAGTCCCCGCCTCTGATACCCCAACTCTGATTCCCCACCTCTGATTCTCCAGCTCTGATTCCCCGCCTCTGATTCCCCGCATCTGATTCCCTGCATCTGATTCCAAGCCTCTGATTCCCTGCATCTGATTCCCAACCTCTGATTCCCCACCTCTGATTCCCCATATCTGATTCCCCGCCTCTGTTTCCCCGCCTCTGATTCCCCGCCTCTGTTTCCCCATATCTGATTCCCGGCCTCTGATTCCCCGCCTCTGATTCCCCGCCTCTGATTCCCTGCCTCTGATTCCCCATCTCCGATTCCGCACATCTGATTCCCTGCCTCTGATTCCCCGCCTCTGATTCCCCGCCTCTGATTCCCTGCCTCTGATTCCCAACATCTGATTCCCCACCTCTGATTCCCCAACTCTTATTCCCCGCCTCTGATTCCCCAGCTCTGATTCCCCGTGTTTGATTCCCTGCCTCTGATTCCCTGCCCTGATTCCCCATCTCTGTTTCACCGCCTTTGATTCGCCACTTCTGATTCCCCATATCTGATTCCCGTCCTCTGTTTCCCTGCCTCTGATTCCCTGCCTCTGATTCCCAACCTCTGATTCCACACCTCTGATTCCCCATATCTGATTCCTCGCCTCTTGTTTCCCCGCCTCTGATTCCCCGCCCCTGTTTCCCCATATCTGATTCCCCGCCTCTGATTCCCCAACTCTGATTCCCCGCCTCTGATTCCCCAGCTCTGATTCCCCGCCTCTGATTCCCCGTGTTTGATTCCCTGCCTCTGATTGCCCGCCTCTGATTCCCCATCTCTGATTCACCGCCTTTGATTCGCCACCACTGATTCCCCATATCTGATTCCCCACCTCTGTTTCCCCGCCTCTGATTCCCCGCCTCTGATTCTCCATATCTCATTCTCCGCCTCTGAATCCCCATCTCTGATTCCCGGACTCTGATTCCCCACCTCTGATTCCCGGCCTCTTATTCCCAGCATCTGATTCGCGGCCTCTGATTCCCGGCCTCTGATTCCCCGCTTCTGATTCTGATTCCCTGCCTCTGATTCCCCATCTCTGATTCCGCACATCTGATTCCCTGCCTCTGATTCCCCACCTCTGATTCCCCATATCTGATTCCCCACCTCTGTTTCCCCGCCTCTGATTCCCCGCCTCTGTTTCCCCATATCTAATTCCCAACCTCTGATGCCCCAATTCTAATTCCCTGCCTCTGATTCCCCGCGTTCTATTCCCTGCCTCTGATTCCCCGCCTGTGATTCCCCATCTCTGATTCACCACCTCTGATTCCCCACCTCTGATTCCCCATATCTGATTCCCCGTGTCTGATTTCCTGCCTCTGATTCCCCGCCTCTGATTACCCATGTCTGATTCACCGCCTCTGATTCCCCATCTCTGATTCCCCATCTCTGATTCCGCACATCAGATTCCCTGCCTCTGATTCCCCGCCTCTGATTCACCGCCTCTGATTCACCGCCTCTGATTCCCGGCCTCTGATTTCCCGCCTCTGATTCCCTGCCACTGATACCCCGCCCCTGATTCCCCACCTCTGATTCCCCATATCTGATTCCCCGCCTCTGTTTCCCCGCCTCTGATTCCCCAACTCTGATTCCCCGCCTCTGATTCCCCAGCTCTGAATCCCCGCCTCTGATTCCCCGCGTCTGATTACCGGCCTCTGATTCCCCACCTCTGATTCCCCATATCTGATTCCCCGCCTCTGTTTCCCCGCCTCTGATTCCCCACCTCTGATTAACAATATCTGATTCCCCGCCTCTGATTCCCCACCTCTGAATCCCCGCCTCTGATTCGCCAGCTATGATTCCCCACCTCTGATTCCCCGCGTCTGATTCCCTGCCTCTGATTCCCCGCCTCTGATTCCACATCTCTGATTCACCACCTCTGATTCCCAGCGTCTGATTCCCCGCCTCTGATTCCCCATCTCTGATTCCCCATCTCTGATTCCCCATCTCTGATTCCCCAATTCTGATTCCCCGCCTCTGATTCCCCAGCTCTGAATCCTCGCCTCTGATTCCCTGCCTCTGATTCCCAACATCTGATTCCGCACCTCTGAATTCCCATATTGATTCCCTGCCTCTGATTCCCCGCCTCTGATTCCCCAACACTGATTCCCCGCCTCTGATTCCCCAGCTCTGATTCCCCGCCTCTTATTCCCCGTGTTTGATTCCCTGCCTCTGATTCCCGGCCTCTGATTCCCCATCTCTGATTCACCGCCTTTCATTCGCCACCTCTGATTCCCCGCCTCTGATTCCCCGCCTCTGTTTCCCCGCCTCTGATTCCCCGCCTCTGATTCCCCATATCTCATTCCCCGCCTCTGAATCCCCATCTCTGATTCCCGGACTCTGATTCCCCACCTCTGATTCCCGGACTCTTATTCCCGGCATCTGATTCCGGCCTCTGATTCCTGGCCTCTGATTCCCTGCTTCTGATTCTGATTCCCTGCCTCTGATTCCCCATCTCTGATTGCGCACATCTGATTCCCTGCCTCTGATTCCCCACCTCTGATTCCCCATATCTGATTTCCAGCCTCTGTTTCCCCGCCTCTGATTCCCCGCCTCTGTTTCCCAATATCTAAGTCCCCGCCTCTGATTCCCCAACACTGATTCCCCACCTCTGATTCCCCATATCTGATTCCCCGCCTCTGTTTCCCCGCCTCTGATTCCCCGCCTCTGATTCCCCATATCTGATTCCCCGCCTCTGATTCCCCAACTCTGATTCCCCGCCTCTGATTCCCCAGCTCTGAAACCCCGCCTCTGATTCCCCGCGTCTGATTACCGGCCTCTGATTCCCCGCCTCTGATTCTCCATCTCTGATTCACAACCTCTGATTCCCCACCTCTGATTGCCCATATCTGATTCCCCGCCTCTGTATCCCCGCCTCTGATTCCCCAGCTCTGATTAAAAATATCTGATTCCCCGCCTCTGATTCCCCACCTCTGATTCCCCGCCTCTGATTCGCCAGCTATGATTCCCCGCCTCTGATTCCCCAGCTCTGATTCCCTGCCTCTGATTCCCCGTGTTTGATTCCCTGCCTCTGATTCCCGGCCTCTGATTCCCCATCTCTGATTCACCGCCTTTGATTCGCCACCTCTGATTCCCCATATCTGATTCCCCGCCTCTGTTTCCCCGCCTCTGATTCCCCGCCTCTTATTCCCCATATCTCATTCCCCGCCTCTGAATCCCCATCTCTGATTCCCGGACTCTGATTCCCCACCTCTGATTCCCGGCCTCTTATTCCCGGCATCTGATTCCGGCCTCTGATCCCCGGCCTCTGATTCCCTGCTTCTGATTCTGATTCCCTGCCTCTGATTCCCCATCTCTGATTGCGCACATCTGATTCCCTGCCTCTGATTCCCCACCTCTGATTCCCCATATCTGATTCCCCGCCTCTGTTTCCCCGCCTCTGATTCCCCGCCTCTGTTTCCCAATATCTAAGTCCCCGCCTCTGATTCCCCAACTCTGATTCCCCACCTCTGATTCTCCAGCTCTGATTCCCCGCCTCTGATTCCCCACATCTGATTCCCTGCATCTGATTCCAAGCCTCTGATTCCCTGCCTCTGATTCCCAACCTCTGATTCCCCACCTCTGATTTCCCATATCTGATTCCCCGCCTCTGTTTCCCCGCCTCTGATTCCCCGCCTCTGTTTCCCCATATCTGATTCCCGGCCTCTGATTCCCCGCCTCTGATTCCCCGCCTCTGATTCCCTGCCTCTGATTCCCCATCTCCGATTCCGCACATCTGATTCCCTGCCTCTGATTCCCCGCCTCTGATTCCCCGCCTCTGATTCCCTGCCTCTGATTCCCAACATCTGATTCTCCACCTCTGATTCCCCATATCTGATTCCCCGCCTGTTTCCCCGCCTCTGACTCCCCTCCTCTGATTCCCCAACTCTAATTCCCCGCCTCTGATTCCCCAGCTCTGATTCCCCGTGTTTGATTCCCTGCCTCTGATTCCCTGCCCTGATTCCCCATCTCTGTTTCACCGCCTTTGATTCGCCACCTCTGATTCCCCATATCTGATTCCCGTCCTCTGTTTCCCCGCCTCTGATTCCCTGCCTCTGATTCCCAACCTCTGATTCCACACCTCTGATTCCCCATATCTGATTCCTCGCCTCTTGTTTCCCCGCCTCTGATTCCCCGCCCCTGTTTCCCCATATCTGATTCCCCGCCTCTGATTCCCCAACTCTGATTCCCCGCCTCTGATTCCCCAGCTCTGATTCCCCGCCTCTGATTCCCCGTGTTTGATTCCCTGCCTCTGATTGCCCGCCTCTGATTCCCCATCTCTGATTCACCGCCTTTGATTCGCCACCACTGATTCCCCATATCTGATTCCCCACCTCTGTTTCCCCGCCTCTGATTCCCCATCTCTGATTCCCGGACTCTGATTCCCCACCTCTGATTCCCGGCCTCTTATTCCCAGCATCTGATTCCCGGCCTCTGATTCCCGGCCTCTGATTCCCCGCTTCTGATTCTGATTCCCTGCCTCTGATTCCCCATCTCTGATTCCGCACATCTGATTCCCTGCCTCTGATTCCCCACCTCTGATTCCCCATATCTGATTCACCGCCTCTGTTTCCCCGCCTCTGATTCCCCGCCTCTGTTTCCCCATATCTAATTCCCAACCTCTGATGCCCCAACTCTAATTCCCTGCCTCTGATTCCCCGCTTTTTTTTCCCTGCCTCTGATTCCCCGCCTGTGATTCCCCATCTCTGATTCACCACCTCTGATTCCCCACCTCTGATTCCCCATATCTGATTCCCCGTGTCTGATTTCCTGCGTCTGATTCCCCGCCTCTGATTACCCATGTCTGATTCACCGCCTCTGATTCCCCACCTCTGATTCCCCATCTCTGATTCCGCACATCAGATTCCCTGCCTCTGATTCCCCGCCTCTGATTCACCGCCTCTGATTCACCGCCTCTGATTCCCGGACTCTGATTTCCCGCCTCTGATTCCCTGCCACTGATACCCCGCCCTTGATTCCCCACCTCTGATTCCCCATATCTGATTCCCCGCCTCTGTTTCCCCGCCTCTGATTCCCCGCCTCTGATTCCCCATATCTGATTCCCCGCCTCTGATTCCCCAACTCTGATTCCCCGCCTCTGATTCCCCAGCTCTGAATCCCCGCCTCTGATTCCCCGCGTCTGAATACCGGCCTCTGATTCCCCACCTCTGATTCCCCATATCTGATTCCCCGCCTCTGTTTCCCCGCCTCTGATTCCCCACCTCTGATTAACAATATCTGATTCCCGGCCTCTGATTCCCCACCTCTGATTCCCCGCCTCTGATTCGCCAGCTATGATTCCCCACCTCTGATTCCCCGCGTCTGATTCCCTGCCTCTGATTCCCCGCCTCTGATTCCACATCTCTGATTCACCACCTCTGATTCCCAGCGTCTGATTCCCCGCCTCTGATTCCCCATCTCTGATACCCCATCTCTGATTCCCCATCTCTGATTCCCCAATTCTGATTCCCCGCCTCTGATTCCCCAGCTCTGAATCCTCGCCTCTGATTCCCTGCCTCTGATTCCCAACATCTGATTCCGCACCTCTGAATTCCCATATTGATTCCCTGCCTCTGATTCCCCGCCTCTGATTCCCCAACTCTGATTCCCCGCCTCTGATTCCCCAACTCTGATTCCCCGCCTCTGATTCCCCAGCTCTGAATCCCCGCCTCTGATTCCCCGCGTCTGATTACCGGCCTCTGATTCCCCACCTCTGATTCCCCATATCTGATTCCCCGCCTCTGTTTCCCCGCCTCTGATTCCCCACCTCTGATTAACAATATCTGATTCCCCGCCTCTGATTCCCCACCTCTGAATCCCCGCCTCTGATTCGCCAGCTATGATTCCCCACCTCTGATTCCCCGCGTCTGATTCCCTGCCTCTGATTCCCCGCCTCTGATTCCACATCTCTGATTCACCACCTCTGATTCCCAGCGTCTGATTCCCCGCCTCTGATTCCCCATCTCTGATTCCCCATCTCTGATTCCCCATCTCTGATTCCCCAATTCTGATTCCCCGCCTCTGATTCCCCAGCTCTGAATCCTCGCCTCTGATTCCCTGCCTCTGATTCCCAACATCTGATTCCGCACCTCTGAATTCCCATATTGATTCCCTGCCTCTGATTCCCCGCCTCTGATTCCCCAACACTGATTCCCCGCCTCTGATTCCCCAGCTCTGATTCCCCGCCTCTTATTCCCCGTGTTTGATTCCCTGCCTCTGATTCCCGGCCTCTGATTCCCCATCTCTGATTCACCGCCTTTCATTCGCCACCTCTGATTCCCCGCCTCTGATTCCCCGCCTCTGTTTCCCCGCCTCTGATTCCCCGCCTCTGATTCCCCATATCTCATTCCCCGCCTCTGAATCCCCATCTCTGATTCCCGGACTCTGATTCCCCACCTCTGATTCCCGGACTCTTATTCCCGGCATCTGATTCCGGCCTCTGATTCCTGGCCTCTGATTCCCTGCTTCTGATTCTGATTCCCTGCCTCCGATTCCCCATCTCTGATTGCGCACATCTGAGTCCCTGCCTCTGATTCCCCACCTCTGATTCCCCATATCTGATTTCCAGCCTCTGTTTCCCCGCCTCTGATTCCCCGCCTCTGTTTCCCAATATCTAAGTCCCCGCCTCTGATTCCCCAACTCTGATTCCCCACCTCTGATTCCCCATATCTGATTCCCCGCCTCTGTTTCCCCGCCTCTGATTCCCCGCCTCTGATTCCCCATATCTGATTCCCCGCCTCTGATTCCCCAACTCTGATTCCCCGCCTCTGATTCCCCAGCTCTGAAACCCCGCCTCTGATTCCCCGCGTCTGATTACCGGCCTCTGATTCCCCGCCTCTGATTCTCCATCTCTGATTCACAACCTCTGATTCCCCACCTCTGATTGCCCATATCTGATTCCCCGCCTCTGTATCCCCGCCTCTGATTCCCCAGCTCTGATTAAAAATATCTGATTCCCCGCCTCTGATTCCCCACCTCTGATTCCCCGCCTCTGATTCGCCAGCTATGATTCCCCGCCTCTGATTCCCCAGCTCTGATTCCCTGCCTCTGATTCCCCGTGTTTGATTCCCTGCCTCTGATTCCCGGCCACTGATTCCCCATCTCTGATTCACCGCCTTTGATTCGCCACCTCTGATTCCCCATATCTGATTCCCCGCCTCTGTTTCCCCGCCTCTGATTCCCCGCCTCTTATTCCCCATATCTCATTCCCCGCCTCTGAATCCCCATCTCTGATTCCCGGACTCTGATTCCCCACCTCTGATTCCAGGCCTCTTATTCCCGGCATCTGATTCCGGCCTCTGATCCCCGGCCTCTGATTCCCTGCTTCTGATTCTGATTCCCTGCCTCTGATTCCCCATCTCTGATTGCGCACATCTGATTCCCTGCCTCTGATTCCCCACCTCTGATTCCCCATATCTGATTCCCCGCCTCTGTTTCCCCGCCTCTGATTCCCCGCCTCTGTTTCCCAATATCTAAGTCCCCGCCTCTGATTCCCCAACTCTGATTCCCCACCTCTGATTCTCCAGCTCTGATTCCCCGCCTCTGATTCCCCACATCTGATTCCCTGCATCTGATTCCAAGCCTCTGATTCCCTGCCTCTGATTCCCAACCTCTGATTCCCCACCTCTGATTTCCCATATCTGATTCCCCGCCTCTGTTTCCCCGCCTCTGATTCCCCGCCTCTGTTTCCCCATATCTGATTCCCAGCCTCTGATTCCTCGCCTCTGATTCCCCGCCTCTGATTCCCTGCCTCTGATTCCCCATCTCCGATTCCGCACATCTGATTCCCTGCCTCTGATTCCCCGCCTCTGATTCCCCGCCTCTGATTCCCTGCCTCTGATTCCCAACATCTGATTCTCCACCTCTGATTCCCCATATCTGATTCCCCGCCTGTTTCCCCGCCTCTGACTCCCCTCCTCTGATTCTCCAACTCTAATTCCCCGCCTCTGATTCCCCAGCTCTGATTCCCCGTGTTTGATTCCCTGCCTCTGATTCCCTGCCCTGATTCCCCATCTCTGTTTCTCCGCCTTTGATTCGCCACCTCTGATTCCCCATATCTGATTCCCGTCCTCTGTTTCCCCGCCTCTGATTCCCTGCCTCTGATTCCCAACCTCTGATTCCACACCTCTGATTCCCCATATCTGATTCCTCGCCTCTTGTTTCCCCGCCTCTGATTCCCCGCCCCTGTTTCCCCATATCTGATTCCCCGCCTCTGATTCCCCAACTCTGATTCCCCGCCTCTGATTCCCCAGCTCTGATTCCCCGCCTCTGATTCCCCGTGTTTGATTCCCTGCCTCTGATTGCCCGCCTCTGATTCCCCATCTCTGATTCACCGCCTTTGATTCGCCACCACTGATTCCCCATATCTGATTCCCCACCTCTGTTTCCCCGCCTCTGATTCCCCGCCTCTGATTCTCCATATCTCATTCTCCGCCTCTGAATCCCCATCTCTGATTCCCGGACTCTGATTCCCCACCTCTGATTCCCGGCCTCTTATTCCCAGCATCTGATTCCCGGCCTCTGATTCCCGGCCTCTGATTCCCCGCTTCTGATTCTGATTCCCTGCCTCTGATTCCCCATCTCTGATTCCGCACATCTGATTCCCTGCCTCTGATTCCCCACCTCTGATTCCCCATATCTGATTCCCCGCCTCTGTTTCCCCGCCTCTGATTCCCCGCCTCTGTTTCCCCATATCTAATTCCCAACCTCTGATGCCCCAACTCTAATTCCCTGCCTCTGATTCCCCGCGTTCTATTCCCTGCCTCTGATTCCCCGCCTGTGATTCCCCATCTCTGATTCACCACCTCTGATTCCCCACCTCTGATTCCCCATATCTGATTCCCCGTGTCTGATTTCCTGCCTCTGATTCCCCGCCTCTGATTACCCATGTCTGATTCACCGCCTCTGATTCCCCACCTCTGATTCCCCATCTCTGATTCCGCACATCAGATTCCCTGCCTCTGATTCCCCGCCTCTGATTCACCGCCTCTGATTCACCGCCTCTGATTCCCGGCCTCTGATTTCCCACCTCTGATTCCCTGCCACTGATACCCCGCCCCTGATTCCCCACCTCTGATTCCCCATATCTGATTCCCCGCCTCTGTTTCCCCGCCTCTGATTCCCCGCCTCTGATTCCCCATATCTGATTCCCCGCCTCTGATTCCCCAACTCTGATTCCCCGCCTCTGATTCCCCAGCTCTGAATCCCCGCCTCTGATTCCCCGCCTCTGATTACCGGCCTCTGATTCCCCACCTCTGATTCCCCATATCTGATTCCCCGCCTCTGTTTCCCCACCTCTGATTCCCCACCTCTGATTAACAATATCTGATTCCCCGCCTCTGATTCCCCACCTCTGATTCCCCGCATCTGATTCGCCAGCTATGATTCCCCACCTCTGATTCCCCGCGTCTGATTCCCTGCCTCTGATTCCCCGCCTCTGATTCCACATCTCTGATTCACCACCTCTGATTCCCAGCGTCTGATTCCCCGCCTCTGATTCCCCATCTCTGATTCCCCATCTCTGATTCCCCGCCTCTGATTCCCCAACTCTGATTCCCCGCCTCTGATTCCCCAGCTCTGAAACCCCGCCTCTGATTCCCCGCGTCTGATTACCGGCCTCTGATTCCCCGCCTCTGATTCTCCATCTCTGATTCACAACCTCTGATTCCCCACCTCTGATTGCCCATATCTGATTCCCCGCCTCTGTATCCCCGCCTCTGATTCCCCAGCTCTGATTAAAAATATCTGATTCCCCGCCTCTGATTCCCCACCTCTGATTCCCCGCCTCTGATTCGCCAGCTATGATTCCCCGCCTCTGATTCCCCAGCTCTGATTCCCTGCCTCTGATTCCCCGTGTTTGATTCCATGCCTCTGATTCCCGGCCTCTGATTCCCCATCTCTGATTCACCGCCTTTGATTCGCCACCTCTGATTCCCCATATCTGATTCCCCGCCTCTGTTTCCCCGCCTCTGATTCCCCGCCTCTTATTCCCCATATCTCATTCCCCGCCTCTGAATCCCCATCTCTGATTCCCGGACTCTGATTCCCCACCTCTGATTCCAGGCCTCTTATTCCCGGCATCTGATTCCGGCCTCTGATCCCCGGCCTCTGATTCCCTGCTTCTGATTCTGATTCCCTGCCTCTGATTCCCCATCTCTGATTGCGCACATCTGATTCCCTGCCCCTGATTCCCCACCTCTGATTCCCCATATCTGATTCCCCGCCTCTGTTTCCCCGCCTCTGATTCCCCGCCTCTGTTTCCCAATATCTAAGTCCCCGCCTCTGATTCCCCAACTCTGATTCCCCACCTCTGATTCTCCAGCTCTGATTCCCCGCCTCTGATTCCCCACATCTGATTCCCTGCATCTGATTCCAAGCCTCTGATTCCCTGCCTCTGATTCCCAACCTCTGATTCCCCACCTCTGATTTCCCATATCTGATTCCCCGCCTCTGTTTCCCCGCCTCTGATTCCCCGCCTCTGTTTCCCCATATCTGATTCCCGGCCTCTGATTCCTCGCCTCTGATTCCCCGCCTCTGATTCCCTGCCTCTGATTCCCCATCTCCGATTCCGCACATCTGATTCCCTGCCTCTGATTCCCCGCCTCTGATTCCCCGCCTCTGATTCCCTGCCTCTGATTCCCAACATCTGATTCTCCACCTCTGATTCCCCATATCTGATTCCCCGCCTGTTTCCCCGCCTCTGACTCCCCTCCTCTGATTCTCCAACTCTAATTCCCCGCCTCTGATTCCCCAGCTCTGATTCCCCGTGTTTGATTCCCTGCCTCTGATTCCCTGCCCTGATTCCCCATCTCTGTTTCTCCGCCTTTGATTCGCCACCTCTGATTCCCCATATCTGATTCCCGTCCTCTGTTTCCCCGCCTCTGATTCCCTGCCTCTGATTCCCAACCTCTGATTCCACACCTCTGATTCCCCATATCTGATTCCTCGCCTCTTGTTTCCCCGCCTCTGATTCCCCGCCCCTGTTTCCCCATATCTGATTCCCCGCCTCTGATTCCCCAACTCTGATTCCCCGCCTCTGATTCCCCAGCTCTGATTCCCCGCCTCTGATTCCCCGTGTTTGATTCCCTGCCTCTGATTGCCCGCCTCTGATTCCCCATCTCTGATTCACCGCCTTTGATTCGCCACCACTGATTCCCCATATCTGATTCCCCACCTCTGTTTCCCCGCCTCTGATTCCCCGCCTCTGATTCTCCATATCTCATTCTCCGCCTCTGAATCCCCATCTCTGATTCCCGGACTCTGATTCCCCACCTCTGATTCCCGGCCTCTTATTCCCAGCATCTGATTCCCGGCCTCTGATTCCCGGCCTCTGATTCCCCGCTTCTGATTCTGATTCCCTGCCTCTGATTCCCCATCTCTGATTCCGCACATCTGATTCCCTGCCTCTGATTCCCCACCTCTGATTCCCCATATCTGATTCCCCGCCTCTGTTTCCCCGCCTCTGATTCCCCGCCTCTGTTTCCCCATATCTAATTCCCAACCTCTGATGCCCCAACTCTAATTCCCTGCCTCTGATTCCCCGCGTTCTATTCCCTGCCTCTGATTCCCCGCCTGTGATTCCCCATCTCTGATTCACCACCTCTGATTCCCCACCTCTGATTCCCCATATCTGATTCCCCGTGTCTGATTTCCTGCCTCTGATTCCCCGCCTCTGATTACCCATGTCTGATTCACCGCCTCTGATTCCCCACCTCTGATTCCCCATCTCTGATTCCGCACATCAGATTCCCTGCCTCTGATTCCCCGCCTCTGATTCACCGCCTCTGATTCACCGCCTCTGATTCCCGGCCTCTGATTTCCCGCCTCTGATTCCCTGCCACTGATACCCCGCCCCTGATTCCCCACCTCTGATTCCCCATATCTGATTCCCCGCCTCTGTTTCCCCGCCTCTGATTCCCCGCCTCTGATTCCCCATATCTGATTCCCCGCCTCTGATTCCCCAACTCTGATTCCCCGCCTCTGATTCCCCAGCTCTGAATCCCCGCCTCTGATTCCCCGCCTCTGATTACCGGCCTCTGATTCCCCACCTCTGATTCCCCATATCTGATTCCCCGCCTCTGTTTCCCCGCCTCTGATTCCCCACCTCTGATTAACAATATCTGATTCCCCGCCTCTGATTTCCCACCTCTGATTCCCCGCCTCTGATTCGCCAGCTATGATTCCCCACCTCTGATTCCCCGCGTCTGATTCCCTGCCTCTGATTCCCCGCCTCTGATTCCACATCTCTGATTCACCACCTCTGATTCCCAGCGTCTGATTCCCCGCCTCTGATTCCCCATCTCTGATTCCCCATCTCTGATTCCCCATCTCTGATTCCCCAATTCTGATTCCCCGCCTCTGATTCCCCAGCTCTGAATCCTCGCCTCTGATTCCCTGCCTCTGATTCCCAACATCTGATTCCGCACCTCTGAATTCCCATATTGATTCCCTGCCTCTGATTCCCCGCCTCTGATTCCCCAACTCTGATTCCCCGCCTCTGATTCCCCAGCTCTGATTCCCCGCCTCTTATTCCCCGTGTTTGATTCCCTGCCTCTGATTCCCGGCCTCTGATTCCCCATCTCTGATTCACCGCCTTTCATTCGCCACCTCTGATTCCCCGCCTCTGATTCCCCGCCTCTGTTTCCCCGCCTCTGATTCCTCGCCTCTGATTCCCCATATCTCATTCCCCGCCTCTGAATCCCCATCTCTGATTCCCGGACTCTGCTTCCCCACCTCTGATTCCCGGACTCTTATTCCCGGCATCTGATTCCGGCCTCTGATTCCTGGCCTCTGATTCCCTGCTTCTGATTCTGATTCCCTGCCTCTGATTCCCCATCTCTGATTGCGCACATCTGATTCCCTGCCTCTGATTCCCCACCTCTGATTCCCCATATCTGATTTCCAGCCTCTGTTTCCCCGCCTCTGATTCCCCGCCTCTGTTTCCCAATATCTAAGTCCCCGCCTCTGATTCCCCAACTCTGATTCCCCACCTCTGATTCCCCATATCTGATTCCCCGCCTCTGTTTCCCCGCCTCTGATTCCCTGCCTCTGATTCCCCATATCTGATTCCCCGCCTCTGATTCCCCAACTCTGATTCCCCGCCTCTGATTCCCCAGCTCTGAAACCCCGCCTCTGATTCCCCGCGTCTGATTACCGGCCTCTGATTCCCCGCCTCTGATTCTCCATCTCTGATTCACAACCTCTGATTCCCCACCTCTGATTGCCCATATCTGATTCCCCGCCTCTGTATCCCCGCCTCTGATTCGCCAGCTATGATTCCCCGCCTCTGATTCCCCAGCTCTGATTCCCTGCCTCTGATTCCCCGTGTTTGATTCCCTGCCTCTGATTCCCGGCCTCTGATTCCCCATCTCTGATTCACCGCCTTTGATTCGCCACCTCTGATTCCCCATATCTGATTCCCCGCCTCTGTTTCCCCGCCTCTGATTCCCCGCCTCTTATTCCCCATATCTCATTCCCCGCCTCTGAATCCCCATCTCTGATTCCCGGACTCTGATTCCCCACCTCTGATTCCCCGTGTTTGATTCCCTGCCTCTGATTCCCTGCCCTGATTCCCCATCTCTGTTTCACCGCCTTTGATTCCCCGCCTCTGATTACCCATGTCTGATTCACCGCCTCTGATTCCCCACCTCTGATTCCCCATCTCTGATTCCGCACATCAGATTCCCTGCCTCTGATTCCCCGCCTCTGATTCACCGCCTCTGATTCACCGCCTCTGATTCCCGGCCTCTGATTTCCCGCCTCTGATTCCCTGCCACTGATACCCCGCCCCTGATTCCCCACCTCTGATTCCCCATATCTGATTCCCCGCCTCTGTTTCCCCGCCTCTGATTCCCCGCCTCTGATTCCCCATATCTGATTCCCCGCCTCTGATTCCCCAACTCTGATTCCCCGCCTCTGATTCCCCAGCTCTGAATCCCCGCCTCTGATTCCCCGCGTCTGATTACCGGCCTCTGATTCCCCACCTCTGATTCCCCATATCTGATTCCCCGCCTCTGTTTCCCCGCCTCTGATTCCCCACCTCTGATTAACAATATCTGATTCCCCGCCTCTGATTCCCCACCTCTGATTCCCCGCCTCTGATTCGCCAGCTATGATTCCCCACCTCTGATTCCCCGCGTCTGCTTCCCTGCCTCTGATTCCCCGCCTCTGATTCCACATCTCTGATTCACCACCTCTGATTCCCAGCGTCTGATTCCCCGCCTCTGATTCCCCATCTCTGATTCCCCATCTCTGATTCCCCATCTCTGATTCCCCAATTCTGATTCCCCGCCTCTGATTCCCCAGCTCTGAATCCTCGCCTCTGATTCCCTGCCTCTGATTCCCAACATCTGATTCCGCACCTCTGAATTCCCATATTGATTCCCTGCCTCTGATTCCCCGCCTCTGATTCCCCAACTCTGATTCCCCGCCTCTGATTCCCCAGCTCTGATTCCCCGCCTCTTATTCCCCGTGTTTGATTCCATGCCTCTGATTCCCGGCCTCTGATTCCCCATCTCTGATTCACCGCCTTTCATTCGCCACCTCTGATTCCCCGCCTCTGATTCCCCGCCTCTGTTTCCCCAGCTCTGATTCCCCGCCTCTGATTCCCCGTGTTTGATTCCCTGCCTCTGATTGCCCGCCTCTGATTCCCCATCTCTGATTCACCGCCTTTGATTCGCCACCACTGATTCCCCATATCTGATTCCCCACCTCTGTTTCCCCGCCTCTGATTCCCCGCCTCTGATTCTCCATATCTCATTCTCCGCCTCTGAATCCCCATCTCTGATTCCCGGACTCTGATTCCCCACCTCTGATTCCCGGCCTCTTATTCCCAGCATCTGATTCGCGGCCTCTGATTCCCGGCCTCTGATTCCCCGCTTCTGATTCTGATTCCCTGCCTCTGATTCCCCATCTCTGATTCCGCACATCTGATTCCCTGCCTCTGATTCCCCACCTCTGATTCCCCATATCTGATTCCCCACCTCTGTTTCCCCGCCTCTGATTCCCCGCCTCTGTTTCCCCATATCTAATTCCCAACCTCTGATGCCCCAATTCTAATTCCCTGCCTCTGATTCCCCGCGTTCTATTCCCTGCCTCTGATTCCCCGCCTGTGATTCCCCATCTCTGATTCACCACCTCTGATTCCCCACCTCTGATTCCCCATATCTGATTCCCCGTGTCTGATTTCCTGCCTCTGATTCCCCGCCTCTGATTACCCATGTCTGATTCACCGCCTCTGATTCCCCATCTCTGATTCCCCATCTCTGATTCCGCACATCAGATTCCCTGCCTCTGATTCCCCGCCTCTGATTCACCGCCTCTGATTCACCGCCTCTGATTCCCGGCCTCTGATTTCCCGCCTCTGATTCCCTGCCACTGATACCCCGCCCCTGATTCCCCACCTCTGATTCCCCATATCTGATTCCCCGCCTCTGTTTCCCCGCCTCTGATTCCCCAACTCTGATTCCCCGCCTCTGATTCCCCAGCTCTGAATCCCCGCCTCTGATTCCCCGCGTCTGATTACCGGCCTCTGATTCCCCACCTCTGATTCCCCATATCTGATTCCCCGCCTCTGTTTCCCCGCCTCTGATTCCCCACCTCTGATTAACAATATCTGATTCCCCGCCTCTGATTCCCCACCTCTGAATCCCCGCCTCTGATTCGCCAGCTATGATTCCCCACCTCTGATTCCCCGCGTCTGATTCCCTGCCTCTGATTCCCCGCCTCTGATTCCACATCTCTGATTCACCACCTCTGATTCCCAGCGTCTGATTCCCCGCCTCTGATTCCCCATCTCTGATTCCCCATCTCTGATTCCCCATCTCTGATTCCCCAATTCTGATTCCCCGCCTCTGATTCCCCAGCTCTGAATCCTCGCCTCTGATTCCCTGCCTCTGATTCCCAACATCTGATTCCGCACCTCTGAATTCCCATATTGATTCCCTGCCTCTGATTCCCCGCCTCTGATTCCCCAACACTGATTCCCCGCCTCTGATTCCCCAGCTCTGATTCCCCGCCTCTTATTCCCCGTGTTTGATTCCCTGCCTCTGATTCCCGGCCTCTGATTCCCCATCTCTGATTCACCGCCTTTCATTCGCCACCTCTGATTCCCCGCCTCTGATTCCCCGCCTCTGTTTCCCCGCCTCTGATTCCCCGCCTCTGATTCCCCATATCTCATTCCCCGCCTCTGAATCCCCATCTCTGATTCCCGGACTCTGATTCCCCACCTCTGATTCCCGGACTCTTATTCCCGGCATCTGATTCCGGCCTCTGATTCCTGGCCTCTGATTCCCTGCTTCTGATTCTGATTCCCTGCCTCTGATTCCCCATCTCTGATTGCGCACATCTGATTCCCTGCCTCTGATTCCCCACCTCTGATTCCCCATATCTGATTTCCAGCCTCTGTTTCCCCGCCTCTGATTCCCCGCCTCTGTTTCCCAATATCTAAGTCCCCGCCTCTGATTCCCCAACACTGATTCCCCACCTCTGATTCCCCATATCTGATTCCCCGCCTCTGTTTCCCCGCCTCTGATTCCCCGCCTCTGATTCCCCATATCTGATTCCCCGCCTCTGATTCCCCAACTCTGATTCCCCGCCTCTGATTCCCCAGCTCTGAAACCCCGCCTCTGATTCCCCGCGTCTGATTACCGGCCTCTGATTCCCCGCCTCTGATTCTCCATCTCTGATTCACAACCTCTGATTCCCCACCTCTGATTGCCCATATCTGATTCCCCGCCTCTGTATCCCCGCCTCTGATTCCCCAGCTCTGATTAAAAATATCTGATTCCCCGCCTCTGATTCCCCACCTCTGATTCCCCGCCTCTGATTCGCCAGCTATGATTCCCCGCCTCTGATTCCCCAGCTCTGATTCCCTGCCTCTGATTCCCCGTGTTTGATTCCCTGCCTCTGATTCCCGGCCTCTGATTCCCCATCTCTGATTCACCGCCTTTGATTCGCCACCTCTGATTCCCCATATCTGATTCCCCGCCTCTGTTTCCCCGCCTCTGATTCCCCGCCTCTTATTAACCATATCTCATTCCCCGCCTCTGAATCCCCATCTCTGATTCCCGGACTCTGATTCCCCACCTCTGATTCCCGGCCTCTTATTCCCGGCATCTGATTCCGGCCTCTGATCCCCGGCCTCTGATTCCCTGCTTCTGATTCTGATTCCCTGCCTCTGATTCCCCATCTCTGATTGCGCACATCTGATTCCCTGCCTCTGATTCCCCACCTCTGATTCCCCATATCTGATTCCCCGCCTCTGTTTCCCCGCCTCTGATTCCCCGCCTCTGTTTCCCAATATCTAAGTCCCCGCCTCTGATTCCCCAACTCTGATTCCCCACCTCTGATTCTCCAGCTCTGATTCCCCGCCTCTGATTCCCCACATCTGATTCCCTGCATCTGATTCCAAGCCTCTGATTCCCTGCCTCTGATTCCCAACCTCTGATTCCCCACCTCTGATTTCCCATATCTGATTCCCCGCCTCTGTTTCCCCGCCTCTGATTCCCCGCCTCTGTTTCCCCATATCTGATTCCCGGCCTCTGATTCCCCGCCTCTGATTCCCCGCCTCTGATTCCCTGCCTCTGATTCCCCATCTCCGATTCCGCACATCTGATTCCCTGCCTCTGATTCCCCGCCTCTGATTCCCCGCCTCTGATTCCCTGCCTCTGATTCCCAACATCTGATTCTCCACCTCTGATTCCCCATATCTGATTCCCCGCCTGTTTCCCCGCCTCTGACTCCCCTCCTCTGATTCCCCAACTCTAATTCCCCGCCTCTGATTCCCCAGCTCTGATTCCCCGTGTTTGATTCCCTGCCTCTGATTCCCTGCCCTGATTCCCCATCTCTGTTTCACCGCCTTTGATTCGCCACCTCTGATTCCCCATATCTGATTCCCGTCCTCTGTTTCCCCGCCTCTGATTCCCTGCCTCTGATTCCCAACCTCTGATTCCACACCTCTGATTCCCCATATCTGATTCCTCGCCTCTTGTTTCCCCGCCTCTGATTCCCCGCCCCTGTTTCCCCATATCTGATTCCCCGCCTCTGATTCCCCAACTCTGATTCCCCGCCTCTGATTCCCCAGCTCTGATTCCCCGCCTCTGATTCCCCGTGTTTGATTCCCTGCCTCTGATTGCCCGCCTCTGATTCCCCATCTCTGATTCACCGCCTTTGATTCGCCACCACTGATTCCCCATATCTGATTCCCCACCTCTGTTTCCCCGCCTCTGATTCCCCATCTCTGATTCCCGGACTCTGATTCCCCACCTCTGATTCCCGGCCTCTTATTCCCAGCATCTGATTCCCGGCCTCTGATTCCCGGCCTCTGATTCCCCGCTTCTGATTCTGATTCCCTGCCTCTGATTCCCCATCTCTGATTCCGCACATCTGATTCCCTGCCTCTGATTCCCCACCTCTGATTCCCCATATCTGATTCCCCGCCTCTGTTTCCCCGCCTCTGATTCCCCGCCTCTGTTTCCCCATATCTAATTCCCAACCTCTGATGCCCCAACTCTAATTCCCTGCCTCTGATTCCCCGCTTTTTTTTCCCTGCCTCTGATTCCCCGCCTGTGATTCCCCATCTCTGATTCACCACCTCTGATTCCCCACCTCTGATTCCCCATATCTGATTCCCCGTGTCTGATTTCCTGCCTCTGATTCCCCGCCTCTGATTACCCATGTCTGATTCACCGCCTCTGATTCCCCACCTCTGATTCCCCATCTCTGATTCCGCACATCAGATTCCCTGCCTCTGATTCCCCGCCTCTGATTCACCGCCTCTGATTCACCGCCTCTGATTCCCGGCCTCTGATTTCCCGCCTCTGATTCCCTGCCACTGATACCCCGCCCTTGATTCCCCACCTCTGATTCCCCATATCTGATTCCCCGCCTCTGTTTCCCCGCCTCTGATTCCCCGCCTCTGATTCCCCATATCTGATTCCCCGCCTCTGATTCCCCAACTCTGATTCCCCGCCTCTGATTCCCCAGCTCTGAATCCCCGCCTCTGATTCCCCGCGTCTGAATACCGGCCTCTGATTCCCCACCTCTGATTCCCCATATCTGATTCCCCGCCTCTGTTTCCCCGCCTCTGATTCCCCACCTCTGATTAACAATATCTGATTCCCGGCCTCTGATTCCCCACCTCTGATTCCCCGCCTCTGATTCGCCAGCTATGATTCCCCACCTCTGATTCCCCGCGTCTGATTCCCTGCCTCTGATTCCCCGCCTCTGATTCCACATCTCTGATTCACCACCTCTGATTCCCAGCGTCTGATTCCCCGCCTCTGATTCCCCATCTCTGATACCCCATCTCTGATTCCCCATCTCTGATTCCCCAATTCTGATTCCCCGCCTCTGATTCCCCAGCTCTGAATCCTCGCCTCTGATTCCCTGCCTCTGATTCCCAACATCTGATTCCGCACCTCTGAATTCCCATATTGATTCCCTGCCTCTGATTCCCCGCCTCTGATTCCCCAACTCTGATTCCCCGCCTCTGATTCCCCAACTCTGATTCCCCGCCTCTGATTCCCCAGCTCTGAATCCCCGCCTCTGATTCCCCGCGTCTGATTACCGGCCTCTGATTCCCCACCTCTGATTCCCCATATCTGATTCCCCGCCTCTGTTTCCCCGCCTCTGATTCCCCACCTCTGATTAACAATATCTGATTCCCCGCCTCTGATTCCCCACCTCTGAATCCCCGCCTCTGATTCGCCAGCTATGATTCCCCACCTCTGATTCCCCGCGTCTGATTCCCTGCCTCTGATTCCCCGCCTCTGATTCCACATCTCTGATTCACCACCTCTGATTCCCAGCGTCTGATTCCCCGCCTCTGATTCCCCATCTCTGATTCCCCATCTCTGATTCCCCATCTCTGATTCCCCAATTCTGATTCCCCGCCTCTGATTCCCCAGCTCTGAATCCTCGCCTCTGATTCCCTGCCTCTGATTCCCAACATCTGATTCCGCACCTCTGAATTCCCATATTGATTCCCTGCCTCTGATTCCCCGCCTCTGATTCCCCAACACTGATTCCCCGCCTCTGATTCCCCAGCTCTGATTCCCCGCCTCTTATTCCCCGTGTTTGATTCCCTGCCTCTGATTCCCGGCCTCTGATTCCCCATCTCTGATTCACCGCCTTTCATTCGCCACCTCTGATTCCCCGCCTCTGATTCCCCGCCTCTGTTTCCCCGCCTCTGATTCCCCGCCTCTGATTCCCCATATCTCATTCCCCGCCTCTGAATCCCCATCTCTGATTCCCGGACTCTGATTCCCCACCTCTGATTCCCGGACTCTTATTCCCGGCATCTGATTCCGGCCTCTGATTCCTGGCCTCTGATTCCCTGCTTCTGATTCTGATTCCCTGCCTCCGATTCCCCATCTCTGATTGCGCACATCTGAGTCCCTGCCTCTGATTCCCCACCTCTGATTCCCCATATCTGATTTCCAGCCTCTGTTTCCCCGCCTCTGATTCCCCGCCTCTGTTTCCCAATATCTAAGTCCCCGCCTCTGATTCCCCAACTCTGATTCCCCACCTCTGATTCCCCATATCTGATTCCCCGCCTCTGTTTCCCCGCCTCTGATTCCCCGCCTCTGATTCCCCATATCTGATTCCCCGCCTCTGATTCCCCAACTCTGATTCCCCGCCTCTGATTCCCCAGCTCTGAAACCCCGCCTCTGATTCCCCGCGTCTGATTACCGGCCTCTGATTCCCCGCCTCTGATTCTCCATCTCTGATTCACAACCTCTGATTCCCCACCTCTGATTGCCCATATCTGATTCCCCGCCTCTGTATCCCCGCCTCTGATTCCCCAGCTCTGATTAAAAATATCTGATTCCCCGCCTCTGATTCCCCACCTCTGATTCCCCGCCTCTGATTCGCCAGCTATGATTCCCCGCCTCTGATTCCCCAGCTCTGATTCCCTGCCTCTGATTCCCCGTGTTTGATTCCCTGCCTCTGATTCCCGGCCTCTGATTCCCCATCTCTGATTCACCGCCTTTGATTCGCCACCTCTGATTCCCCATATCTGATTCCCCGCCTCTGTTTCCCCGCCTCTGATTCCCCGCCTCTTATTCCCCATATCTCATTCCCCGCCTCTGAATCCCCATCTCTGATTCCCGGACTCTGATTCCCCACCTCTGATTCCAGGCCTCTTATTCCCGGCATCTGATTCCGGCCTCTGATCCCCGGCCTCTGATTCCCTGCTTCTGATTCTGATTCCCTGCCTCTGATTCCCCATCTCTGATTGCGCACATCTGATTCCCTGCCTCTGATTCCCCACCTCTGATTCCCCATATCTGATTCCCCGCCTCTGTTTCCCCGCCTCTGATTCCCCGCCTCTGTTTCCCAATATCTAAGTCCCCGCCTCTGATTCCCCAACTCTGATTCCCCACCTCTGATTCTCCAGCTCTGATTCCCCGCCTCTGATTCCCCACATCTGATTCCCTGCATCTGATTCCAAGCCTCTGATTCCCTGCCTCTGATTCCCAACCTCTGATTCCCCACCTCTGATTTCCCATATCTGATTCCCCGCCTCTGTTTCCCCGCCTCTGATTCCCCGCCTCTGTTTCCCCATATCTGATTCCCGGCCTCTGATTCCTCGCCTCTGATTCCCCGCCTCTGATTCCCTGCCTCTGATTCCCCATCTCCGATTCCGCACATCTGATTCCCTGCCTCTGATTCCCCGCCTCTGATTCCCCGCCTCTGATTCCCTGCCTCTGATTCCCAACATCTGATTCTCCACCTCTGATTCCCCATATCTGATTCCCCGCCTGTTTCCCCGCCTCTGACTCCCCTCCTCTGATTCTCCAACTCTAATTCCCCGCCTCTGATTCCCCAGCTCTGATTCCCCGTGTTTGATTCCCTGCCTCTGATTCCCTGCCCTGATTCCCCATCTCTGTTTCTCCGCCTTTGATTCGCCACCTCTGATTCCCCATATCTGATTCCCGTCCTCTGTTTCCCCGCCTCTGATTCCCTGCCTCTGATTCCCAACCTCTGATTCCACACCTCTGATTCCCCATATCTGATTCCTCGCCTCTTGTTTCCCCGCCTCTGATTCCCCGCCCCTGTTTCCCCATATCTGATTCCCCGCCTCTGATTCCCCAACTCTGATTCCCCGCCTCTGATTCCCCAGCTCTGATTCCCCGCCTCTGATTCCCCGTGTTTGATTCCCTGCCTCTGATTGCCCGCCTCTGATTCCCCATCTCTGATTCACCGCCTTTGATTCGCCACCACTGATTCCCCATATCTGATTCCCCACCTCTGTTTCCCCGCCTCTGATTCCCCGCCTCTGATTCTCCATATCTCATTCTCCGCCTCTGAATCCCCATCTCTGATTCCCGGACTCTGATTCCCCACCTCTGATTCCCGGCCTCTTATTCCCAGCATCTGATTCCCGGCCTCTGATTCCCGGCCTCTGATTCCCCGCTTCTGATTCTGATTCCCTGCCTCTGATTCCCCATCTCTGATTCCGCACATCTGATTCCCTGCCTCTGATTCCCCACCTCTGATTCCCCATATCTGATTCCCCGCCTCTGTTTCCCCGCCTCTGATTCCCCGCCTCTGTTTCCCCATATCTAATTCCCAACCTCTGATGCCCCAACTCTAATTCCCTGCCTCTGATTCCCCGCGTTCTATTCCCTGCCTCTGATTCCCCGCCTGTGATTCCCCATCTCTGATTCACCACCTCTGATTCCCCACCTCTGATTCCCCATATCTGATTCCCCGTGTCTGATTTCCTGCCTCTGATTCCCCGCCTCTGATTACCCATGTCTGATTCACCGCCTCTGATTCCCCACCTCTGATTCCCCATCTCTGATTCCGCACATCAGATTCCCTGCCTCTGATTCCCCGCCTCTGATTCACCGCCTCTGATTCACCGCCTCTGATTCCCGGCCTCTGATTTCCCGCCTCTGATTCCCTGCCACTGATACCCCGCCCCTGATTCCCCACCTCTGATTCCCCATATCTGATTCCCCGCCTCTGTTTCCCCGCCTCTGATTCCCCGCCTCTGATTCCCCATATCTGATTCCCCGCCTCTGATTCCCCAACTCTGATTCCCCGCCTCTGATTCCCCAGCTCTGAATCCCCGCCTCTGATTCCCCGCCTCTGATTACCGGCCTCTGATTCCCCACCTCTGATTCCCCATATCTGATTCCCCGCCTCTGTTTCCCCGCCTCTGATTCCCCACCTCTGATTAACAATATCTGATTCCCCGCCTCTGTTTCCCCACCTCTGATTCCCCGCCTCTGATTCGCCAGCTATGATTCCCCACCTCTGATTCCCCGCGTCTGATTCCCTGCCTCTGATTCCCCGCCTCTGATTCCACATCTCTGATTCACCACCTCTGATTCCCAGCGTCTGATTCCCCGCCTCTGATTCCCCATCTCTGATTCCCCATCTCTGATTCCCCATCTCTGATTCCCCAATTCTGATTCCCCGCCTCTGATTCCCCAGCTCTGAATCCTCGCCTCTGATTCCCTGCCTCTGATTCCCAACATCTGATTCCGCACCTCTGAATTCCCATATTGATTCCCTGCCTCTGATTCCCCGCCTCTGATTCCCCAACTCTGATTCCCCGCCTCTGATTCCCCAGCTCTGATTCCCCGCCTCTTATTCCCCGTGTTTGATTCCCTGCCTCTGATTCCCGGCCTCTGATTCCCCATCTCTGATTCACCGCCTTTCATTCGCCACCTCTGATTCCCCGCCTCTGATTCCCCGCCTCTGTTTCCCCGCCTCTGATTCCTCGCCTCTGATTCCCCATATCTCATTCCCCGCCTCTGAATCCCCATCTCTGATTCCCGGACTCTGATTCCCCACCTCTGATTCCCGGACTCTTATTCCCGGCATCTGATTCCGGCCTCTGATTCCTGGCCTCTGATTCCCTGCTTCTGATTCTGATTCCCTGCCTCTGATTCCCCATCTCTGATTGCGCACATCTGATTCCCTGCCTCTGATTCCCCACCTCTGATTCCCCATATCTGATTTCCAGCCTCTGTTTCCCCGCCTCTGATTCCCCGCCTCTGTTTCCCAATATCTAAGTCCCCGCCTCTGATTCCCCAACTCTGATTCCCCACCTCTGATTCCCCATATCTGATTCCCCGCCTCTGTTTCCCCGCCTCTGATTCCCCGCCTCTGATTCCCCATATCTGATTCCCCGCCTCTGATTCCCCAACTCTGATTCCCCGCCTCTGATTCCCCAGCTCTGAAACCCCGCCTCTGATTCCCCGCGTCTGATTACCGGCCTCTGATTCCCCGCCTCTGATTCTCCATCTCTGATTCACAACCTCTGATTCCCCACCTCTGATTGCCCATATCTGATTCCCCGCCTCTGTATCCCCGCCTCTGATTCGCCAGCTATGATTCCCCGCCTCTGATTCCCCAGCTCTGATTCCCTGCCTCTGATTCCCCGTGTTTGATTCCCTGCCTCTGATTCCCGGCCTCTGATTCCCCATCTCTGATTCACCGCCTTTGATTCGCCACCTCTGATTCCCCATATCTGATTCCCCGCCTCTGTTTCCCCGCCTCTGATTCCCCGCCTCTTATTCCCCATATCTCATTCCCCGCCTCTGAATCCCCATCTCTGATTCCCGGACTCTGATTCCCCACCTCTGATTCCCCGTGTTTGATTCCCTGCCTCTGATTCCCTGCCCTGATTCCCCATCTCTGTTTCACCGCCTTTGATTCCCCGCCTCTGATTACCCATGTCTGATTCACCGCCTCTGATTCCCCACCTCTGATTCCGCATCTCTGATTCCGCACATCAGATTCCCTGCCTCTGATTCCCCGCCTCTGATTCACCGCCTCTGATTCACCGCCTCTGATTCCCGGCCTCTGATTTCCCGCCTCTGATTCCCTGCCACTGATACCCCGCCCCTGATTCCCCACCTCTGATTCCCCATATCTGATTCCCCGCCTCTGTTTCCCCGCCTCTGATTCCCCGCCTCTGATTCCCCATATCTGATTCCCCGCCTCTGATTCCCCAACTCTGATTCCCCGCCTCTGATTCCCCAGCTCTGAATCCCCGCCTCTGATTCCCCGCGTCTGATTACCGGCCTCTGATTCCCCACCTCTGATTCCCCATATCTGATTCCCCGCCTCTGTTTCCCCGCCTCTGATTCCCCACCTCTGATTAACAATATCTGATTCCCCGCCTCTGATTCCCCACCTCTGATTCCCCGCCTCTGATTCGCCAGCTATGATTCCCCACCTCTGATTCCCCGCGTCTGCTTCCCTGCCTCTGATTCCCCGCCTCTGATTCCACATCTGATTCACCACCTCTGATTCCCAGCGTCTGATTCCCCGCCTCTGATTCCCCATCTCTGATTCCCCATCTCTGATTCCCCATCTCTGATTCCCCAATTCTGATTCCCCGCCTCTGATTCCCCAGCTCTGAATCCTCGCCTCTGATTCCCTGCCTCTGATTCCCAACATCTGATTCCGCACCTCTGAATTCCCATATTGATTCCCTGCCTCTGATTCCCCGCCTCTGATTCCCCAACTCTGATTCCCCGCCTCTGATTCCCCAGCTCTGATTCCCCGCCTCTTATTCCCCGTGTTTGATTCCATGCCTCTGATTCCCGGCCTCTGATTCCCCATCTCTGATTCACCGCCTTTCATTCGCCACCTCTGATTCCCCGCCTCTGATTCCCCGCCTCTGTTTCCCCAGCTCTGATTCCCCGCCTCTGATTCCCCGTGTTTGATTCCCTGCCTCTGATTGCCCGCCTCTGATTCCCCATCTCTGATTCACCGCCTTTGATTCGCCACCACTGATTCCCCATATCTGATTCCCCACCTCTGTTTCCCCGCCTCTGATTCCCCGCCTCTGATTCTCCATATCTCATTCTCCGCCTCTGAATCCCCATCTCTGATTCCCGGACTCTGATTCCCCACCTCTGATTCCCGGCCTCTTATTCCCAGCATCTGATTCGCGGCCTCTGATTCCCGGCCTCTGATTCCCCGCTTCTGATTCTGATTCCCTGCCTCTGATTCCCCATCTCTGATTCCGCACATCTGATTCCCTGCCTCTGATTCCCCACCTCTGATTCCCCATATCTGATTCCCCACCTCTGTTTACCCGCCTCTGATTCCCCGCCTCTGTTTCCCCATATCTAATTCCCAACCTCTGATGCCCCAATTCTAATTCCCTGCCTCTGATTCCCCGCGTTCTATTCCCTGCCTCTGATTCCCCGCCTGTGATTCCCCATCTCTGATTCACCACCTCTGATTCCCCACCTCTGATTCCCCATATCTGATTCCCCGTGTCTGATTTCCTGCCTCTGATTCCCCGCCTCTGATTACCCATGTCTGATTCACCGCCTCTGATTCCCCATCTCTGATTCCCCATCTCTGATTCCGCACATCAGATTCCCTGCCTCTGATTCCCCGCCTCTGATTCACCGCCTCTGATTCACCGCCTCTGATTCCCGGCCTCTGATTTCCCGCCTCTGATTCCCTGCCACTGATACCCCGCCCCTGATTCCCCACCTCTGATTCCCCATATCTGATTCCCCGCCTCTGTTTCCCCGCCTCTGATTCCCCAACTCTGATTCCCCGCCTCTGATTCCCCAGCTCTGAATCCCCGCCTCTGATTCCCCGCGTCTGATTACCGGCCTCTGATTCCCCACCTCTGATTCCCCATATCTGATTCCCCGCCTCTGTTTCCCCGCCTCTGATTCCCCACCTCTGATTAACAATATCTGATTCCCCGCCTCTGATTCCCCACCTCTGAATCCCCGCCTCTGATTCGCCAGCTATGATTCCCCACCTCTGATTCCCCGCGTCTGATTCCCTGCCTCTGATTCCCCGCCTCTGATTCCACATCTCTGATTCACCACCTCTGATTCCCAGCGTCTGATTCCCCGCCTCTGATTCCCCATCTCTGATTCCCCATCTCTGATTCCCCATCTCTGATTCCCCAATTCTGATTCCCCGCCTCTGATTCCCCAGCTCTGAATCCTCGCCTCTGATTCCCTGCCTCTGATTCCCAACATCTGATTCCGCACCTCTGAATTCCCATATTGATTCCCTGCCTCTGATTCCCCGCCTCTGATTCCCCAACACTGATTCCCCGCCTCTGATTCCCCAGCTCTGATTCCCCGCCTCTTATTCCCCGTGTTTGATTCCCTGCCTCTGATTCCCGGCCTCTGATTCCCCATCTCTGATTCACCGCCTTTCATTCGCCACCTCTGATTCCCCGCCTCTGATTCCCCGCCTCTGTTTCCCCGCCTCTGATTCCCCGCCTCTGATTCCCCATATCTCATTCCCCGCCTCTGAATCCCCATCTCTGATTCCCGGACTCTGATTCCCCACCTCTGATTCCCGGACTCTTATTCCCGGCATCTGATTCCGGCCTCTGATTCCTGGCCTCTGATTCCCTGCTTCTGATTCTGATTCCCTGCCTCTGATTCCCCATCTCTGATTGCGCACATCTGATTCCCTGCCTCTGATTCCCCACCTCTGATTCCCCATATCTGATTTCCAGCCTCTGTTTCCCCGCCTCTGATTCCCCGCCTCTGTTTCCCAATATCTAAGTCCCCGCCTCTGATTCCCCAACACTGATTCCCCACCTCTGATTCCCCATATCTGATTCCCCGCCTCTGTTTCCCCGCCTCTGATTCCCCGCCTCTGATTCCCCATATCTGATTCCCCGCCTCTGATTCCCCAACTCTGATTCCCCGCCTCTGATTCCCCAGCTCTGAAACCCCGCCTCTGATTCCCCGCGTCTGATTACCGGCCTCTGATTCCCCGCCTCTGATTCTCCATCTCTGATTCACAACCTCTGATTCCCCACCTCTGATTGCCCATATCTGATTCCCCGCCTCTGTATCCCCGCCTCTGATTCCCCAGCTCTGATTAAAAATATCTGATTCCCCGCCTCTGATTCCCCACCTCTGATTCCCCGCCTCTGATTCGCCAGCTATGATTCCCCGCCTCTGATTCCCCAGCTCTGATTCCCTGCCTCTGATTCCCCGTGTTTGATTCCCTGCCTCTGATTCCCGGCCTCTGATTCCCCATCTCTGATTCACCGCCTTTGATTCGCCACCTCTGATTCCCCATATCTGATTCCCCGCCTCTGTTTCCCCGCCTCTGATTCCCCGCCTCTTATTCCCCATATCTCATTCCCCGCCTCTGAATCCCCATCTCTGATTCCCGGACTCTGATTCCCCACCTCTGATTCCCGGCCTCTTATTCCCGGCATCTGATTCCGGCCTCTGATCCCCGGCCTCTGATTCCCTGCTTCTGATTCTGATTCCCTGCCTCTGATTCCCCATCTCTGATTGCGCACATCTGATTCCCTGCCTCTGATTCCCCACCTCTGATTCCCCATATCTGATTCCCCGCCTCTGTTTCCCCGCCTCTGATTCCCCGCCTCTGTTTCCCAATATCTAAGTCCCCGCCTCTGATTCCCCAACTCTGATTCCCCACCTCTGATTCTCCAGCTCTGATTCCCCGCCTCTGATTCCCCACATCTGATTCCCTGCATCTGATTCCAAGCCTCTGATTCCCTGCCTCTGATTCCCAACCTCTGATTCCCCACCTCTGATTTCCCATATCTGATTCCCCGCCTCTGTTTCCCCGCCTCTGATTCCCCGCCTCTGTTTCCCCATATCTGATTCCCGGCCTCTGATTCCCCGCCTCTGATTCCCCGCCTCTGATTCCCTGCCTCTGATTCCCCATCTCCGATTCCGCACATCTGATTCCCTGCCTCTGATTCCCCGCCTCTGATTCCCCGCCTCTGATTCCCTGCCTCTGATTCCCAACATCTGATTCTCCACCTCTGATTCCCCATATCTGATTCCCCGCCTGTTTCCCCGCCTCTGACTCCCCTCCTCTGATTCCCCAACTCTAATTCCCCGCCTCTGATTCCCCAGCTCTGATTCCCCGTGTTTGATTCCCTGCCTCTGATTCCCTGCCCTGATTCCCCATCTCTGTTTCACCGCCTTTGATTCGCCACCTCTGATTCCCCATATCTGATTCCCGTCCTCTGTTTCCCCGCCTCTGATTCCCTGCCTCTGATTCCCAACCTCTGATTCCACACCTCTGATTCCCCATATCTGATTCCTCGCCTCTTGTTTCCCCGCCTCTGATTCCCCGCCCCTGTTTCCCCATATCTGATTCCCCGCCTCTGATTCCCCAACTCTGATTCCCCGCCTCTGATTCCCCAGCTCTGATTCCCCGCCTCTGATTCCCCGTGTTTGATTCCCTGCCTCTGATTGCCCGCCTCTGATTCCCCATCTCTGATTCACCGCCTTTGATTCGCCACCACTGATTCCCCATATCTGATTCCCCACCTCTGTTTCCCCGCCTCTGATTCCCCATCTCTGATTCCCGGACTCTGATTCCCCACCTCTGATTCCCGGCCTCTTATTCCCAGCATCTGATTCCCGGCCTCTGATTCCCGGCCTCTGATTCCCCGCTTCTGATTCTGATTCCCTGCCTCTGATTCCCCATCTCTGATTCCGCACATCTGATTCCCTGCCTCTGATTCCCCACCTCTGATTCCCCATATCTGATTCCCCGCCTCTGTTTCCCCGCCTCTGATTCCCCGCCTCTGTTTCCCCATATCTAATTCCCAACCTCTGATGCCCCAACTCTAATTCCCTGCCTCTGATTCCCCGCTTTTTTTTCCCTGCCTCTGATTCCCCGCCTGTGATTCCCCATCTCTGATTCACCACCTCTGATTCCCCACCTCTGATTCCCCATATCTGATTCCCCGTGTCTGATTTCCTGCCTCTGATTCCCCGCCTCTGATTACCCATGTCTGATTCACCGCCTCTGATTCCCCACCTCTGATTCCCCATCTCTGATTCCGCACATCAGATTCCCTGCCTCTGATTCCCCGCCTCTGATTCACCGCCTCTGATTCACCGCCTCTGATTCCCGGCCTCTGATTTCCCGCCTCTGATTCCCTGCCACTGATACCCCGCCCTTGATTCCCCACCTCTGATTCCCCATATCTGATTCCCCGACTCTGTTTCCCCGCCTCTGATTCCCCGCCTCTGATTCCCCATATCTGATTCCCCGCCTCTGATTCCCCAACTCTGATTCCCCGCCTCTGATTCCCCAGCTCTGAATCCCCGCCTCTGATTCCCCGCGTCTGAATACCGGCCTCTGATTCCCCACCTCTGATTCCCCATATCTGATTCCCCGCCTCTGTTTCCCCGCCTCTGATTCCCCACCTCTGATTAACAATATCTGATTCCCGGCCTCTGATTCCCCACCTCTGATTCCCCGCCTCTGATTCGCCAGCTATGATTCCCCACCTCTGATTCCCCGCGTCTGATTCCCTGCCTCTGATTCCCCGCCTCTGATTCCACATCTCTGATTCACCACCTCTGATTCCCAGCGTCTGATTCCCCGCCTCTGATTCCCCATCTCTGATACCCCATCTCTGATTCCCCATCTCTGATTCCCCAATTCTGATTCCCCGCCTCTGATTCCCCAGCTCTGAATCCTCGCCTCTGATTCCCTGCCTCTGATTCCCAACATCTGATTCCGCACCTCTGAATTCCCATATTGATTCCCTGCCTCTGATTCCCCGCCTCTGATTCCCCAACTCTGATTCCCCGCCTCTGATTCCACAACTCTGATTCCCCGCCTCTGATTCCCCAGCTCTGAATCCCCGCCTCTGATTCCCCGCGTCTGATTACCGGCCTCTGATTCCCCACCTCTGATTCCCCATATCTGATTCCCCGCCTCTGTTTCCCCGCCTCTGATTCCCCACCTCTGATTAACAATATCTGATTCCCCGCCTCTGATTCCCCACCTCTGAATCCCCGCCTCTGTTTCCCAATATCTAAGTCCCCGCCTCTGATTCCCCAACTCTGATTCCCCACCTCTGATTCCCCATATCTGATTCCCCGCCTCTGTTTCCCCGCCTCTGATTCCCCGCCTCTGATTCCCCATATCTGATTCCCCGCCTCTGATTCCCCAACTCTGATTCCCCGCCTCTGATTCCCCAGCTCTGAAACCCCGCCTCTGATTCCCCGCGTCTGATTACCGGCCTCTGATTCCCCGCCTCTGATTCTCCATCTCTGATTCACAACCTCTGATTCCCCACCTCTGATTGCCCATATCTGATTCCCCGCCTCTGTATCCCCGCCTCTGATTCCCCAGCTCTGATTAAAAATATCTGATTCCCCGCCTCTGATTCCCCACCTCTGATTCCCCGCCTCTGATTCGCCAGCTATGATTCCCCGCCTCTGATTCCCCAGCTCTGATTCCCTGCCTCTGATTCCCCGTGTTTGATTCCCTGCCTCTGATTCCCGGCCTCTGATTCCCCATCTCTGATTCACCGCCTTTGATTCGCCACCTCTGATTCCCCATATCTGATTCCCCGCCTCTGTTTCCCCGCCTCTGATTCCCCGCCTCTTATTCCCCATATCTCATTCCCCGCCTCTGAATCCCCATCTCTGATTCCCGGACTCTGATTCCCCACCTCTGATTCCCGGCCTCTTATTCCCGGCATCTGATTCCGGCCTCTGATCCCCGGCCTCTGATTCCCTGCTTCTGATTCTGATTCCCTGCCTCTGATTCCCCATCTCTGATTGCGCACATCTGATTCCCTGCCTCTGATTCCCCACCTCTGATTCCCCATATCTGATTCCCCGCCTCTGTTTCCCCGCCTCTGATTCCCCGCCTCTGTTTCCCAATATCTAAGTCCCCGCCTCTGATTCCCCAACTCTGATTCCCCACCTCTGATTCTCCAGCTCTGATTCCCCGCCTCTGATTCCCCACATCTGATTCCCTGCATCTGATTCCAAGCCTCTGATTCCCTGCCTCTGATTCCCAACCTCTGATTCCCCACCTCTGATTTCCCATATCTGATTCCCCGCCTCTGTTTCCCCGCCTCTGATTCCCCGCCTCTGTTTCCCCATATCTGATTCCCGGCCTCTGATTCCTCGCCTCTGATTCCCCGCCTCTGATTCCCTGCCTCTGATTCCCCATCTCCGATTCCGCACATCTGATTCCCTGCCTCTGATTCCCCGCCTCTGATTCCCCGCCTCTGATTCCCTGCCTCTGATCCCCAACATCTGATTCTCCACCTCTGATTCCCCATATCTGATTCCCCGCCTGTTTCCCCGCCTCTGACTCCCCTCCTCTGATTCTCCAACTCTAATTCCCCGCCTCTGATTCCCCAGCTCTGAATCCCCGTGTTTGATTCCCTGCCTCTGATTCCCTGCCCTGATTCCCCATCTCTGTTTCTCCGCCTTTGATTCGCCACCTCTGATTCCCCATATCTGATTCCCGTCCTCTGTTTCCCCGCCTCTGATTCCCTGCCTCTGATTCCCAACCTCTGATTCCACACCTCTGATTCCCCATATCTGATTCCTCGCCTCTTGTTTCCCCGCCTCTGATTCCCCGCCCCTGTTTCCCCATATCTGATTCCCCGCCTCTGATTCCCCAACTCTGATTCCCCGCCTCTGATTCCCCAGCTCTGATTCCCCGCCTCTGATTCCCCGTGTTTGATTCCCTGCCTCTGATTGCCCGCCTCTGATTCCCCATCTCTGATTCACCGCCTTTGATTCGCCACCACTGATTCCCCATATCTGATTCCCCACCTCTGTTTCCCCGCCTCTGATTCCCCGCCTCTGATTCTCCATATCTCATTCTCCGCCTCTGAATCCCCATCTCTGATTCCCGGACTCTGATTCCCCACCTCTGATTCCCGGCCTCTTATTCCCAGCATCTGATTCCCGGCCTCTGATTCCCGGCCTCTGATTCCCCGCTTCTGATTCTGATTCCCTGCCTCTGATTCCCCATCTCTGATTCCGCACATCTGATTCCCTGCCTCTGATTCCCCACCTCTGATTCCCCATATCTGATTCCCCGCCTCTGTTTCCCCGCCTCTGATTCCCCGCCTCTGTTTCCCCATATCTAATTCCCAACCTCTGATGCCCCAACTCTAATTCCCTGCCTCTGATTCCCCGCGTTCTATTCCCTGCCTCTGATTCCCCGCCTGTGATTCCCCATCTCTGATTCACCACCTCTGATTCCCCACCTCTGATTCCCCATATCTGATTCCCCGTGTCTGATTTCCTGCCTCTGATTCCCCGCCTCTGATTACCCATGTCTGATTCACCGCCTCTGATTCCCCACCTCTGATTCACCGCCTCTGATTCCCGGCCTCTGATTTCCCGCCTCTGATTCCCTGCCACTGATACCCCGCCCCTGATTCCCCACCTCTGATTCCCCATATCTGATTCCCCGCCTCTGTTTCCCCGCCTCTGATTCCCCGCCTCTGATTCCCCACCTCTGATTCCCCGCCTCTGATTCGCCAGCTATGATTCCCCACCTCTGATTCCCCGCGTCTGATTCCCTGCCTCTGATTCCCCGCCTCTGATTCCACATCTCTGATTCACCACCTCTGATTCCCAGCGTCTTATTCCCCGCCTCTGATTCCCCATCTCTGATTCCCCATCTCTGATTCCCCATCTCTGATTCCCCAATTCTGATTCCCCGCCTCTGATTCCCCAGCTCTGAATCCTCGCCTCTGATTCCCTGCCTCTGATTCCCAACATCTGATTCCGCACCTCTGAATTCCCATATTGATTCCCTGCCTCTGATTCCCCGCCTCTGATTCCCCAACTCTGATTCCCCGCCTCTGATTCCCCAGCTCTGATTCCCCGCCTCTTATTCCCCGTGTTTGATTCCCTGCCTCTGATTCCCGGCCTCTGATTCCCCATCTCTGATTCACCGCCTTTCATTCGCCACCTCTGATTCCCCGCCTCTGATTCCCCGCCTCTGTTTCCCCGCCTCTGATTCCTCGCCTCTGATTCCCCATATCTCATTCCCCGCCTCTGAATCCCCATCTCTGATTCCCGGACTCTGATTCCCCACCTCTGATTCCCGGACTCTTATTCCCGGCATCTGATTCCGGCCTCTGATTCCTGGCCTCTGATTCCCTGCTTCTGATTCTGATTCCCTGCCTCTGATTCCCCATCTCTGATTGCGCACATCTGATTCCCTGCCTCTGATTCCCCACCTCTGATTCCCCATATCTGATTTCCAGCCTCTGTTTCCCCGCCTCTGATTCCCCGCCTCTGTTTCCCAATATCTAAGTCCCCGCCTCTGATTCCCCAACTCTGATTCCCCACCTCTGATTCCCCATATCTGATTCCCCGCCTCTGTTTCCCCGCCTCTGATTCCCCGCCTCTGATTCCCCATATCTGATTCCCCGCCTCTGATTCCCCAACTCTGATTCCCCGCCTCTGATTCCCCAGCTCTGAAACCCCGCCTCTGATTCCCCGCGTCTGATTACCGGCCTCTGATTCCCCGCCTCTGATTCTCCATCTCTGATTCACAACCTCTGATTCCCCACCTCTGATTGCCCATATCTGATTCCCCGCCTCTGTATCCCCGCCTCTGATTCGCCAGCTATGATTCCCCGCCTCTGATTCCCCAGCTCTGATTCCCTGCCTCTGATTCCCCGTGTTTGATTCCCTGCCTCTGATTCCCGGCCTCTGATTCCCCATCTCTGATTCACCGCCTTTGATTCGCCACCTCTGATTCCCCATATCTGATTCCCCGCCTCTGTTTCCCCGCCTCTGATTCCCCGCCTCTTATTCCCCATATCTCATTCCCCGCCTCTGAATCCCCATCTCTGATTCCCGGACTCTGATTCCCCACCTCTGATTCCCCGTGTTTGATTCCCTGCCTCTGATTCCCTGCCCTGATTCCCCATCTCTGTTTCACCGCCTTTGATTCCCCGCCTCTGATTACCCATGTCTGATTCACCGCCTCTGATTCCCCACCTCTGATTCCCCATCTCTGATTCCGCACATCAGATTCCCTGCCTCTGATTCCCCGCCTCTGATTCACCGCCTCTGATTCACCGCCTCTGATTCCCGGCCTCTGATTTCCCGCCTCTGATTCCCTGCCACTGATACCCCGCCCCTGATTCCCCACCTCTGATTCCCCATATCTGATTCCCCGCCTCTGTTTCCCCGCCTCTGATTCCCCGCCTCTGATTCCCCATATCTGATTCCCCGCCTCTGATTCCCCAACTCTGATTCCCCGCCTCTGATTCCCCAGCTCTGAATCCCCGCCTCTGATTCCCCGCGTCTGATTACCGGCCTCTGATTCCCCACCTCTGATTCCCCATATCTGATTCCCCGCCTCTGTTTCCCCGCCTCTGATTCCCCACCTCTGATTAACAATATCTGATTCCCCGCCTCTGATTCCCCACCTCTGATTCCCCGCCTCTGATTCGCCAGCTATGATTCCCCACCTCTGATTCCCCGCGTCTGCTTCCCTGCCTCTGATTCCCCGCCTCTGATTCCACATCTCTGATTCACCACCTCTGATTCCCAGCGTCTGATTCCCCGCCTCTGATTCCCCATCTCTGATTCCCCATCTCTGATTCCCCATCTCTGATTCCCCAATTCTGATTCCCCGCCTCTGATTCCCCAGCTCTGAATCCTCGCCTCTGATTCCCTGCCTCTGATTCCCAACATCTGATTCCGCACCTCTGAATTCCCATATTGATTCCCTGCCTCTGATTCCCCGCCTCTGATTCCCCAACTCTGATTCCCCGCCTCTGATTCCCCAGCTCTGATTCCCCGCCTCTTATTCCCCGTGTTTGATTCCATGCCTCTGATTCCCGGCCTCTGATTCCCCATCTCTGATTCACCGCCTTTCATTCGCCACCTCTGATTCCCCGCCTCTGATTCCCCGCCTCTGTTTCCCCGCCTCTGATTCCCCGCCTCTGATTCCCCATATCTCATTCCCCGCCTCTGAATCCCCATCTCTGATTCCCGGACTCTGATTCCCCACCTCTGATTCCCGGACTCTTATTCCCGGCATCTGATTCCGGCCTCTGATTCCTGGCCTCTAATTCCCTGCTTCAGATTCTGATTCCCTGCCTCTGATTCCCCACCTCTGATTCCCCATATCTGATTTCCAGCCTCTGTTTCCCCGCCTCTGATTCCCCGCCTCTGTTTCCCAATATCTAAGTCCCCGCCTCTGATTCCCCAACTCTGATTCCCCACCTCTGATTCCCCATATCTGATTCCCCGCCTCTGTTTCCCCGCCTCTGATTCCCCGCCTCTGATTCCCCATATCTGATTCCCCGCCTCTGATTCCCCAACTCTGATTCCCCGCCTCTGATTCCCCAGCTCTGAAACCCCGCCTCTGATTCCCCGCGTCTGATTACCGGCCTCTGATTCCCCGCCTCTGATTCTCCATCTCTGATTCACAACCTCTGATTCCCCACCTCTGATTGCCCATATCTGATTCCCCGCCTCTGTATCCCCGCCTCTGATTCCCCAGCTCTGATTAAAAATATCTGATTCCCCGCCTCTGATTCCCCACCTCTGATTCCCCGCCTCTGATTCGCCAGCTATGATTCCCCGCCTCTGATTCCCCAGCTCTGATTCCCTGCCTCTGATTCCCCGTGTTTGATTCCCTGCCTCTGATTCCCGGCCTCTGATTCCCCATCTCTGATTCACCGCCTTTGATTCGCCACCTCTGATTCCCCATATCTGATTCCCCGCCTCTGTTTCCCCGCCTCTGATTCCCCGCCTCTTATTCCCCATATCTCATTCCCCGCCTCTGAATCCCCATCTCTGATTCCCGGACTCTGATTCCCCACCTCTGATTCCCCGTGTTTGATTCCCTGCCTCTGATTCCCTGCCCTGATTCCCCATCTCTGTTTCACCGCCTTTGATTCGCCACCTCTGATTCCCCATATCTGATTCCCGTCCTCTGTTTCCCCGCCTCTGATTCCCTGCCTCTGATTCCCAACCTCTGATTCCACACCTCTGATTCCCCATATCTGATTCCTCGCCTCTTGTTTCCCCGCCTCTGATTCCCCGCCCCTGTTTCCCCATATCTGATTCCCCGCCTCTGATTCCCCAACTCTGATTCCCCGCCTCTGATTCCCCAGCTCTGATTCCCCGCCTCTGATTCCCCGTGTTTGATTCCCTGCCTCTGATTGCCCGCCTCTGATTCCCCATCTCTGATTCACCGCCTTTGATTCGCCACCACTGATTCCCCATATCTGATTCCCCACCTCTGTTTCCCCGCCTCTGATTCCCCGCCTCTGATTCTCCATATCTCATTCTCCGCCTCTGAATCCCCATCTCTGATTCCCGGACTCTGATTCCCCACCTCTGATTCCCGGCCTCTTATTCCCAGCATCTGATTCCCGGCCTCTGATTCCCGGCCTCTGATTCCCCGCTTCTGATTCTGATTCCCTGCCTCTGATTCCCCATCTCTGATTCCGCACATCTGATTCCCTGCCTCTGATTCCCCACCTCTGATTCCCCATATCTGATTCCCCGCCTCTGTTTCCCCGCCTCTGATTCCCCGCCTCTGTTTCCCCATATCTAATTCCCAACCTCTGATGCCCCAACTCTAATTCCCTGCCTCTGATTCCCCGCGTTCTATTCCCTGCCTCTGATTCCCCGCCTGTGATTCCCCATCTCTGATTCACCACCTCTGATTCCCCACCTCTGATTCCCCATATCTGATTCCCCGTGTCTGATTTCCTGCCTCTGATTCCCCGCCTCTGATTACCCATGTCTGATTCACCGCCTCTGATTCCCCACCTCTGATTCCCCATCTCTGATTCCGCACATCAGATTCCCTGCCTCTGATTCCCCGCCTTTGATTCACCGCCTCTGATTCACCGCCTCTGATTCCCGGCCTCTGATTTCCCGCCTCTGATTCCCTGCCACTGATACCCCGCCCCTGATTCCCCACCTCTGATTCCCCATATCTGATTCCCCGCCTCTGTTTCCCCGCCTCTGATTCCCCGCCTCTGATTCCCCATATCTGATTCCCCGCCTCTGATTCCCCAACTCTGATTCCCCGCCTCTGATTCCCCAGCTCTGAATCCCCGCCTCTGATTCCCCGCGTCTGATTACCGGCCTCTGATTCCCCACCTCTGATTCCCCATATCTGATTCCCCGCCTCTGTTTCCCCGCCTCTGATTCCCCACCTCTGATTAACAATATCTGATTCCCCGCCTCTGATTCCCCACCTCTGATTCCCCGCCTCTGATTCCCCATATCTCATTCCCCGCCTCTGAATCCCCATCTCTGATTCCCGGACTCTGATTCCCCACCTCTGATTCCCGGACTCTTATTCCCGGCATCTGATTCCGGCCTCTGATTCCTGGCCTCTGATTCCCTGCTTCTGATTCTGATTCCCTGCCTCTGATTCCCCATCTCTGATTGCGCACATCTGATTCCCTGCCTCTGATTCCCCACCTCTGATTCCCCATATCTGATTTCCAGCCTCTGATTCCCCGCCTCTGATTCCCCGCCTCTGTTTCCCAATATCTAAGTCCCCGCCTCTGATTCCCCAACTCTGATTCCCCACCTCTGATTCCCCATATCTGATTCCCCGCCTCTGTTTCCCCGCCTCTGATTCCCCGCCTCTGATTCCCCATATCTGATTCCCCGCCTCTGATTCCCCAACTCTGATTCCCCGCCTCTGATTCCCCAGCTCTGAAACCCCGCCTCTGATTCCCCGCGTCTGATTACCGGCCTCTGATTCCCCGCCTCTGATTCTCCATCTCTGATTCACAACCTCTGATTCCCCACCTCTGATTGCCCATATCTGATTCCCCGCCTCTGTATCCCCGCCTCTGATTCCCCAGCTCTGATTAAAAATATCTGATTCCCCGCCTCTGATTCCCCACCTCTGATTCCCCGCCTCTGATTCGCCAGCTATGACTCCCCGCCTCTGATTCCCCAGCTCTGATTCCCTGCCTCTGATTCCCCGTGTTTGATTCCCTGACTCTGATTCCCGGCCTCTGATTCCCCATCTCTGATTCACCGCCTTTGATTCGCCACCTCAGATTCCCCATATCTGATTCCCCGCCTCTGTTTCCCCGCCTCTGATTCCCCGCCTCTTATTCCCCATATCTCATTCCCCGCCTCTGAATCCCCATCTCTGATTCCCGGACTCTGATTCCCCACCTCTGATTCCCCGTGTTTGATTCCCTGCCTCTGATTCCCTGCCCTGATTCCCCATCTCTGTTTCACCGCCTTTGATTCGCCACCTCTGATTCCCCATATCTGATTCCCGTCCTCTGTTTCCCCGCCTCTGATTCCCTGCCTCTGATTCCCAACCTCTGATTCCACACCTCTGATTCCCCATATCTGATTCCTCGCCTCTTGTTTCCCCGCCTCTGATTCCCCGCCCCTGTTTCCCCATATCTGATTCCCCGCCTCTGATTCCCCAACTCTGATTCCCCGCCTCTGATTCCCCAGCTCTGATTCCCCGCCTCTGATTCCCCGTGTTTGATTCCCTGCCTCTGATTGCCCGCCTCTGATTCCCCATCTCTGATTCACCGCCTTTGATTCGCCACCACTGATTCCCCATATCTGATTCCCCACCTCTGTTTCCCCGCCTCTGATTCCCCGCCTCTGATTCTCCATATCTCATTCTCCGCCTCTGAATCCCCATCTCTGATTCCCGGACTCTGATTCCCCACCTCTGATTCCCGGCCTCTTATTCCCAGCATCTGATTCCCGGCCTCTGATTCCCGGCCTCTGATTCCCCGCTTCTGATTCTGATTCCCTGCCTCTGATTCCCCATCTCTGATTCCGCACATCTGATTCCCTGCCTCTGATTCCCCACCTCTGATTCCCCATATCTGATTCCCCGCCTCTGTTTCCCCGCCTCTGATTCCCCGCCTCTGTTTCCCCATATCTAATTCCCAACCTCTGATGCCCCAACTCTAATTCCCTGCCTCTGATTCCCCGCGTTCTATTCCCTGCCTCTGATTCCCCGCCTGTGATTCCCCATCTCTGATTCACCACCTCTGATTCCCCACCTCTGATTCCCCATATCTGATTCCCCGTGTCTGATTTCCTGCCTCTGATTCCCCGCCTCTGATTACCCATGTCTGATTCACCGCCTCTGATTCCCCACCTCTGATTCCCCATCTCTGATTCCGCACATCAGATTCCCTGCCTCTGATTCCCCGCCTTTGATTCACCGCCTCTGATTCACCGCCTCTGATTCCCGGCCTCTGATTTCCCGCCTCTGATTCCCTGCCACTGATACCCCGCCCCTGATTCCCCACCTCTGATTCCCCATATCTGATTCCCCGCCTCTGTTTCCCCGCCTCTGATTCCCCGCCTCTGATTCCCCATATCTGATTCCCCGCCTCTGATTCCCCAACTCTGATTCCCCGCCTCTGATTCCCCAGCTCTGAATCCCCGCCTCTGATTCCCCGCGTCTGATTACCGGCCTCTGATTCCCCACCTCTGATTCCCCATATCTGATTCCCCGCCTCTGTTTCCCCGCCTCTGATTCCCCACCTCTGATTAACAATATCTGATTCCCCGCCTCTGATTCCCCACCTCTGATTCCCCGCCTCTGATTCCCCATATCTCATTCCCCGCCTCTGAATCCCCATCTCTGATTCCCGGACTCTGATTCCCCACCTCTGATTCCCGGACTCTTATTCCCGGCATCTGATTCCGGCCTCTGATTCCTGGCCTCTGATTCCCTGCTTCTGATTCTGATTCCCTGCCTCTGATTCCCCATCTCTGATTGCGCACATCTGATTCCCTGCCTCTGATTCCCCACCTCTGATTCCCCATATCTGATTTCCAGCCTCTGATTCCCCGCCTCTGATTCCCCGCCTCTGTTTCCCAATATCTAAGTCCCCGCCTCTGATTCCCCAACTCTGATTCCCCACCTCTGATTCCCCATATCTGATTCCCCGCCTCTGTTTCCCCGCCTCTGATTCCCCACCTCTGATTCCCCATATCTGATTCCCCGCCTCTGATTCCCCAACTCTGATTCCCCGCCTCTGATTCCCCAGCTCTGAAACCCCGCCTCTGATTCCCCGCGTCTGATTACCGGCCTCTGATTCCCTGCCTCTGATTCTCCATCTCTGATTCACAACCTCTGATTCCCCACCTCTGATTGCCCATATCTGATTCCCCGCCTCTGTATCCCCGCCTCTGATTCCCCAGCTCTGATTAAAAATATCTGATTCCCCGCCTCTGATTCCCCACCTCTGATTCCCCGCCTCTGATTCGCCAGCTATGACTCCCCGCCTCTGATTCCCCAGCTCTGATTCCCTGCCTCTGATTCCCCGTGTTTGATTCCCTGCCTCTGATTCCCGGCCTCTGATTCCCCATCTCTGATTCACCGCCTTTGATTCGCCACCTCTGATTCCCCATATCTGATTCCCCGCCTCTGTTTCCCCGCCTCTGATTCCCCGCCTCTTATTCCCCATATCTCATTCCCCGCCTCTGAATCCCCATCTCTGATTCCCGGACTCTGATTCCCCACCTCTGATTCCCGGCCTCTTATTCCCGGCATCTGATTCCGGCCTCTGATCCCCGGCCTCTGATTCCCTGCTTCTGATTCTGATTCCCTGCCTCTGATTCCCCATCTCTGATTGCGCACATCTGATTCCCTGCCTCTGATTCCCCACCTCTGATTCCCCATATCTGATTCCCCGCCTCTGTTTCCCCGCCTCTGATTCCCCGCCTCTGTTTCCCAATATCTAAGTCCCCGCCTCTGATTCCCCAACTCTGATTCCCCACCTCTGATTCTCCAGCTCTGATTCCCCGCCTCTGAATCCCCGCATCTGATTCCCTGCATCTGATTCCAAGCCTCTGATTCCCTGCCTCTGATTCCCAACCTCTGATTCCCCACCTCTGATTTCCCATATCTGATTCCCCGCCTCTGTTTCCCCGCCTCTGATTCCCCGCCTCTGTTTCCCCATATCTGATTCCCGGCCTCTGATTCCCCGCCTCTGATTCCCTGCCTCTGATTCCCCATCTCCGATTCCGCACATCTGATTCCCTGCCTCTGATTCCCCGCCTCTGATTCCCCGCCTCTGATTCCCTGCCTCTGATTCCCAACATCTGATTCTCAAACTCTGATTCCCCATATCCGATTCCCCGCCTGTTTCCCCGCCTCTGACTCCCCTCCTCTGATTCCCCAACTCTAATTCCCCGCCTCTGATTCCCCAGCTCTGATTCCCCGTGTTTGATTCCCTGCCTCTGATTCTCTGCCCTGATTCCCCATCTCTGTTTCACCGCCTTTGATTCGCCACCTCTGATTCCCCATATCTGATTCCCGTCCTCTGTTTCCCCGCCTCTGATTCCCTGCCTCTGATTCCCAACCTCTGATTCCACACCTCTGATTCCCCATATCTGATTCCTCGCCTCTTGTTTCCCCGCCTCTGATTCCCCGCCCCTGTTTCCCCATATCTGATTCCCCGCCTCTGATTCCCCAACTCTGATTCCCCGCCTCTGATTCCCCAGCTCTGATTCCCCGCCTCTTATTCCCCGTGTTTGATTCCCTGCCTCTGATTGCCCGCCTCTGATTCCCCATCTCTGATTCACCGCCTTTGATTCGCCACCACTGATTCCCCATATCTGATTCCCCACCTCTGTTTCCCCGCCTCTGATTCCCCGCCTCTGATTCTCCATATCTTATTCTCCGCCTCTGAATCCCCATCTCTGATTCCCGGACTCTGATTCCCCACCTCTGATTCCCGGCCTCTTATTCCCAGCATCTGATCCCCGGCCTCTGATTCCCGGCCTCTGATTCCCCGCTTCTGATTCTGATTCCCTGCCAATGATTCCCCATCTCTGATTCCGCACATCTGATTCCCTGCCTCTGATTCCCCACCTCTGATTCCCCATATCTGATTCCCCGCCTCTGTTTCCCCGCCTCTGATTCCCCGCCTCTGTTTCCCCATATCTAATTCCCAACCTCTGATGCCCCAACTCTAATTCCCTGCCTCTGATTCCCCGCGTTCTATTCCCTGCCTCTGATTCCCCGCCTGTGATTCCCCATCTCTGATTCACCACCTCTGATTCCCCACCTCTGATTCCCCATATCTGATTCCCCGTGTCTGATTTCCTGCCTCTGATTCCCCGCCTCTGATTACCCATGTCTGATTCACCGCCTCTGATTCCCCATCTCTGATTCCCCATCTCTGATTCCGCACATCAGATTCCCTGCCTCTGATTCCCCGCCTCTGATTCACCGCCTCTGATTCCCGGCCTCTGATTTCCCGCCTCTGATTCCCTGCCACTGATACCCCGCCCCTGATTCCCCACCTCTGATTCCCCATATCTGATTCCCCGCCTCTGTTTCCCCGCCTCTGATTCCCCGCCTCTGATTCCCCATATCTGATTCCCCGCCTCTGATTCCCCAACTCTGATTCCCCGCCTCTGATTCCCCAGCTCTGAATCCCCGCCTCTGATTCCCCGCGTCTGATTACCGGCCTCTGATTCCCCACCTCTGATTCCCCATATCTGATTCCCCGCCTCTGTTTCCCCGCCTCTGATTCCCCACCTCTGATTAACAATATCTGATTCCCCGCCTCTGATTCCCCACCTCTGATTCCCCGCCTCTGATTCGCCAGCTATGATTCCCCACCTCTGATTCCCCGCGTCTGATTCCCTGCCTCTGATTCCCCGCCTCTGATTCCACATCTCTGATTCACCACCTCTGATTCCCAGCGTCTGATTCCCCGCCTCTGATTCCCCTTCTCTGATTCCCCATCTCTGATTCCCCATCTCTGATTCCCCAATTCTGATTCCCCACCTCTGATTCCCCAGCTCTGAATCCTCGCCTCTGATTCCCTGCCTCTGATTCCCAACATCTGATTCCGCACCTCTGAATTCCCATATTGATTCCCTGCCTCTGATTCCCCGCCTCTGATTCCCCAACACTGATTCCCTGCCTCTGATTCCCCAGCTCTGATTCCCCGCCTCTTATTCCCCGTGTTTGATTCCCTGCCTCTGATTCCCGGCCTCTGATTCCCCATCTCTGATTCACCGCCTTTCATTCGCCACCTCTGATTCCCCGCCTCTGTTTCCCCGCCTCTGATTCCCCGCCTCTGATTCCCCATATCTCATTCCCCGCCTCTGAATCCCCATCTCTGATTCCCGGACTCTGATTCCCCACCTCTGATTCCCGGACTCTTATTCCCGGCATCTGATTCCGGCCTCTGATTCCTGGCCTCTGATTCCCTGCTTCTGATTCTGATTCCCTGCCTCTGATTCCCCATCTCTGATTGCGCACATCTGATTCCCTGCCTCTGATTCCCCACCTCTGATTCCCCATATCTGATTTCCAGCCTCTGTTTCCCCGCCTCTGATTCCCCGCCTCTGTTTCCCAATATCTAAGTCCCCGCCTCTGATTCCCCAACTCTGATTCCCCACCTCTGATTCCCCATATCTGATTCCCCGCCTCTGTTTCCCCGCCTCTGATTCCCCGCCTCTGATTCCCCATATCTGATTCCCCGCCTCTGATTCCCCAACTCTGATTCCCCGCCTCTGATTCCCCAGCTCTGAAACCCCGCCTCTGATTCCCCGCGTCTGATTACCGGCCTCTGATTCCCCGCCTCTGATTCTCCATCTCTGATTCACAACCTCTGATTCCCCACCTCTGATTGCCCATATCTGATTCCCCGCCTCTGTATCCCCGCCTCTGATTCCCCAGCTCTGATTAAAAATATCTGATTCCCCGCCTCTGATTCCCCACCTCTGATTCCCCGCCTCTGATTCGCCAGCTATGATTCCCCGCCTCTTATTCCCCATATCTCATTCCCCGCCTCTGAATCCCCATCTCTGATTCCCGGACTCTGATTCCCCACCTCTGATTCCCCGTGTTTGATTCCCTGCCTCTGATTCCCTGCCCTGATTCCCCATCTCTGTTTCACCGCCTTTGATTCGCCACCTCTGATTCCCCATATCTGATTCCCGTCCTCTGTTTCCCCGCCTCTGATTCCCTGCCTCTGATTCCCAACCTCTGATTCCACACCTCTGATTCCCCATATCTGATTCCTCGCGTCTTGTTTCCCCGCCTCTGATTCCCCGCCCCTGTTTCCCCATATCTGATTCCCCGCCTCTGATTCCCCAACTCTGATTCCCCGCCTCTGATTCCCCAGCTCTGATTCCCCGCCTCTGATTCCCCGTGTTTGATTCCCTGCCTCTGATTGCCCGCCTCTGATTCCCCATCTCTGATTCACCGCCTTTGATTCGCCACCACTGATTCCCCATATCTGATTCCCCACCTCTGTTTCCCCGCCTCTGATTCCCCGCCTCTGATTCTCCATATCTCATTCTCCGCCTCTGAATCCCCATCTCTGATTCCCGGACTCTGATTCCCCACCTCTGATTCCCGGCCTCTTATTCCCAGCATCTGATTCCCGGCCTCTGATTCCCGGCCTCTGATTCCCCGCTTCTGATTCTGATTCCCTGCCTCTGATTCCCCATCTCTGATTCCGCACATCTGATTCCCTGCCTCTGATTCCCCACCTCTGATTCCCCATATCTGATTCCCCGCCTCTGTTTCCCCGCCTCTGATTCCCCGCCTCTGTTTCCCCATATCTAATTCCCAACCTCTGATGCCCCAACTCTAATTCCCTGCCTCTGATTCCCCGCGTTCTATTCCCTGCCTCTGATTCCCCGCCTGTGATTCCCCATCTCTGATTCACCACCTCTGATTCCCCACCTCTGATTCCCCATATCTGATTCCCCGTGTCTGATTTCCTGCCTCTGATTCCCCGCCTCTGATTACCCATGTCTGATTCACCGCCTCTGATTCCCCACCTCTGATTCCCCATCTCTGATTCCGCACATCAGATTCCCTGCCTCTGATTCCCCGCCTTTGATTCACCGCCTCTGATTCACCGCCTCTGATTCCCGGCCTCTGATTTCCCGCCTCTGATTCCCTGCCACTGATACCCCGCCCCTGATTCCCCACCTCTGATTCCCCATATCTGATTCCCCGCCTCTGTTTCCCCGCCTCTGATTCCCCGCCTCTGATTCCCCATATCTGATTCCCCGCCTCTGATTCCCCAACTCTGATTCCCCGCCTCTGATTCCCCAGCTCTGAATCCCCGCCTCTGATTCCCCGCGTCTGATTACCGGCCTCTGATTCCCCACCTCTGATTCCCCATATCTGATTCCCCGCCTCTGTTTCCCCGCCTCTGATTCCCCACCTCTGATTAACAATATCTGATTCCCCGCCTCTGATTCCCCACCTCTGATTCCCCGCCTCTGATTCCCCATATCTCATTCCCCGCCTCTGAATCCCCATCTCTGATTCCCGGACTCTGATTCCCCACCTCTGATTCCCGGACTCTTATTCCCGGCATCTGATTCCGGCCTCTGATTCCTGGCCTCTGATTCCCTGCTTCTGATTCTGATTCCCTGCCTCTGATTCCCCATCTCTGATTGCGCACATCTGATTCCCTGCCTCTGATTCCCCACCTCTGATTCCCCATATCTGATTTCCAGCCTCTGATTCCCCGCCTCTGATTCCCCGCCTCTGTTTCCCAATATCTAAGTCCCCGCCTCTGATTCCCCAACTCTGATTCCCCACCTCTGATTCCCCATATCTGATTCCCCGCCTCTGTTTCCCCGCCTCTGATTCCCCACCTCTGATTCCCCATATCTGATTCCCCGCCTCTGATTCCCCAACTCTGATTCCCCGCCTCTGATTCCCCAGCTCTGAAACCCCGCCTCTGATTCCCCGCGTCTGATTACCGGCCTCTGATTCCCTGCCTCTGATTCTCCATCTCTGATTCACAACCTCTGATTCCCCACCTCTGATTGCCCATATCTGATTCCCCGCCTCTGTATCCCCGCCTCTGATTCCCCAGCTCTGATTAAAAATATCTGATTCCCCGCCTCTGATTCCCCACCTCTGATTCCCCGCCTCTGATTCGCCAGCTATGACTCCCCGCCTCTGATTCCCCAGCTCTGATTCCCTGCCTCTGATTCCCCGTGTTTGATTCCCTGCCTCTGATTCCCGGCCTCTGATTCCCCATCTCTGATTCACCGCCTTTGATTCGCCACCTCTGATTCCCCATATCTGATTCCCCGCCTCTGTTTCCCCGCCTCTGATTCCCCGCCTCTTATTCCCCATATCTCATTCCCCGCCTCTGAATCCCCATCTCTGATTCCCGGACTCTGATTCCCCACCTCTGATTCCCGGCCTCTTATTCCCGGCATCTGATTCCGGCCTCTGATCCCCGGCCTCTGATTCCCTGCTTCTGATTCTGATTCCCTGCCTCTGATTCCCCATCTCTGATTGCGCACATCTGATTCCCTGCCTCTGATTCCCCACCTCTGATTCCCCATATCTGATTCCCCGCCTCTGTTTCCCCGCCTCTGATTCCCCGCCTCTGTTTCCCAATATCTAAGTCCCCGCCTCTGATTCCCCAACTCTGATTCCCCACCTCTGATTCTCCAGCTCTGATTCCCCGCCTCTGAATCCCCGCATCTGATTCCCTGCATCTGATTCCAAGCCTCTGATTCCCTGCCTCTGATTCCCAACCTCTGATTCCCCACCTCTGATTTCCCATATCTGATTCCCCGCCTCTGTTTCCCCGCCTCTGATTCCCCGCCTCTGTTTCCCCATATCTGATTCCCGGCCTCTGATTCCCCGCCTCTGATTCCCTGCCTCTGATTCCCCATCTCCGATTCCGCACATCTGATTCCCTGCCTCTGATTCCCCGCCTCTGATTCCCCGCCTCTGATTCCCTGCCTCTGATTCCCAACATCTGATTCTCAAACTCTGATTCCCCATATCCGATTCCCCGCCTGTTTCCCCGCCTCTGACTCCCCTCCTCTGATTCCCCAACTCTAATTCCCCGCCTCTGATTCCCCAGCTCTGATTCCCCGTGTTTGATTCCCTGCCTCTGATTCTCTGCCCTGATTCCCCATCTCTGTTTCACCGCCTTTGATTCGCCACCTCTGATTCCCCATATCTGATTCCCGTCCTCTGTTTCCCCGCCTCTGATTCCCTGCCTCTGATTCCCAACCTCTGATTCCACACCTCTGATTCCCCATATCTGATTCCTCGCCTCTTGTTTCCCCGCCTCTGATTCCCCGCCCCTGTTTCCCCATATCTGATTCCCCGCCTCTGATTCCCCAACTCTGATTCCCCGCCTCTGATTCCCCAGCTCTGATTCCCCGCCTCTTATTCCCCGTGTTTGATTCCCTGCCTCTGATTGCCCGCCTCTGATTCCCCATCTCTGATTCACCGCCTTTGATTCGCCACCACTGATTCCCCATATCTGATTCCCCACCTCTGTTTCCCCGCCTCTGATTCCCCGCCTCTGATTCTCCATATCTTATTCTCCGCCTCTGAATCCCCATCTCTGATTCCCGGACTCTGATTCCCCACCTCTGATTCCCGGCCTCTTATTCCCAGCATCTGATCCCCGGCCTCTGATTCCCGGCCTCTGATTCCCCGCTTCTGATTCTGATTCCCTGCCAATGATTCCCCATCTCTGATTCCGCACATCTGATTCCCTGCCTCTGATTCCCCACCTCTGATTCCCCATATCTGATTCCCCGCCTCTGTTTCCCCGCCTCTGATTCCCCGCCTCTGTTTCCCCATATCTAATTCCCAACCTCTGATGCCCCAACTCTAATTCCCTGCCTCTGATTCCCCGCGTTCTATTCCCTGCCTCTGATTCCCCGCCTGTGATTCCCCATCTCTGATTCACCACCTCTGATTCCCCACCTCTGATTCCCCATATCTGATTCCCCGTGTCTGATTTCCTGCCTCTGATTCCCCGCCTCTGATTACCCATGTCTGATTCACCGCCTCTGATTCCCCATCTCTGATTCCCCATCTCTGATTCCGCACATCAGATTCCCTGCCTCTGATTCCCCGCCTCTGATTCACCGCCTCTGATTCCCGGCCTCTGATTTCCCGCCTCTGATTCCCTGCCACTGATACCCCGCCCCTGATTCCCCACCTCTGATTCCCCATATCTGATTCCCCGCCTCTGTTTCCCCGCCTCTGATTCCCCGCCTCTGATTCCCCATATCTGATTCCCCGCCTCTGATTCCCCAACTCTGATTCCCCGCCTCTGATTCCCCAGCTCTGAATCCCCGCCTCTGATTCCCCGCGTCTGATTACCGGCCTCTGATTCCCCACCTCTGATTCCCCATATCTGATTCCCCGCCTCTGTTTCCCCGCCTCTGATTCCCCACCTCTGATTAACAATATCTGATTCCCCGCCTCTGATTCCCCACCTCTGATTCCCCGCCTCTGATTCGCCAGCTATGATTCCCCACCTCTGATTCCCCGCGTCTGATTCCCTGCCTCTGATTCCCCGCCTCTGATTCCACATCTCTGATTCACCACCTCTGATTCCCAGCGTCTGATTCCCCGCCTCTGATTCCCCTTCTCTGATTCCCCATCTCTGATTCCCCATCTCTGATTCCCCAATTCTGATTCCCCACCTCTGATTCCCCAGCTCTGAATCCTCGCCTCTGATTCCCTGCCTCTGATTCCCAACATCTGATTCCGCACCTCTGAATTCCCATATTGATTCCCTGCCTCTGATTCCCCGCCTCTGATTCCCCAACACTGATTCCCTGCCTCTGATTCCCCAGCTCTGATTCCCCGCCTCTTATTCCCCGTGTTTGATTCCCTGCCTCTGATTCCCGGCCTCTGATTCCCCATCTCTGATTCACCGCCTTTCATTCGCCACCTCTGATTCCCCGCCTCTGTTTCCCCGCCTCTGATTCCCCGCCTCTGATTCCCCATATCTCATTCCCCGCCTCTGAATCCCCATCTCTGATTCCCGGACTCTGATTCCCCACCTCTGATTCCCGGACTCTTATTCCCGGCATCTGATTCCGGCCTCTGATTCCTGGCCTCTGATTCCCTGCTTCTGATTCTGATTCCCTGCCTCTGATTCCCCATCTCTGATTGCGCACATCTGATTCCCTGCCTCTGATTCCCCACCTCTGATTCCCCATATCTGATTTCCAGCCTCTGTTTCCCCGCCTCTGATTCCCCGCCTCTGTTTCCCAATATCTAAGTCCCCGCCTCTGATTCCCCAACTCTGATTCCCCACCTCTGATTCCCCATATCTGATTCCCCGCCTCTGTTTCCCCGCCTCTGATTCCCCGCCTCTGATTCCCCATATCTGATTCCCCGCCTCTGATTCCCCAACTCTGATTCCCCGCCTCTGATTCCCCAGCTCTGAAACCCCGCCTCTGATTCCCCGCGTCTGATTACCGGCCTCTGATTCCCCGCCTCTGATTCTCCATCTCTGATTCACAACCTCTGATTCCCCACCTCTGATTGCCCATATCTGATTCCCCGCCTCTGTATCCCCGCCTCTGATTCCCCAGCTCTGATTAAAAATATCTGATTCCCCGCCTCTGATTCCCCACCTCTGATTCCCCGCCTCTGATTCGCCAGCTATGATTCCCCGCCTCTGATTCCCCAGCTCTGATTCCCTGCCTCTGAATCCCCGTGTTTGATTCCCTGCCTCTGATTCCCGGCCTCTGATTCCCCATCTCTGATTCACCGCCTTTGATTCGCCACCTCTGATTCCCCATATCTGATTCCCCGCCTCTGTTTCCCCGCCTCTGATTCCCCGCCTCTTATTCCCCATATCTCATTCCCCGCCTCTGAATCCCCATCTCTGATTCCCGGACTCTGATTCCCCACCTCTGATTCCCGGCCTCTTATTCCCGGCATCTGATTCCGGCCTCTGATCCCCGGCCTCTGATTCCCTGCTTCTGATTCTGATTCCCTGCCTCTGATTCCCCATCTCTGATTGCGCACATCTGATTCCCTGCCTCTGATTCCCCACCTCTGATTCCCCATATCTGATTCCCCGCCTCTGTTTCCCCGCCTCTGATTCCCCGCCTCTGTTTCCCCATATCTAATTCCCAACCTCTGATGCCCCAACTCTAATTCCCTGCCTCTGATTCCCCGCGTTCTATTCCCTGCCTCTGATTCCCCGCCTGTGATTCCCCATCTCTGATTCACCACCTCTGATTCCCCACCTCTGATTCCCCATATCTGATTCCCCGTGTCTGATTTCCTGCCTCTGATTCCCCGCCTCTGATTACCCATGTCTGATTCACCGCCTCTGATTCCCCATCTCTGATTCCCCATCTCTGATTCCGCACATCAGATTCCCTGCCTCTGATTCCCCGCCTCTGATTCACCGCCTCTGATTCACCGCCTCTGATTCCCGGCCTCTGATTTCCCGCCTCTGATTCCCTGCCACTGATACCCCGCCCCTGATTCCCCACCTCTGATTCCCCATATCTGATTCCCCGCCTCTGTTTCCCCGCCTCTGATTCCCCGCCTCTGATTCCCCATATCTGATTCCCCGCCTCTGATTCCCCAACTCTGATTCCCCGCCTCTGATTCCCCAGCTCTGAATCCCCGCCTCTGATTCCCCGCGTCTGATTACCGGCCTCTGATTCCCCACCTCTGATTCCCCATATCTGATTCCCCGCCTCTGTTTCCCCGCCTCTGATTCCCCACCTCTGATTAACAATATCTGATTCCCCGCCTCTGATTCCCCACCTCTGATTCCCCGCCTCTGATTCGCCAGCTATGATTCCCCACCTCTGATTCCCCGCGTCTGATTCCCTGCCTCTGATTCCCCGCCTCTGATTCCACATCTCTGATTCACCACCTCTGATTCCCAGCGTCTGATTCCCCGCCTCTGATTCCCCTTCTCTGATTCCCCATCTCTGATTCCCCATCTCTGATTCCCCAATTCTGATTCCCCACCTCTGATTCCCCAGCTCTGAATCCTCGCCTCTGATTCCCTGCCTCTGATTCCCAACATCTGATTCCGCACCTCTGAATTCCCATATTGATTCCCTGCCTCTGATTCCCCGCCTCTGATTCCCCAACACTGATTCCCTGCCTCTGATTCCCCAGCTCTGATTCCCCGCCTCTTATTCCCCGTGTTTGATTCCCTGCCTCTGATTCCCGGCCTCTGATTCCCCATCTCTGATTCACCGCCTTTCATTCGCCACCTCTGATTCCCCGCCTCTGTTTCCCCGCCTCTGATTCCCCGCCTCTGATTCCCCATATCTCATTCCCCGCCTCTGAATCCCCATCTCTGATTCCCGGACTCTGATTCCCCACCTCTGATTCCCGGACTCTTATTCCCGGCATCTGATTCCGGCCTCTGATTCCTGGCCTCTGATTCCCTGCTTCTGATTCTGATTCCCTGCCTCTGATTCCCCATCTCTGATTGCGCACATCTGATTCCCTGCCTCTGATTCCCCACCTCTGATTCCCCATATCTGATTTCCAGCCTCTGTTTCCCCGCCTCTGATTCCCCGCCTCTGTTTCCCAATATCTAAGTCCCCGCCTCTGATTCCCCAACTCTGATTCCCCACCTCTGATTCCCCATATCTGATTCCCCGCCTCTGTTTCCCCGCCTCTGATTCCCCGCCTCTGATTCCCCATATCTGATTCCCCGCCTCTGATTCCTCAACTCTGATTCCCCGCCTCTGATTCCCCAGCTCTGAAACCCCGCCTCTGATTCCCCGCGTCTGATTACCGGCCTCTGATTCCCCGCCTCTGATTCTCCATCTCTGATTCACAACCTCTGATTCCCCACCTCTGATTGCCCATATCTGATTCCCCGCCTCTGTATCCCCGCCTCTGATTCCCCAGCTCTGATTAAAAATATCTGATTCCCCGCCTCTGATTCCCCACCTCTGATTCCCCGCCTCTGATTCGCCAGCTATGATTCCCCGCCTCTGATTCCCGAGCTCTGATTCCCTGCCTCTGAATCCCCGTGTTTGATTCCCTGCCTCTGATTCCCGGCCTCTGATTCCCCATCTCTGATTCACCGCCTTTGATTCGCCACCTCTGATTCCCCATATCTGATTCCCCGCCTCTGTTTCCCCGCCTCTGATTCCCCGCCTCTTATTCCCCATATCTCATTCCCCGCCTCTGAATCCCCATCTCTGATTCCCGGACTCTGATTCCCCACCTCTGATTCCCGGCCTCTTATTCCCGGCATCTGATTCCGGCCTCTGATCCCCGGCCTCTGATTCCCTGCTTCTGATTCTGATTCCCTGCCTCTGATTCCCCATCTCTGATTGCGCACATCTGATTCCCTGCCTCTGATTCCCCACCTCTGATTCCCCATATCTGATTCCCCGCCTCTGTTTCCCCGCCTCTGATTCCCCGCCTCTGTTTCCCAATATCTAAGTCCCCGCCTCTGATTCCCCAACTCTGATTCCCCACCTCTGATTCTCCAGCTCTGATTCCCCGCCTCTGATTCCCCACATCTGATTCCCTGCATCTGATTCCAAGCCTCTGATTCCCTGCCTCTGATTCCCAACCTCTGATTCCCCACCTCTGATTTCCCATATCTGATTCCCCGCCTCTGTTTCCCCGCCTCTGATTCCCCACCTCTGTTTCCCCATATCTGATTCCCGGCCTCTGATTCCCCGCCTCTGATTCCCCGCCTCTGATTCCCTGCCTCTGATTCCCCATCTCCGATTCCGCACATCTGATTCCCTGCCTCTGATTCCCCGCCTTTGATTCCCCGCCTCTGATTCCCTGCCTCTGATTCCCAACATCTGATTCTCCACCTCTGATTCCCCATATCTGATTCCCCGCCTGTTTCCCCGCCTCTGACTCCCCTCCTCTGATTCCCCAACTCTAATTCCCCGCCTCTGATTCCCCAGCTCTGATTCCCCGTGTTTGATTCCCTGCCTCTGATTCCCTGCCCTGATTCCCCATCTCTGTTTCACCGCCTTTGATTCGCCACCTCTGATTCCCCATATCTGATTCCCGTCCTCTGTTTCCCCGCCTCTGATTCCCTGCCTCTGATTCCCAACCTCTGATTCCACACATCTGATTCCCCATATCTGATTCCTCGCCTCTTGTTTCCCCGCCTCTGATTCCCCGCCCCTGTTTCCCCATATCTGATTCCCCGCCTCTGATTCCCCAACTCTGATTCCCCGCCTCTGATTCCCCAGCTCTGATTCCCCGCCTCTGATTCCCCGTGTTTGATTCCCTGCCTCTGATTGCCCGCCTCTGATTCCCCATCTCTGATTCACCGCCTTTGATTCGCCACCACTGACTCCCCATATCTGATTCCCCACCTCTGTTTCCCCGCCTCTGATTCCCCGCCTCTGATTCTCCATATCTCATTCTCCGCCTCTGAATCCCCATCTCTGATTCCCGGACTCTGATTCCCCACCTCTGATTCCCGGCCTCTTATTCCCAGCATCTGATTCCCGGCCTCTGATTCCCGGCCTCTGATTCCCCGCTTCTGATTCTGATTCCCTGCCTCTGATTCCCCATCTCTGATTCCGCACATCTGATTCCCTGCCTCTGATTCCCCACCTCTGATTCCCCATATCTGATTCCCCGCCTCTGTTTCCCCGCCTCTGATTCCCCGCCTCTGATTCCCCACCTCTGATTCCCCATATCTGATTCCCCGCCTCTGTTTCCCCGCCTCTGATTCCCCGCCTCTGTTTCCCCATATCTAATTCCCAACCTCTGATGCTCCAACTCTAATTCCCTGCCTCTGATTCCCCGCGTTCTATTCCCTGCCTCTGATTCCCCGCCTGTGATTCCCCATCTCTGATTCACCACCTCTGATTCCCCACCTCTGATTCCCCATATCTGATTCCCCGTGTCTGATTTCCTGCCTCTGATTCCCCGCCTCTGATTACCCATGTCTGATTCACCGCCTCTGATTCCCCATCTCTGATTCCCCATCTCTGATTCCGCACATCAGATTCCCTGCCTCTGATTCCCCGCCTCTGATTCACCGCCTCTGATTCACCGCCTCTGATTCCCGGCCTCTGATTTCCCGCCTCTGATTCCCTGCCACTGATACCCCGCCCCTGATTCCCCACCTCTGATTCCCCATATCTGATTCCCCGCCTCTGTTTCCCCGCCTCTGATTCCCCGCCTCTGATTACCCATATCTGATTCCCCGCCTCTGATTCCCCAACTCTGATTCCCCGCCTCTGATTCCCCAGCTCTGAATCCCCGCCTCTGATTCCCCGCGTCTGATTACCGGCCTCTGATTCCCCACCTCTGATTCCCCATATCTGATTCCCCGCCTCTGTTTCCCCGCCTCTGATTCCCCACCTCTGATTAACAATATCTGATTCCCCGCCTCTGATTCCCCACCTCTGATTCCCCGCCTCTGATTCGCCAGCTATGATTCCCCACCTCTGATTCCCCGCGTCTGATTCCCTGCCTCTGATTCCCCGCCTCTGATTCCACATCTCTGATTCACCACCTCTGATTCCCAGCGTCTGATTCCCCGCCTCTGATTCCCCATCTCTGATTCCCCATCTCTGATTCCCCATCTCTGATTCCCCAATTCTGATTCCCCGCCTCTGATTCCCCAGCTCTGAATCCTCGCCTCTGATTCCCTGCCTCTGATTCCCAACATCTGATTCCGCACCTCTGAATTCCCATATTGATTCCCTGCCTCCGATTCCCCGCCTCTGATTCCCCAACACTGATTCCCCGCCTCTGATTCCCCAGCTCTGATTCCCCGCCTCTTATTCCCCGTGTTTGATTCCCTGCCTCTGATTCCCGGCCTCTGATTCCCCATCTCTGATTCACCGCCTTTCATTCGCCACCTCTGATTCCCCGCCTCTGATTCCCCGCCTCTGTTTCCCCGCCTCTGATTCCCCGCCTCTGATTCCCCATATCTCATTCCCCGCCTCTGAATCCCCATCTCTGATTCCCGGACTCTGATTCCCCACCTCTGATTCCCGGACTCTTATTCCCGGCATCTGATTCCGGCCTCTGATTCCTGGCCTCTGATTCCCTGCTTCTGATTCTGATTCCCTGCCTCTGATTCCCCATCTCTGATTGCGCACATCTGGTTCGCTGCCTCTGATTCCCCACCTCTGATTCCCCATATCTGATTTCCAGCCTCTGTTTCCCCGCCTCTGATTCCCCGCCTCTGTTTCCCAATATCTAAGTCCCCGCCTCTGATTCCCCAACTCTGATTCCCCACCTCTGATTCCCCATATCTGATTCCCCGCCTCTGTTTCCCCGCCTCTGATTCCACGCCTCTGATTCCCCATATCTGATTCCCCGCCTCTGATTCCCCAACTCTGATTCCCCGCCTCTGATTCCCCAGCTCTGAAACCCCGCCTCTGATTCCCCGCGTCTGATTACCGGCCTCTGATTCCCCGCCTCTGATTCTCCATCTCTGATTCACAACCTCTGATTCCCCACCTCTGATTGCCCATATCTGATTCCCCGCCTCTGTATCCCCGCCTCTGATTCCCCAGCTCTGATTAAAAATATCTGATTCCCCGCCTCTGATTCCCCACCTCTGATTCCCCGCCTCTGATTCGCCAGCTATGATTCCCCGCCTCTGATTCCCCAGCTCTGATTCCCTGCCTCTGATTCCCCGTGTTTGATTCCCTGCCTCTGATTCCCGGCCTCTGATTCCCCATCTCTGATTCACCGCCTTTGATTCGCCACCTCTGATTCCCCATATCTGATTCCCCGCCTCTGTTTCCCCGCCTCTGATTCCCCGCCTCTTATTCCCCATATCTCATTCCCCGCCTCTGAATCCCCATCTCTGATTCCCGGACTCTGATTCCCCACCTCTGATTCCCGGCCTCTTATTCCCGGCATCTGATTCCGGCCTCTGATCCCCGGCCTCTGATTCCCTGCTTCTGATTCTGATTCCCTGCCTCTGATTCCCCATCTCTGATTGCGCACATCTGATTCCCTGCCTCTGATTCCCCACCTCTGATTCCCAATATCTGATTCCCCGCCTCTGTTTCCCCGCCTCTGATTCCCCGCCTCTGTTTCCCAATATCTAAGTCCCCGCCTCTGATTCCCCAACTCTGATTCCCCACCTCTGATTCTCCAGCTCTGATTCCCCGCCTCTGATTCCCCACATCTGATTCCCTGCATCTGATTCCAAGCCTCTGATTCCCTGCCTCTGATTCCCAACCTCTGATTCCCCACCTCTGATTTCCCATATCTGATTCCCCGCCTCTGTTTCCCCGCCTCTGATTACCCGCCTCTGTTTCCCCATATCTGATTCCCGGCCTCTGATTCCCTGCCTCTGATTCCCCGCCTCTGATTCCCCGCCTCTGATTCCCCGCCTCTGATTCCCTGCCTCTGATTCCCAACATCTGATTCTCCACCTCTGATTCCCCATATCTGATTCCCCGCCTGTTTCCCCGCCTCTGACTCCCCTCCTCTGATTCCCCAACTCTAATTCCCCGCCTCTGATTCCCCAGCTCTGATTCCCCGTGTTTGATTCCCTGCCTCTGATTCCCTGCCCTGATTCCCCATCTCTGTTTCACCGCCTTTGATTCGCCACCTCTGATTCCCCATATCTGATTCCCGTCCACTGTTTCCCCGCCTCTGATTCCCTGCCTCTGATTCCCAACCTCTGATTCCACACCTCTGATTCCCCATATCTGATTCCTCGCCTCTTGTTTCCCCGCCTCTGATTCCCCGCCCCTGTTTCCCCATATCTGATTCCCCGCCTCTGATTCCCCAACTCTGATTCCCCGCCTCTGATTCCCCAGCTCTGATTCCCCGCCTCTGATTCCCCGTGTTTGATTCCCTGCCTCTGATTGCCCGCCTCTGATTCCCCATCTCTGATTCACCGCCTTTGATTCGCCACCACTGATTCCCCATATCTGATTCCCCACCTCTGTTTCCCCGCCTCTGATTCCCCGCCTCTGATTCTCCATATCTCATTCTCCGCCTCTGAATCCCCATCTCTGATTCCCGGACTCTGATTCCCCACCTCTGATTCCCGGCCTCTTATTCCCAGCATCTGATTCCCGGCCTCTGATTCCCGGCCTCTGATTCCCCGCTTCTGATTCTGATTCCCTGCCTCTGATTCCCCATCTCTGATTCCGCACATCTGATTCCCTGCCTCTGATTCCCCACCTCTGATTCCCCATATCTGATTCCCCGCCTCTGTTTCCCCGCCTCTGATTCCCCGCCTCTGTTTCCCCATATCTAATTCCCAACCTCTGATGCCCCAACTCTAATTCCCTGCCTCTGATTCCCCGCGTTCTATTCCCTGCCTCTGATTCCCCGCCTGTGATTCCCCATCTCTGATTCACCACCTCTGATTCCCCACCTCTGATTCCCCATATCTGATTCCCCGTGTCTGATTTCCTGCCTCTGATTCCCCGCCTCTGATTACCCATGTCTGATTCACCGCCTCTGATTCCCCACCTCTGATTCCCCATCTCTGATTCCGCACATCAGATTCCCTGCCTCTGATTCCCCGCCTCTGATTCACCGCCTCTGATTCACCGCCTCTGATTCCCGGCCTCTGATTTCCCGCCTCTGATTCCCTGCCACTGATACCCCGCCCCTGATTCCCCACCTCTGATTCCCCATATCCGATTCCCTGCCTCTGTTTCCCCGCCTCTGATTCCCCGCCTCTGATTCCCCATATCTGATTCCCCGCCTCTGATTCCCCAACTCTGATTCCCCGCCTCTGATTCCCCAGCTCTGAATCCCCGCCTCTGATTCCCCGCCTCTGATTCCCTGCCTCTGATTCCCCATCTCCGATTCCGCACATCTGATTCCCTGCCTCTGATTCCCCGCCTCTGATTCCCCGCCTCTGATTCCCTGCCTCTGATTCCCAACATCTGATTCTCCACCTCTGATTCCCCATATCTGATTCCCCGCCTGTTTCCCCGCCTCTGACTCCCCTCCTCTGATTCCCCAACTCTAATTCCCCGCCTCTGATTCCCCAGCTCTGATTCCCCGTGTTTGATTCCCTGCCTCTGATTCCCTGCCCTGATTCCCCATCTCTGTTTCACCGCCTTTGATTCGCCACCTCTGATTCCCCATATCTGATTCCCGTCCTCTGTTTCCCCGCCTCTGATTCCCTGCCTCTGATTCCCAACCTCTGATTCCACACCTCTGATTCCCCATATCTGATTCCTCGCCTCTTGTTTCCCCGCCTCTGATTCCCCGCCCCTGTTTCCCCATATCTGATTCCCCGCCTCTGATTCCCCAACTCTGATTCCCCGCCTCTGATTCCCCAGCTCTGATTCCCCGCCTCTGATTCCCCGTGTTTGATTCCCTGCCTCTGATTGCCCGCCTCTGATTCCCCATCTCTGATTCACCGCCTTTGATTCGCCACCACTGATTCCCCATATCTGATTCCCCACCTCTGTTTCCCCGCCTCTGATTCCCCGCCTCTGATTCTCCATATCTCATTCTCCGCCTCTGAATCCCCATCTCTGATTCCCGGACTCTGATTCCCCACCTCTGATTCCCGGCCTCTTATTCCCAGCATCTGATTCCCGGCCTCTGATTCCCGGCCTCTGATTCCCCGCTTCTGATTCTGATTCCCTGCCTCTGATTCCCCATCTCTGATTCCGCACATCTGATTCCCTGCCTTTGATTCCCCACCTCTGATTCCCCATATCTGATTCCCCGCCTCTGTTTCCCCGCCTCTGATTCCCCACCTCTGTTTCCCCATATCTAATTCCCAACCTCTGATGCCCCAACTCTAATTCCCTGCCTCTGATTCCCCGCGTTCTATTCCCTGCCTCTGATTCCCCGCCTGTGATTCCCCATCTCTGATTCACCACCTCTGATTCCCCACCTCTGATTCCCCATATCTGATTCCCCGTGTCTGATTTCCTGCCTCTGATTCCCCGCCTCTGATTACCCATGTCTGATTCACCGCCTCTGATTCCCCACCTCTGATTCCCCATCTCTGATTCCGCACATCAGATTCCCTGCCTCTGATTCCCCGCCTCTGATTCACCGCCTCTGATTCACCGCCTCTGATTCCCGGCCTCTGATTTCCCGCCTCTGATTCCCTGCCACTGAAACCCCCCCCTGATTCCCCACCTCTGATTCCCCATATCCGATTCCCCGCCTCTGTTTCCCCGCCTCTGATTCCCCGCCTCTGATTCCCCATATCTGATTCCCCGCCTCTGATTCCCCAACTCTGATTCCCCGCCTCTGATTCCCCAGCTCTGAATCCCCGCCTCTGATTCCCCGCGTCTGATTACCGGCCTCTGATTCCCCACCTCTGATTCCCCATATCTGATTCCCCGCCTCTGTTTCCCCGCCTCTGATTCCCCACCTCTGATTAACAATATCTGATTCCCCGCCTCTGATTCCCCACCTCTGATTCCCCGCCTCTGATTCGCCAGCTATGATTCCCCACCTCTGATTCCCCGCGTCTGATTCCCTGCCTCTGATTCCCCGCCTCTGATTCCACATCTCTGATTCACCACCTCTGATTCCCAGCGTCTGATTCCCCGCCTCTGATTCCCCATCTCTGATTCCCCATCTCTGATTCCCCATCTCTGATTCCCCAATTCTGATTCCCCGCCTCTGATTCCCCAGCTCTGAATCCTCGCCTCTGATTCCCTGCCTCTGATTCCCAACATCTGATTCCCCGCCTCTGTTTCCCCGCCTCTGATTCCCCGCCTCTGATTCCCCGTGTTTGATTCCCTGCCTCTGATTCCCGGCCTCTGATTCCCCAACTCTGATTCCCCGCCTCTGATTCCCCAGCTCTGATTCCCCGCCTCTTATTCCCCGTGTTTGATTCCCTGCCTCTGATTCCCGGCCTCTGATTCCCCATCTCTGATTCACCGCCTTTCATTCGCCACCTCTGATTCCCCGCCTCTGATTCCCCGCCTCTGTTTCCCCGCCTCTGATTCCCCGCCTCTGATTCCCCATATCTCATTCCCCGCCTCTGAATCCCCATCTCTGATTCCCGGACTCTGATTCCCCACCTCTGATTCCCGGACTCTTATTCCCGGCATCTGATTCCGGCCTCTGATTCCTGGCCTCTGATTCCCTGCTTCTGATTCTGATTCCCTGCCTCTGATTCCCCATCTCTGATTGCGCACATCTGATTCCCTGCCTCTGATTCCCCACCTCTGATTCCCCATATCTGATTTCCAGCCTCTGTTTCCCCGCCTCTGATTCCCCGCCTCTGTTTCCCAATATCTAAGTCCCCGCCTCTGATTCCCCAACTCTGATTCCCCACCTCTGATTCCCCATATCTGATTCCCCTCCTCTGTTTCCCCGCCTCTGATTCCCCGCCTCTGATTCCCCATATCTGATTCCCCGCCTCTGATTCCCCAACTCTGATTCCCCGCCTCTGATTCCCCAGCTCTGAAACCCCGCCTCTGATTCCCCGCGTCTGATTACCGGCCTCTGATTCCCCGCCTCTGATTCTCCATCTCTGATTCACAACCTCTGATTTCCCACCTCTGATTGCCCATATCTGATTCCCCGCCTCTGTATCCCCGCCTCTGATTCCCCAGCTCTGATTAAAAATATCTGATTCCCCGCCTCTGATTCCCCACCTCTGATTCCCCGCCTCTGATTCGCCAGCTATGATTCCCCGCCTCTGATTCCCCAGCTCTGATTCCCTGCCTCTGATTCCCAGTGTTTGATTCCCTGCCTCTGATTCCCGGCCTCTGATTCCCCATCTCTGATTCACCACCTTTGATTCGCCACCTCTGATTCCCCATATCTGATTCCCCGCCTCTGTTTCCCCGCCTCTGATTCCCCGCCTCTTATTCCCCATATCTCATTCCCCGCCTCTGAATCCCCATCTCTGATTCCCGGACTCTGATTCCCCACCTCTGATTCCCCGTGTTTGATTCCCTGCCTCTGATTCCCTGCCCTGATTCCCCATCTCTGTTTCACCGCCTTTGATTCGCCACCTCTGATTCCCCATATCTGATTCCCGTCCTCTGTTTCCCCGCCTCTGATTCCCTGCCTCTGATTCCCAACCTCTGATTCCACACCTCTGATTCCCCATATCTGATTCCTCGCCTCTTGTTTCCCCGCCTCTGATTCCCCGCCCCTGTTTCCCCATATCTGATTCCCCGCCTCTGATTCCCCAACTCTGATTCCCCGCCTCTGATTCCCCAACTCTGATTCCCCGCCTCTGATTCCCCAGCTCTGATTCCCCGCCTCTGATTCCCCGTGTTTGATTCCCTGCCTCTGATTGCCCGCCTCTGATTCCCCATCTCTGATTCACCGCCTTTGATTCGCCACCACTGATTCCCCATATCTGATTCCCCACCTCTGTTTCCCCGCCTCTGATTCCCCGCCTCTGATTCTCCATATCTCATTCTCCGCCTCTGAATCCCCATCTCTGATTCCCGGACTCTGATTCCCCACCTCTGATTCCCGGCCTCTTATTCCCAGCATCTGATTCCCGGCCTCTGATTCCCGGCCTCTGATTCCCCGCTTCTGATTCTGATTCCCTGCCTCTGATTCCCCATCTCTGATTCCGCACATCTGATTCCCTGCCTCTGATTCCCCACCTCTGATTCCCTATATCTGATTCCCCGCCTCTGTTTCCCCGCCTCTGATTCCCCGCCTCTGTTTCCCCATATCTAATTCCCAACCTCTGATGCCCCAACTCTAATTCCCTGCCTCTGATTCCCCGCGTTCTATTCCCTGCCTCTGATTCCCCGCCTGTGATTCCCCATCTCTGATTCACCACCTCTGATTCCCCACCTCTGATTCCCCATATCTGATTCCCCGTGTCTGATTTCCTGCCTCTGATTCCCCGCCTCTGATTACCCATGTCTGATTCACCGCCTCTGATTCCCCACCTCTGATTCCCCATCTCTGATTCCGCACATCAGATTCCCTGCCTCTGATTCCCCGCCTTTGATTCACCGCCTCTGATTCACCGCCTCTGATTCCCGGCCTCTGATTTCCCGCCTCTGATTCCCTGCCACTGATACCCCGCCCCTGATTCCCCACCTCTGATTCCCCATATCTGATTCCCCGCCTCTGTTTCCCCGCCTCTGATTCCCCGCCTCTGATTCCCCATATCTGATTCCCCGCCTCTGATTCCCCAACTCTGATTCCCCGCCACTGATTCCACAGCTCTGAATCCCCACCTCTGATTCCCCGCGTCTGATTACCGGCCTTTGATTCCCCACCTCTGATTCCCCATATCTGATTCCCCGCCTCTGTTTCCCCGCCTCTGATTCCCCACCTCTTATTCCCCGCCTCTGATTCCCCATATCTCATTCCCCGCCTCTGAATCCCCATCTCTGATTCCCGGACTCTGATTCCCCACCTCTGATTCCCGGACTCTTACTCCCGGCAACTGATTCCGGCCTCTGATTCCTGGCCTCTGATTCCCTGCTTCTGATTCTGATTCCCTGCCTCTGATTCCCCATCTCTGATTGCGCACATCTGATTCCCTGCCTCTGATTCCCCACCTCTGATTCCCCATATCTGATTTCCAGCCTCTGTTTCCCCGCCTCTGATTCCCCGCCTCTGTTTCCCAATATCTAAGTCCCCGCCTCTGATTCCCCAACTCTGATTCCCCACCTCTGATTCCCCATATCTGATTCCCCGCCTCTGTTTCCCCGCCTCTGATTCCCCGCCTCTGATTCCCCATATCTGATTCCCCGCCTCTGATTCCCCAACTCTGATTCCCCGCCTCTGATTCCCCAGCTCTGAAACCCCGCCTCTGATTCCCCGCGTCTGATTACCGGCCTCTGATTCCCCACCTCTGATTCTCCATCTCTGATTCACAACCTCTGATTCCCCACCTCTGATTGCCCATATCTGATTCCCCGCCTCTGTATCCCCGCCTCTGATTCCCCAGCTCTGATTAAAAATATCTGATTCCCCGCCTCTGATTCCCCACCTCTGATTCCCCGCCTCTGATTCGCCAGCTATGATTCCCCGCCTCTGATTCCCCAGCTCTGATTCCCTGCCTCTGATTCCCCGTGTTTGATTCCCTGCCTCTGATTCCCGGCCTCTGATTCCCCATCTCTGATTCACCGCCTTTGATTCGCCACCTCTGATTCCCCATATCTGATTCCCCGCCTCTGTTTCCCCGCCTCTGATTCCCCGCCTCTTATTCCCCATATCTCATTCCCCGCCTCTGAATCCCCATCTCTGATTCCCGGACTCTGATTCCCCACCTCTGATTCCCGGCCTCTTATTCCCGGCATCTGATTCCGGCCTCTGATCCCCGGCCTCTGATTCCCTGCTTCTGATTCTGATTCCCTGCCTCTGATTCCCCATCTCTGATTGCGCACATCTGATTCCCTGCCTCTGATTCCCCACCTCTGATTCCCCATATCTGATTCCCCGCCTCTGTTTCCCCGCCTCTGATTCCCCGCCTCTGTTTCCCAATATCTAAGTCCCCGCCTCTGATTCCCCAACTCTGATTCCCCACCTCTGATTCTCCAGCTCTGATTCCCCGCCTCTGATTCCCCGCATCTGATTCCCTGCATCTGATTCCAAGCCTCTGATTCCCTGCCTCTGATTCCCAACCTCTGATTCCCCACCTCTGATTTCCCATATCTGATTCCCCGCCTCTGTATCCCCGCCTCTGATTCCCCAGCTCTGATTAAAAATATCTGATTCCCCGCCTCTGATTCCCCACCTCTGATTCCCCGCCTCTGATTCGCCAGCTATGATTCCCCGCCTCTGATTCCCCAGCTCTGATTCCCTGCCTCTGATTCCCCGTGTTTGATTCCCTGCCTCTGATTCCCGGCCTCTGATTCCCCATCTCTGATTCACCGCCTTTGATTCGCCACCTCTGATTCCCCATATCTGATTCCCCGCCTCTGTTTCCCCGCCTCTGATTCCCCGCCTCTTATTCCCCATATCTCATTCCCCGCCTCTGAATCCCCATCTCTGATTCCCGGACTCTGATTCCCCACCTCTGATTCCCGGCCTCTTATTCCCGGCATCTGATTCCGGCCTCTGATCCCCGGCCTCTGATTCCCTGCTTCTGATTCTGATTCCCTGCCTCTGATTCCCCATCTCTGATTGCGCACATCTGATTCCCTGCCTCTGATTCCCCACCTCTGATTCCCCATATCTGATTCCCCGCCTCTGTTTCCCCGCCTCTGATTCCCCGCCTCTGTTTCCCAATATCTAAGTCCCCGCCTCTGATTCCCCAACTCTGATTCCCCACCTCTGATTCTCCAGCTCTGATTCCCCGCCTCTGATTCCCCGCATCTGATTCCCTGCATCTGATTCCAAGCCTCTGATTCCCTGCCTCTGATTCCCAACCTCTGATTCCCCACCTCTGATTTCCCATATCTGATTCCCCGCCTCTGTTTCCCCGCCTCTGATTCCCCGCCTCTGTTTCCCCATATCTGATTCCCGGCCTCTGATTCCCCGCCTCTGATTCCCCGCCTCTGATTCCCTGCCTCTGATTCCCCATCTCCGATTCCGCACATCTGATTCCCTGCCTCTGATTCCCCGCCTCTGATTCCCCGCCTCTGATTCCCTGCCTCTGATTCCCAACATCTGATTCTCCACCTCTGATTCCCCATATCTGATTCCCCGCCTGTTTCCCCGCCTCTGACTCCCCTCCTCTGATTCCCTAACTCTAATTCCCCGCCTCTGATTCCCCAGCTCTGATTCCCCGTGTTTGATTCCCTGCCTCTGATTCCCTGCCCTGATTCCCCATCTCTGTTTCACCGCCTTTGATTCGCCACCTCTGATTCCCCACCTCTGTTTCCCCGCCTCTGATTCCCCGCCTCTGATTCTCCATATCTCATTCTCCGCCTCTGAATCCCCATCTCTGATTCCCGGACTCTGATTCCCCACCTCTGATTCCCGGCCTCTTATTCCCAGCATCTGATTCCCGGCCTCTGATTCCCGGCCTCTGATTCCCCGCTTCTGATTCTGATTCCCTGCCTCTGATTCCCCATCTCTGATTCCGCACATCTGATTCCCTGCCTCTGATTCCCCACCTCTGATTCCCCATATCTGATTCCCCGCCTCTGTTTCCCCGCCTCTGATTCCCCGCCTCTGTTTCCCCATATCTAATTCCCAACCTCTGATGACCCAACTCTAATTCCCTGCCTCTGATTCCCCGCGTTCTATTCCCTGCCTCTGATTCCCCGCCTGTGATTCCCCATCTCTGATTCACCACCTCTGATTCCCCACCTCTGATTCCCCATATCTGATTCCCCGTGTCTGATTTCCTGCCTCTGATTCCCCGCCTCTGATTCCCCATCTCTGATTCCGCACATCAGATTCCCTGCCTCTGATTCCCCGCCTCTGATTCACCGCCTCAGATTCACCGCCTCTGATTCCCGGCCTCTGATTTCCCGCCTCTGATTCCCTGCCACTGATACCCCGCCCCTGATTCCCCACCTCTGATTCCACATATCTGATTCCCCGCCTCTGTTTCCCCGCCTCTGATTCCCCGCCTCTGATTCCCCATATCTGATTCCCCGCCTCTGATTCCCCAACTCTGATTCCCCGCCTCTGATTCCCCAGCTCTGAATCCCCGCCTCTGATTCCCCGCGTCTGATTACCGGCCTCTGATTCCCCACCTCTGATTCCCCATATCTGATTCCCCGCCTCTGTTTCCCCGCCTCTGATTCCCCACCTCTGATGAACAATATCTGATTCCCCGCCTCTGATTCCCCACCTCTGATTCCCCGCCTCTGATTCCCCATATCTCATTCCCCGCCTCTGAATCCCCATCTCTGATTCCCGGACTCTGATTCCCCACCTCTGATTCCCGGACTCTTATTCCCGGCATCTGATTCCGGCCTCTGATTCCTGGCCTCAGATTCCCTGCTTCCGATTCTGATTCCCTGCCTCTGATTCCCCATCTCTGATTGCGCACATCTGATTCCCTGCCTCTGATTCCCCACCTCTGATTCCCCATATCTGATTTCCAGCCTCTGTTTCCCCGCCTCTGATTCCCCGCCTCTGTTTCCCAATATCGAAGTCCCCGCCTCTGATTCCCCAACTCTGATTCCCCACCTCTGATTCTCCAGCTCTGATTCCCCGCCTCTGATTCCCCGCATCTGATTCCCTGCATCTGATTCCAAGCCTCTGATTCCCTGCATCTGATTCCCAACCTCTGATTCCCCACCGCTGATTCCCCATATCTGATTCCCCACCTCTGTTTCCCCGCCTCTGATTCCCCGCCTCTGTTTCCCCATATCTGATTCCCGGCCTCTGATTCCCCGCCTCTGATTCCCCGCCTCTGATTCCCTGCCTCTGATTCCCCATCTCCGATTCCGCACATCTGATTCCCTGCCTCTGATTCCCCGCCTCTGATTCCCCGCCTCTGATTCCCTGCCTCTGATTCCCAACATCTGATTCCCCACCTCTGATTCCCCATATCTGATTCCCCGCCTCTGTTTCCCCGCCTCTGATTCCCCTCCTCTGATTCCCCAACTCTAATTCCCCGCCTCTGATTCCCCAGCTCTGATTCCCCGTGTTTGATTCCCTGCCTCTGATTCCCTGCCCTGATTCCCCATCTCTGTTTCACCGCCTTTGATTCGCCACCTCTGATTCCCCTTATCTGATTCCCCGCCTCTGTTTCCCCGCCTCTGATTCCCTGCCTCTGATTCCCAACCTCTGATTCCACACCTCTGATTCCCCATATCTGATTCCCCGCCTGTGTTTCCCCACCTCTGATTCCCCGCCCCTGTTTCCCCATATCTGATTCCCCGCCTCTGATTCCCCAACCCTGATTCCCCGCCTCTGATTCCCCAGCTCTGATTCCCCGCCTCTGATTCCCCGTGTTTGATTCCCTGCCTCTGATTGCCCGCCTCTGATTCCCCATCTCTGATTCACCGCCTTTGATTCGCCACCTCTGATTCCCCATATCTGATTCCCTGTCTCTGTTTCCCCGCCTCTGATTCCCCGCCTCTGATTCCCCATATCTCATTCCCCGCCTCTGAATCCCCATCTCTGATTCCCGGACTCTGATTCCCCACCTCTGATTCCCGGCCTCTTATTCCCGGCATCTGATTCCGGCCTCTGATTCCCGGCCTCTGATTCCCCATCTCTGATTGCGCACATCTGATTCCCTGCCTCTGATTCCCCACCTCTGATTCCCCATATCTGATTCCCCGCCTCTGTTTCCCCGCCTCTGATTCCCCGCCTCTGTTTCCCAATATCTAAGTCCCCGCCTCTGATTCCCCAACTCTGATTCCCCACCACTGATTCCCCAGCTCTGATTCCCCGCCTCTGATTCCCCGCATCTGATTCCCTGCATCTGATTCCCAGCCTCTGATTCCCTGCCTGTGATTCCCAACCTCTGATTCCCCACCTCTGATTCCCCATATCTGATTCCCCGCCTCTGTTTCCCCGCCTCTGATTCCCCACCTCAGTTTCCCCATATCTGATTCCCCGCCTCTGAATCCCCAACTCTGATTCCCCACTTCAGTTTCCCCATATCTGATTCCCCGCCTCTGAATCCCCAACTCTGATTCCCTGCATCTAATTCCCCAGCTCTGATTCCCCGCCTCTGATTCCCCGTGTCTGATTTCCTGCCTCTGATTCCACGCCTCTGATTACCCATGTCTGATTCACCGCCTCTGATTCCCCACCTCTGATTCCCCAGCTCTGATTCCCCGTGTTTGATTCCCTGCCTCTGATTGCCCGCCTCTGATTCCCCATCTCTGTTTCACCGCCTTTGATTCGCCACCTCTGATTCCCCATATCTGATTCCCGTCCTCTGTTTCCCCGCCTCTGATTCCCTGCCTCTGATTCCCAACCTCTGATTCCACACCTCTGATTCCCCATATCTGATTCCTCGCCTCTTGTTTCCCCGCCTCTGATTCCCCGCCCCTGTTTCCCCATATCTGATTCCCCGCCTCTGATTCCCCAACTCTGATTCCCCGCCTCTGATTCCCCAGCTCTGATTCCCCGCCTCTGATTCCCCGTGTTTGATTCCCTGCCTCTGATTGCCCGCCTCTGATTCCCCATCTCTGATTCACCGCCTTTGATTCGCCACCACTGATTCCCCATATCTGATTCCCCACCTCTGTTTCCCCGCCTCTGATTCCCCGCCTCTGATTCTCCATATCTCATTCTCCGCCTCTGAATCCCCATCTCTGATTCCCGGACTCTGATTCCCCACCTCTGATTCCCGGCCTCTTATTCCCAGCATCTGATTCCCGGCCTCTGATTCCCGGCCTCTGATTCCCCGCTTCTGATTCTGATTCCCTGCCTCTGATTCCCCATCTCTGATTCCGCACATCTGATTCCCTGCCTCTGATTCCCCACCTCTGATTCCCCATATCTGATTCCCCGCCTCTGTTTCCCCGCCTCTGATTCCCCGCCTCTGTTTCCCCATATCTAATTCCCAACCTCTGATGCCCCAACTCTAATTCCCTGCCTCTGATTCCCCGCGTTCTATTCCCTGCCTCTGATTCCCCGCCTGTGATTCCCCATCTCTGATTCACCACCTCTGATTCCCCACCTCTGATTCCCCATATCTGATTCTCCGTGTCTGATTTCCTGCCTCTGATTCCCCGCCTCTGATTACCCATGTCTGATTCACCGCCTCTGATTCCCCACCTCTGATTCCCCATCTCTGATTCCGCACATCAGATTCCCTGCCTCTGATTCCCCGCCTCTGATTCACCGCCTCTGATTCACCGCCTCTGATTCCCGGCCTCTGATTTCCCGCCTCTGATTCCCTGCCACTGATACCCCGCCCCTGATTCCCCACCTCTGATTCCCCATATCTGATTCCCCGCCTCTGTTTCCCCGCCTCTGATTCCCCGCCTCTGATTCCCCATATCTGATTCCCCGCCTCTGATTCCCCAACTCTGATTCCCCGCCTCTGATTCCCCAGCTCTGAATCCCCGCCTCTGATTCCCCGCGTCTGATTACCGGCCTCTGATTCCCCACCTCTGATTCCCCATATCTGATTCCCCGCCTCTGTTTCCCCGCCTCTGATTCCCCACCTCTGATTAACAATATCTGATTCCCCGCCTCTGATTCCCCACCTCTGATTCCCTGCCTCTGATTCGCCAGCTATGATTCCCCACCTCTGATTCCCCGCGTCTGATTCCCTGCGTCTGATTCCCCGCCTCTGATTCCACATCTCTGATTCACCACCTCTGATTCCCAGCGTCTGATTCCCCGCCTCTGATTCCCCATCTCTGATTCCCCATCTCTGATTCTCCATCTCTGATTCCCCAATTCTGATTCCCCGCCTCTGATTCCCCAGCTCTGAATCCTCGCCTCTGATTCCCTGCCTCTGATTCCCAACATCTGATTCCGCACCTCTGAATTCCCATATTGATTCCCTGCCTCTGATTCCCCGCCTCTGATTCCCCAACTCTGATTCCCCGCCTCTGATTCCCCAGCTCTGATTCCCCGCCTCTTATTCCCCGTGTTTGATTCCCTGCCTCTGATTCCCGGCCTCTGATTCCCCATCTCTGATTCACCGCCTTTCATTCGCCACCTCTGATTCCCCGCCTCTGATTCCCCGCCTCTGTTTCCCCGCCTCTGATTCCCCGCCTCTGATTCCCCATATCTCATTCCCCGCCTCTGAATCCCCATCTCTGATTCCCGGACTCTGATTCCCCACCTCTGATTCCCGGACTCTTATTCCCGGCATCTGATTCCGGCCTCTGATTCCTGGCCTCTGATTCCCTGCTTCTGATTCTGATTCCCTGCCTCTGATTCCCCATCTCTGATTGCGCACATCTGATTCCCTGCCTCTGATTCCCCACCTCTGATTCCCCATATCTGATTTCCAGCCTCTGTTTCCCCGCCTCTGATTCCCCGCCTCTGTTTCCCAATATCTAAGTCCCCGCCTCTGATTCCCCAACTCTGATTCCCCACCTCTGATTCCCCAGCTCTGATTCCCCGCCTCTGATTCCCCGCATCTGATTCCCTGCATCTGATTCCAAGCCTCTGATTCCCTGCATCTGATTCCCAAACTCTGATTCCCCACCGCTGATTCCCCATATCTGATTCCCCACCTCTGTTTCCCCGCCTCTGATTCCCCGCCTCTGTTTCCCCATATCTGATTCCCGGCCTCTGATTCCCCGCCTCTGATTCCCCGCCTCTGATTCCCTGCCTCTGATTCCCCATCTCCGATTCCGCACATCTGATTCCCTGCCTCTGATTCCCCGCCTCTGATTCCCCGCCTCTGATTCCCTGCCTCTGATTCCCAACATCTGATTCCCCACCTCTGATTCCCCATATCTGATTCCCCGCCTCTGTTTCCCCGCCTCTGATTCCCCTCCTCTGATTCCCAAACTCTAATTCCCCGCCTCTGATTCCCCAGCTCTGATTCCCCGTGTTTGATTCCCTGCCTCTGATTCCCTGCCCTGATTCCCCATCTCTGTTTCACCGCCTTTGATTCGCCACCTCTGATTCCCCTTATCTGATTCCCCGCCTCTGTTTCCCCACCTCTGATTCCCTGCCTCTGATTCCCAACCTCTGATTCCACACCTCTGATTCCCCATATCTGATTCCCCGCCTGTGTTTCCCCACCTCTGATTCCCCGCCCCTGTTTCCCCATATCTCATTCCCCGCCTCTGATTCCCCAACCCTGATTCCCCGCCTCTGATTCCCCAGCTCTGATTCCCCGCCTCTGATTCCCCGTGTTTGATTCCCTGCCTCTGATTGCCCGCCTCTGATTCCCCATCTCTGATTCACCGCCTTTGATTCGCCACCTCTGATTCCCCATATCTGATTCCCTGTCTCTGTTTCCCCGCCTCTGATTCCCCGCCTCTGATTCCCCATATCTCATTCCCCGCCACTGAATCCCCATCTCTGATTCCCGGACTCTGATTCCCCACCTCTGATTCCCGGCCTCTTATTCCCGGCATCTGATTCCGGCCTCTGATTCCCTGCCTCTGATTCCCTGCTTCTGATTCTGATTCCCTGCCTCTGATTCCCCATCTCTGATTGCGCACATCTGATTCCCTGCCTCTGATTCCAAACCTCTGATTCCCCATATCTGATTCCCCGCCTCTGTTTCCCCGCCTCTGATTCACCGCCTCTGTTTCCCAATATCTAAGTCCCCGCCTCTGATTCCCCAACTCTGATTCCCCACCTCTGATTCCCCAGCTCTGATTCCCCGCCTCTGATTCCCCGCATCTGATTCCCTGCATCTGATTCCCAGCCTCTGATTCCCTGCCTGTGATTCCCAACCTCTGATTCCCCACCTCTGATTCCCCATATCTGATTCCCCGCCTCTGTTTCCCCGCCTCTGATTCCCCACCTCAGTTTCCCCATATCTGATTCCCCGCCTCTGAATCCCCAACTCTGATTCCCCAACTCAGTTTCCCCATATCTGATTCCCCGCCTCTGAATCCCCAACTCTGATTCCCTGCATCTAATTCCCCAGCTCTGATTCCCCGCCTCTGATTCCCCGTGTCTGATTTCCTGCCTCTGATTCCACGCCTCTGATTACCCATGTCTGATTCACCGCCTCTGATTCCCCACCTCTGATTCCCCATCTCTGATTCCGCACATCCCATTCCCTGCCTCTGATTCCCCGCCTCTGATTCCCCGCCTCAGATTCCCCGTGTCTGATTCACCGCCTCTGATTCCCCACCTCTGATTCCCCATCTCTGATTCCGCACATCCGATTCCCTGCTTCTGATTCCCCGCCTCTGATTCACAGCCTCTGATTCCCCAGCTCTGATTCCCCGCCTCAGATTCCCCGCGTCTTATTCTTGCTTCTGATTCTGATTCCCTGCCTCTGATTCCCCATCTCTGATTCCGCACATCTGATTCCCTGCCTCTGATTCCCCACCTCTGATTCCCCATATCTGAATCCCCGCCTCTGTTTCCACGCCTCTGATTCCCCGCCTTTGTTTCCCCATATCTAAGTCCCCGCCTCTGATTCCCCAACTCTGATTCCCCACCTCTGATTCCCCAGCTCTGATTCCCCAGCTCTGATTCCCCGCATCTGATTCCCTGCATCTGATTCCCAGCCTCTGATTCCCTGCCTGTGATTCCCAACCTCTGATTCCCCACCTCTGATTCCCCATATCTGATTCCCCGCCTCTGTTTCCCCACCTCTGATTCCCCGCCTCTGTTTCCCCATATCTGATTCCCCGCCTCTATTTGCCCACCTCTGATTCCCCACCTCAGTTTCGCCATATCTGATTCCCCGCCTCTGAATCCCCAACTCTGATTCCCTGCATCTAATTCCCCAGCTCTGATTCCCCGTCTCTGATTCCCCGTGTCTGATTTCCTGCCTCTGATTCCCCGCCTCTGATTACCCATGTCTGATTCACCGCCTCTGATTCCCCACCTCTGATTCCCCATCTCTGATTCCGCACATCCCATTCCCTGCCTCTGATTCCCCGCCTCTGATTCCCCGCCTCAGATTCCCCGTGTCTGATTTCCTGCCTCTGATTCCCCGCCTCTGATTACCCATGTCTGATTCACCGCCTCTGATTCCCCACCTCTGATTCCCCATCTCTGATTCCGCACATCCGATTCCCTGCTTCTGATTCCCCGCCTCTGATTCACAGCCTCTGATTCCCCAGCTCTGATTCCCCGCCTCAGATTCCCCGCGTCTTATTCCCTGCTTCTGATTCTGATTCCCTGCCTCTGATTCCCCATCTCTGATACCGCACATCTGATTCCCTGCCTCTGATTCCCCACCTCTGATTCCCAATATCTGATTCCCCGCCTCTGTTTCCCCGCCTCTGATTCCCCGCCTCTGTTTCCCCATATCTAAGACCCCGCCTCTGATTCCCCAACTCTGATTCCCCACCTCTGATTCCCCAGCTCTGATTCCCCGCCTCTGATTCCCCGTGTCTGATTTCCTGCCTCTGATTCCCCGCCTCTGATTACCCATGTCTGATTCACCGCCTCTGATTCCCCACCTCTGATTCCCCATCTCTGATTCCGCACATCCGATTCCCTGCCTCTGATTCCCCGCCTCTGATTCACCGCCTCTGATTCCCGGCCTCTGATTTCCCGCCTCTGATTCCCTGCCACTGATACCCCGCACCTGATTCCCCACCTCTGATTCCCCATATCTGATTCCCCGCCTCTGTTTCCCCGCCTCTGATTCCCCGCCTCTGATTCCCCATATCTGATTCCCCGCCTCTGATTCCCCAACTCTGATTCCCCGCCTCTGATTCCCCAGCTCTGAATCCCCGCCTCTGATTCCCCGCGTCTGATTACCGGCCTCTGATTCCCCACCTCTGATTCTCCATCTCTGATTCACAACCTCTGATTCCCCACCTCTGATTGCCCATATCTGATTCCCCGCCTCTGTTTCCCCGCCTCTGATTCCCCAGCTCTGATTAACAATATCTGATTCCCCGCCTCTGATTCCCCACCTCTGATTCCCCACCTCTGATTCGCCAGCTATGATTCCCCGCCTCTGATTCCCCATCTCTGATTCCCCGCCTCTGATTCCCCGTGTTTGATTCCCTGCCTCTGATTCCCGGCCTCTGATTCCCCATCTCTGATTCACCGCCTTTGATTCGCCACCTCTGATTCCCCATATCTGATTCCCCGCCTCTGTTTCCCCGCCTCTGATTCCCCGCTTCTGATTCCCCATATCTCATTCCCCGCCTCTGAATCCCCATCTCTGATTCCCGGACTCTGATTCCCCACCTCTGATTCCCGGCCTCTTATTCCCGGCATCTGATTCCGGCCTCTGATCCCCGGCCTCTGATTCCCTGCTTCTGATTCTGATTCCCTGCCTCTGATTCTCCATCTCTGATTGCGCACATCTGATTCCCTGCCTCTGATTCCCCACCTCTGATTCCCAATATCTGATTCCCCGCCTCTGTTTCCCCGCCTCTGATTCCCCGCCTCTGTTTCCCAATATCTAAGTCCCCGCCTCTGATTCCCCAACTCTGATTCCCCACCTCTGATTCTCCAGCTCTGATTCCCCGCCTCTGATTCCCCGCATCTGATTCCCTGCATCTGATTCCAAGCCTCTGATTCCCTGCCTCTGATTCCCAAACTCTGATTCCCCACCTCTGATTTCCCATATCTGATTCCCCGCCTCTGTTTCCCCGCCTCTGATTCCCCGCCTCTGTTTCCCCATATCTGATTCCCGGCCTCTGATTCCCCGCCTCTGATTCCCCGCCTCTGATTCCCTGCCTCTGATTCCCCATCTCCGATTCCGCACATCTGATTCCCTGCCTCTGATTCCCCGCCTCTGATTCCCCGCCTCTGATTCCCTGCCTCTGATTCCCAACATCTGATTCCCCACCTCTGATTCCCCATATCTGATTCCCCGCCTGTTTCCCCGCCTCTGACTCCCCTCCTCTGATTCCCCAACTCTAATTCCCCGCCTCTGATTCCCCAGCTCTGATTCCCCGTGTTTGATTCCCTGCCTCTGATTCCCTGCCCTGATTCCCCATCTCTGTTTCACCGCCTTTGTTTCGCCACCTCTGATTCCCCATATCTGATTCCCCTCCTCTGTTTCCCCGCCTCTGATTCCCTGCCTCTGATTCCCAACCTCTGATTCCACACCTCTGATTCCCCATATCTGATTCCTCGCCTCTTGTTTCCCCGCCTCTGATTCCCCTCCCCTGTTTCCCCATATCTGATTCCCCGCCTCTGATTCCCCAACTCTGATTCCCCGCCTCTGATTCCCCAGCTCTGATTCCCCGCCTCTGATTCCCCGTGTTTGATTCCCTGCCTCTGATTGCCCGCCTCTGATTCCCCGCCTCTGATTCCCTGCCTCTGATTCCCCATCTCCGATTCCGCACATCTGATTCCCTGTTCTGATTCCCCGCCTCTGATTCCCCGCCTCTGATTCCCTGCCTCTGATTCCCAACATCTGATTCCCCACCTCTGATTCCCCATATCTGATTCCCCGCCTCTGTTTCCCCGCCTCTGATTCCCCTCCTCTGATTCCCCAACTCTAATTCCCCGCCTCTGATTCCCCAGCTCTGATTCCCCGTGTTTGATTCCCTGCCTCTGATTCCCTGCCCTGATTCCCCATCTCTGTTTCACCGCCTTTGATTCGCCACCTCTGATTCCCCTTATCTGATTCCCCGCCTCTGTTTCCCCGCCTCTGATTCCCTGCCTCTGATTCCCAACCTCTGATTCCACACCTCTGATTCCCCATATCTGATTCCCCGCCTGTGTTTCCCCACCTCTGATTCCCCGCCCCTGTTTCCCCATATCTGATTCCCCGCCTCTGATTCCCCAACCCTGATTCCCCGCCTCTGATTCCCCAGCTCTGATTCCCCGCCTCTGATTCCCCGTGTTTGATTCCCTGCCTCTGATTGCCCGCCTCTGATTCCCCATCTCTGATTCACCGCCTTTGATTCGCCACCTCTGATTCCCCATATCTGATTCCCCATATCTCATTCCCCGCCTCTGAATCCCCATCTCTGATTCCCGGACTCTGATTCCCCACCTCTGATTCCCGGCCTCTTTTTCCCGGCATCTGATTCCGGCCTCTGATTCCCGGCCTCTGATTCCCTGCTTCTGATTCTGATTCCCTGCCTCTGATTCCCCATCTCTGATTGCGCACATCTGATTCCCTGCCTCTGATTCCCCACCTCTGATTCCCCATATCTGATTCCCCGCCTCTGTTTCCCCGCCTCTGATTCCCCACCTCTGTTTCCCAATATCTAAGTCCCCGCCTCTGATTCCCCAACTCTGATTCCCCACCTCTGATTCTCCAGCTCTGATTCCCCGCCTCTGTTTCCCCATATCTAAGTCCCCGCCTCTAATTCCCCAACTCTGATTCCCCACCTCTGATTCCCCAGCTCTGATTCCCCGCCTCTGATTCCCCGCATCTGATTCCCTGCATCTGATTCCCAGCCTCTGATTCCCTGCCTGTGATTCCCAACCTCTGATTCCCCACCTCTGATTCCCCATATCTGATTCCCCGCCTCTGTTTCCCCGCCTCTGATTCCCCGCCTCTGTTTCCCCATATCTGATTCCCCGCCTCTATTTGCCCACCTCTGATTCCCCACCTCAGTTTCCCCATATCTGATTCCCCGCCTCTGAATCCCCAACTCTGATTCCCTGCATCTAATTCCCCAGCTCTGATTCCCCGCCTCTGATTCCCCGTGTCTGATTTCCTGCCTCTGATTCCACGCCTCTGATTACCCATGTCTGATTCACCGCCTCTGATTCCCCACCTCTGATTCCCCATCTCTGATTCCGCACATCCCATTCCCTGCCTCTGATTCCCCGCCTCTGATTCCCCGCCTCAGATTCCCCGTGTCTGATTCACCGCCTCTGATTCCCCACCTCTGATTCCCCATCTCTGATTCCGCACATCCGATTCCCTGCTTCTGATTCCCCGCCTCTGATTCACAGCCTCTGATTCCCCAGCTCTGATTCCCCGCCTCAGATTCCCCGCGTCTTATTCCCTGCTTCTGATTCTGATTCCCTGCCTCTGATTCCCCATCTCTGATTCCGCACATCTGATTCCCTGCCTCTGATTCCCCGCCTCTGTTTCCCCGCCTCTGATTCCCCTCCTCTGATTCCCCAACTCTAATTCCCCGCCTCTGATTCCCCAGCTCTGATTCCCCGTGTTTGATTCCCTGCCTCTGATTCCCTGCCCTGATTCCCCATCTCTGTTTCACCGCCTTTGATTCGCCACCTCTGATTCCCCTTATCTGATTCCCCGCCTCTGTTTCCCCGCCTCTGATTCCCTGCCTCTGATTCCCAACCTCTGATTCCACACCTCTGATTCCCCATATCTGATTCCCCGCCTGTGTTTCCCCACCTCTGATTCCCCGCCCCTGTTTCCCCATATCTGATTCCCCGCCTCTGATTCCCCAACCCTGATTCCCCGCCTCTGATTCCCCAGCTCTGATTCCCCGCCTCTGATTCCCCGTGTTTGATTCCCTGCCTCTGATTGCCCGCCTCTGATTCCCCATCTCTGATTCACCGCCTTTGATTCGCCACCTCTGATTCCCCATATCTGATTCCCCATATCTCATTCCCCGCCTCTGAATCCCCATCTCTGATTCCCGGACTCTGATTCCCCACCTCTGATTCCCGGCCTCTTATTCCCGGCATCTGATTCCGGCCTCTGATTCCCGGCCTCTGATTCCCTGCTTCTGATTCTGATTCCCTGCCTCTGATTCCCCATCTCTGATTGCGCACATCTGATTCCCTGCCTCTGATTCCCCACCTCTGATTCCCCATATCTGATTCCCCGCCTCTGTTTCCCCGCCTCTGATTCCCCGCCTGTGTTTCCCAATATCTAAGTCCCCGCCTCTGATTCCCCAACTCTGATTCCCCACCTCTGATTCTCCAGCTCTGATTCCCCGCCTCTGTTTCCCCATATCTAAGTCCCCGCCTCTGATTCCCCAACTCTGATTCCCCACCTCTGATTCCCCAGCTCTGATTCCCCGCCTCTGATTCCCCGCATCTGATTCCCTGCATCTGATTCCCAGCCTCTGATTCCCTGCCTGTGATTCCCAACCTCTGATTCCCCACCTCTGATTCCCCATATCTGATTCCCCGCCTCTGTTTCCCCGCCTCTGATTCCCCGCCTCTGTTTCCCCATATCTGATTCCCCGCCTCTATTTGCCCACCTCTGATTCCCCACCTCAGTTTCCCCATATCTGATTCCCCGCCTCTGAATCCCCAACTCTGATTCCCTGCATCTAATTCCCCAGCTCTGATTCCCCACCTCTGATTCCCCGTGTCTGATTTCCTGCCTCTGATTCCACGCCTCTGATTACCCATGTCTGATTCACCGCCTCTGATTCCCCACCTCTGATTCCCCATCTCTGATTCCGCACATCCCATTCCCTGCCTCTGATTCCCCGCCTCTGATTCCCCGCCTCAGATTCCCCGTGTCTGATTCACCGCCTCTGATTCCCCACCTCTGATTCCCCATCTCTGATTCCGCACATCCGATTCCATGCTTCTGATTCCCCGCCTCTGATTCGCAGCCTCTGATTCCCCAGCTCTGATTCCCCGCCTCAGATTCCCCGCGTCTTATTCCCTGCTTCTGATTCTGATTCCCTGCCTCTGATTCCCCATCTCTGATTCCGCACATCTTATTCCCTGCCTCTGATTCCCCACCTCTGATTCCCCATATCTGATTCCCCGCCTCTGTTTCCCCGCCTCTGATTCCCCGCCTCTGTTTCCCCATATCTAAGTCCCCGCCTCTGATTCCCCAACTCTGATTCCCCACCTCTGATTCCCCAGCTCTGATTCCCCGCCTCTGATTCCCCGCATCTGATTCCCTGCATCTGATTCCCAGCCTCTGATTCCCTGCCTGTGATTCCCAACCTCTGATTCCCCACCTCTGATTCCCCATATCTGATTCCCCGCCTCTGTTTCCCCACCTCTGATTCCCCGCCTCTGTTTCCCCATATCTGATTCCCCGCCTCTATTTGCCCACCTCTGATTCCCCACCTCAGTTTCCCCATATCTGATTCCCCGCCTCTGAATCCCCAACTCTGATTCCCTGCATCTAATTCCCCAGCTCTGATTCCCCGCCTCTGATTCCCCGTGTCTGATTTCCTGCCTCTGATTCCCCGCCTCTGATTACCCATGTCTGATTCACCGCCTCTGATTCCCCACCTCTGATTCCCCATCTCTGATTCCGCACATCCCATTCCCTGCCTCTGATTCCCCGCCTCTGATTCCCCGCCTCAGATTCCCCGTGTCTGATTTCCTGCCTCTGATTCCCCGCCTCTGATTACCCATGTCTGATTCACCGCCTCTGATTCCCCACCTCTGATTCCCCATCTCTGATTCCGCACATCCGATTCCCTGCTTCTGATTCCCCGCCTCTGATTCACAGCCTCTGATTCCCCAGCTCTGATTCCCCGCCTCAGATTCCCCGCGTCTTATTCCCTGCTTCTGATTCTGATTCCCTGCCTCTGATTCCCCATCTCTGATACCGCACATCTGATTCCCTGCCTCTGATTCCCCACCTCTGATTCCCAATATCTGATTCCCCGCCTCTGTTTCCCCGCCTCTGATGCCCCGCCTCTGTTTCCCCATATCTAAGTCCCCGCCTCTGATTCCCCAACTCTGATTCCCCACCTCTGATTCCCCAGCTCTGATTCCCCGCCTCTGATTCCCCGTGTCTGATTTCCTGCCTCTGATTCCCCGCCTCTGATTACCCATGTCTGATTCACCGCCTCTGATTCCCCACCTCTGATTCCCCATCTCTGATTCCGCACATCCGATTCCCTGCCTCTGATTCCCCGCCTCTGATTCACCGCCTCTGATTCCCGGCCTCTGATTTCCCGCCTCTGATTCCCTGCCACTGATACCCCGCACCTGATTCCCCACCTCTGATTCCCCATATCTGATTCCCCGCCTCTGTTTCCCCGCCTCTGATTCCCCGCCTCTGATTCCCCATATCTGATTCCCCGCCTCTGATTCCCCAACTCTGATTCCCCGCCTCTGATTCCCCAGCTCTGAATCCCCGCCTCTGATTCCCCGCGTCTGATTACCGGCCTCTGATTCCCCGCCTCTGATTCTCCATCTCTGATTCACAACCTCTGATTCCCCACCTCTGATTGCCCATATCTGATTTCCCGCCTCTGTTTCCCCGCCTCTGATTCCCCAGCTCTGATTAACAATATCTGATTCCCCGCCTCTGATTCCCCACCTCTGATTCCCCGCCTCTGATTCGCCAGCTATGATTCCCCGCCTCTGATTCCCCAGCTCTGATTCCCCGCCTCTGATTCCCCGTGTTTGATTCCCTGCCTCTGATTCCCGGCCTCTGATTCCCCATCTCTGATTCACCGCCTTTGATTCGCCACCTCTGATTCCCCATATCTGATTCCCTGTCTCTGTTTCCCCGCCTCTGATTCCCCGCCTCTGATTCCCCATATCTCATTCCCCGCCACTGAATCCCCATCTCTGATTCCCGGACTCTGATTCCCCACCTCTGATTCCCGGACTCTTATTCCCGGCATCTGATTCCGGCCTCTGATTCCCGGCCTCTGATTCCCTGCTTCTGATTCTGATTCCCTGCCTCTGATTCCCCATCTCTGATTGCGCACATCTGATTCCCTGCCTCTGATTCCCCACCTCTGATTCCCCATATCTGATTCCCCGCCTCTGTTTCCCCGCCTCTGATTCCCCGCCTCTGTTTCCCAATATCTAAGTCCCCGCCTCTGATTCCCCAACTCTGATTCCCCACCTCTGATTCCCCAGCTCTGATTCCCCGCCTCTGATTCCCCGCATCTGATTCCCTGCATCTGATTCCCAGCCTCTGATTCCCTGCCTGTGATTCCCAACCTCTGATTCCCCACCTCTGATTCCCCATATCTGATTCCCCGCCTCTGTTTCCCCGCCTCTTATTCCCCACCTCAGTTTCCCCATATCTGATTCCCCGCCTCTGAATCCCCAACTCTGATTCCCCACCTCAGTTTCCCCATATCTGATTCCCCGCCTCTGAATCCCCAACTCTGATTCCCTGCATCTAATTCCCCAGCTCTGATTCCCCGCCTCTGATTCCCCGTGTCTGATTTCCTGCCTCTGATTCCACGCCTCTGATTACCCATGTCTGATTCACCGCCTCTGATTCCCCACCTCTGATTCCCCATCTCTGATTCCGCACATCCCATTCCCTGCCTCTGATTCCCCGCCTCTGATTCCCCGCCTCAGATTCCCCGTGTCTGATTCACCGCCTCTGATTCCCCACCTCTGATTCCCCATCTCTGATTCCGCACATCCGATTCCCTGCTTCTGATTCCCCGCCTCTGATTCACAGCCTCTGATTCCCCAGCTCTGATTCCCCGCCTCAGATTCCCCGCGTCTTATTCTTGCTTCTGATTCTGATTCCCTGCCTCTGATTCCCCATCTCTGATTCCGCACATCTGATTCCCTGCCTCTGATTCCCCACCTCTGATTCCCCATATCTGAATCCCCGCCTCTGTTTCCCCGCCTCTGATTCCCCGCCTCTGTTTCCCCATATCTAAGTCCCCGCCTCTGATTCCCCAACTCTGATTCCCCACCTCTGATTCCCCAGCTCTGATTCCCCGCCTCTGATTCCCCGCATCTGATTCCCTGCATCTGATTCCCAGCCTCTGATTCCCTGCCTGTGATTCCCAACCTCTGATTCCCCACCTCTGATTCCCCATATCTGATTCCCCGCCTCTGTTTCCCCACCTCTGATTCCCCGCCTCTGTTTCCCCATATCTGATTCCCCGCCTCTATTTGCCCACCTCTGATTCCCCACCTCAGTTTACCCATATCTGATTCCCCGCCTCTGAATCCCCAACTCTGATTCCCTGCATCTAATTCCCCAGCTCTGATTCCCCGTCTCTGATTCCCCGTGTCTGATTTCCTGCCTCTGATTCCCCGCCTCTGATTACCCATGTCTGATTCACCGCCTCTGATTCCCCACCTCTGATTCCCCATCTCTGATTCCGCACATCCCATTCCCTGCCTCTGATTCCCCGCCTCTGATTCCCCGCCTCAGATTCCCCGTGTCTGATTTCCTGCCTCTGATTCCCCGCCTCTGATTACCCATGTCTGATTCACCGCCTCTGATTCCCCACCTCTGATTCCCCATCTCTGATTCCGCACATCCGATTCCCTGCTTCTGATTCCCCGCCTCTGATTCACAGCCTCTGATTCCCCAGCTCTGATTCCCCGCCTCAGATTCCCCGCGTCTTATTCCCTGCTTCTGATTCTGATTCCCTGCCTCTGATTCCCCATCTCTGATACCGCACATCTGATTCCCTGCCTCTGATTCCCCACCTCTGATTCCCAATATCTGATTCCCCGCCTCTGTTTCCCCGCCTCTGATTCCCCGCCTCTGTTTCCCCATATCTAAGACCCCGCCTCTGATTCCCCAACTCTGATTCCCCACCTCTGATTCCCCAGCTCTGATTCCCCGCCTCTGATTCCCCGTGTCTGATTTCCTGCCTCTGATTCCCCGCCTCTGATTACCCATGTCTGATTCACCGCCTCTGATTCCCCACCTCTGATTCCCCATCTCTGATTCCGCACATCCGATTCCCTGCCTCTGATTCCCCGCCTCTTATTCACCGCCTCTGATTCCCGGCCTCTGATTTCCCGCCTCTGATTCCCTGCCACTGATACCCCGCACCTGATTCCCCACCTCTGATTCCCCATATCTGATTCCCCGCCTCTGTTTCCCCGCCTCTGATTCCCCGCCTCTGATTCCCCATATCTGATTCCCCGCCTCTGATTCCCCAACTCTGATTCCCCGCCTCTGATTCCCCAGCTCTGAATCCCCGCCTCTGATTCCCCGCGTCTGATTACCGGCCTCTGATTCCCCACCTCTGATTCTCCATCTCTGATTCACAACCTCTGATTCCCCACCTCTGATTGCCCATATCTGATTCCCCGCCTCTGTTTCCCCGCCTCTGATTCCCCAGCTCTGATTAACAATATCTGATTCCCCGCCTGTGATTCCCCACCTCTGATTCCCCGCCTCTGATTCGCCAGCTATGATTCCCCGCCTCTGATTCCCCATCTCTGATTCCCCGCCTCTGATTCCCCGTGTTTGATTCCCTGCCTCTGATTCCCGGCCTCTGATTCCCCATCTCTGATTCACCGCCTTTGATTCGCCACCTCTGATTCCCCATATCTGATTCCCCGCCTCTGTTTCCCCGCCTCTGATTCCCCGCTTCTGATTCCCCATATCTCATTCCCCGCCTCTGAATCCCCATCTCTGATTCCCGGACTCTGATTCCCCACCTCTGATTCCCGGCCTCTTATTCCCGGCATCTGATTCCGGCCTCTGATCCCCGGCCTCTGATTCCCTGCTTCTGATTCTGATTCCCTGCCTCTGATTCTCCATCTCTGATTGCGCACATCTGATTCCCTGCCTCTGATTCCCCACCTCTGATTCCCAATATCTGATTCCCCGCCTCTGTTTCCCCGCCTCTGATTCCCCGCCTCTGTTTCCCAATATCTAAGTCCCCGCCTCTGATTCCCCAACTCTGATTCCCCACCTCTGATTCTCCAGCTCTGATTCCCCGCCTCTGATTCCCCGCATCTGATTCCCTGCATCTGATTCCAAGCCTCTGATTCCCTGCCTCTGATTCCCAAACTCTGATTCCCCACCTCTGATTTCCCATATCTGATTCCCCGCCTCTGTTTCCCCGCCTCTGATTCCCCGCCTCTGTTTCCCCATATCTGATTCCCGGCCTCTGATTCCCCGCCTCTGATTCCCCGCCTCTGATTCCCTGCCTCTGATTCCCCATCTCCGATTCCGCACATCTGATTCCCTGCCTCTGATTCCCCGCCTCTGATTCCCCGCCTCTGATTCCCTGCCTCTGATTCCCAACATCTGATTCCCCACCTCTGATTCCCCATATCTGATTCCCCGCCTGTTTCCCCGCCTCTGACTCCCCTCCTCTGATTCCCCAACTCTAATTCCCCGCCTCTGATTCCCCAGCTCTGATTCCCCGTGTTTGATTCCCTGCCTCTGATTCCCTGCCCTGATTCCCCATCTCTGTTTCACCGCCTTTGTTTCGCCACCTCTGATTCCCCATATCTGATTCCCCTCCTCTGTTTCCCCGCCTCTGATTCCCTGCCTCTGATTCCCAACCTCTGATTCCACACCTCTGATTCCCCATATCTGATTCCTCGCCTCTTGTTTCCCCGCCTCTGATTCCCCTCCCCTGTTTCCCCATATCTGATTCCCCGCCTCTGATTCCCCAACTCTGATTCCCCGCCTCTGATTCCCCAGCTCTGATTCCCCGCCTCTGATTCCCCGTGTTTGATTCCCTGCCTCTGATTGCCCGCCTCTGATTCCCCGCCTCTGATTCCCTGCCTCTGATTCCCCATCTCCGATTCCGCACATCTGATTCCCTGCCTCTGATTCCCCGCCTCTGATTCCCCGCCTCTGATTCCCTGCCTCTGATTCCCAACATCTGATTCCCCACCTCTGATTCCCCATATCTGATTCCCCGCCTCTGTTTCCCCGCCTCTGATTCCCCTCCTCTGATTCCCCAACTCTAATTCCCCGCCTCTGATTCCCCAGCTCTGATTCCCCGTGTTTGATTCCCTGCCTCTGATTCCCTGCCCTGATTCCCCATCTCTGTTTCACCGCCTTTGATTCGCCACCTCTGATTCCCCTTATCTGATTCCCCGCCTCTGTTTCCCCGCCTCTGATTCCCTGCCTCTGATTCCCAACCTCTGATTCCACACCTCTGATTCCCCATATCTGATTCCCCGCCTGTGTTTCCCCACCTCTGATTCCCCGCCCCTGTTTCCCCATATCTGATTCCCCGCCTCTGATTCCCCAACCCTGATTCCCCGCCTCTGATTCCCCAGCTCTGATTCCCCGCCTCTGATTCCCCGTGTTTGATTCCCTGCCTCTGATTGCCCGCCTCTGATTCCCCATCTCTGATTCACCGCCTTTGATTCGCCACCTCTGATTCCCCATATCTGATTCCCCATATCTCATTCCCCGCCTCTGAATCCCCATCTCTGATTCCCGGACTCTGATTCCCCACCTCTGATTCCCAATATCTGATTCCCCGCCTCTGTTTCCCCGCCTCTGATTCCCCGCCTCTGTTTCCCAATATCTAAGTCCCCGCCTCTGATTCCCCAACTCTGATTCCCCACCTCTGATTCTCCAGCTCTGATTCCCCGCCTCTGATTCCCCGCATCTGATTCCCTGCATCTGATTCCAAGCCTCTGATTCCCTGCCTCTGATTCCCAAACTCTGATTCCCCACCTCTGATTTCCCATATCTGATTCCCCGCCTCTGTTTCCCCGCCTCTGATTCCCCGCCTCTGTTTCCCCATATCTGATTCCCGGCCTCTGATTCCCCGCCTCTGATTCCCCGCCTCTGATTCCCTGCCTCTGATTCCCCATCTCCGATTCCGCACATCTGATTCCCTGCCTCTGATTCCCCGCCTCTGATTCCCCGCCTCTGATTCCCTGCCTCTGATTCCCAACATCTGATTCCCCACCTCTGATTCCCCATATCTGATTCCCCGCCTGTTTCCCCGCCTCTGACTCCCCTCCTCTGATTCCCCAACTCTAATTCCCCGCCTCTGATTCCCCAGCTCTGATTCCCCGTGTTTGATTCCCTGCCTCTGATTCCCTGCCCTGATTCCCCATCTCTGTTTCACCGCCTTTGTTTCGCCACCTCTGATTCCCCATATCTGATTCCCCTCCTCTGTTTCCCCGCCTCTGATTCCCTGCCTCTGATTCCCAACCTCTGATTCCACACCTCTGATTCCCCATATCTGATTCCTCGCCTCTTGTTTCCCCGCCTCTGATTCCCCTCCCCTGTTTCCCCATATCTGATTCCCCGCCTCTGATTCCCCAACTCTGATTCCCCGCCTCTGATTCCCCAGCTCTGATTCCCCGCCTCTGATTCCCCGTGTTTGATTCCCTGCCTCTGATTGCCCGCCTCTGATTCCCCGCCTCTGATTCCCTGCCTCTGATTCCCCATCTCCGATTCCGCACATCTGATTCCCTGCCTCTGATTCCCCGCCTCTGATTCCCCGCCTCTGATTCCCTGCCTCTGATTCCCAACATCTGATTCCCCACCTCTGATTCCCCATATCTGATTCCCCGCCTCTGTTTCCCCGCCTCTGATTCCCCTCCTCTGATTCCCCAACTCTAATTCCCCGCCTCTGATTCCCCAGCTCTGATTCCCCGTGTTTGATTCCCTGCCTCTGATTCCCTGCCCTGATTCCCCATCTCTGTTTCACCGCCTTTGATTCGCCACCTCTGATTCCCCTTATCTGATTCCCCGCCTCTGTTTCCCCGCCTCTGATTCCCTGCCTCTGATTCCCAACCTCTGATTCCACACCTCTGATTCCCCATATCTGATTCCCCGCCTGTGTTTCCCCACCTCTGATTCCCCGCCCCTGTTTCCCCATATCTGATTCCCCGCCTCTGATTCCCCAACCCTGATTCCCCGCCTCTGATTCCCCAGCTCTGATTCCCCGCCTCTGATTCCCCGTGTTTGATTCCCTGCCTCTGATTGCCCGCCTCTGATTCCCCATCTCTGATTCACCGCCTTTGATTCGCCACCTCTGATTCCCCATATCTGATTCCCCATATCTCATTCCCCGCCTCTGAATCCCCATCTCTGATTCCCGGACTCTGATTCCCCACCTCTGATTCCCGGCCTCTTTTTCCCGGCATCTGATTCCGGCCTCTGATTCCCGGCCTCTGATTCCCTGCTTCTAATTCTGATTCCCTGCCTCTGATTCCCCATCTCTGATTGCGCACATCTGATTCCCTGCCTCTGATTCCCCACCTCTGATTCCCCATATCTGATTCCCCGCATCTGTTTCCCCGCCTCTGATTCCCCACCTCTGTTTCCCAATATCTAAGTCCCCGCCTCTGATTCCCCAACTCTGATTCCCCACCTCTGATTCTCCAGCTCTGATTCCCCGCCTCTGTTTCCCCATATCTAAGTCCCCGCCTCTGATTCCCCAGCTCTGATTCCCCGCCTCTGATTCCCCGCATCTGATTCCCTGCATCTGATTCCCAGCCTCTGATTCCCTGCCTGTGATTCCCAACCTCTGATTCCCCACCTCTGATTCCCCATATCTGATTCCCCGCCTCTGTTTCCCCGCCTCTGATTCCCCGCCTCTGTTTCCCCATATCTGATTCCCCGCCTCTATTTGCCCACCTCTGATTCCCCACCTCAGTTTCCCCATTTCTGATTCCCCGCCTCTGAATCCCCAACTCTGATTCCCTGCATCTAATTCCCCAGCTCTGATTCCCCACCTCTGATTCCCCGTGTCTGATTTCCTGCCTCTGATTCCACGCCTCTGATTACCCATGTCTGATTCACCGCCTCTGATTCCCCACCTCTGATTCCCCATCTCTGATTCCGCACATCCCATTCCCTGCCTCTGATTCCCCGCCTCTGATTCCCCGCCTCAGATTCCCCGTGTCTGATTCACCGCCTCTGATTCCCCACCTCTGATTCCCCATCTCTGATTCCGCACATCCGATTCCATGCTTCTGATTCCCCGCCTCTGATTCACAGCCTCTGATTCCCCAGCTCTGATTCCCCGCCTCAGATTCCCCGCGTCTTATTCCCTGCTTCTGATTCTGATTCCCTGCCTCTGATTCCCCATCTCTGATTCCGCACATCTGATTCCCTGCCTCTGATTCCCCACCTCTGATTCCCCATATCTGATTCCCCGCCTCTGTTTCCCCGCCTCTGATTCCCCGCCTCTGTTTCCCCATATCTAAGTCCCCGCCTCTGATTCCCCAACTCTGATTCCCCACCTCTGATTCCCCAGCTCTGATTCCCCGCCTCTGATTCCCCGCATCTGATTCCCTGCATCTGATTCCCAGCCTCTGATTCCCTGCCTGTGATTCCCAACCTCTGATTCCCCACCTCTGATTCCCCATATCTGATTCCCCGCCTCTGTTTCCCCACCTCTGATTCCCCGCCTCTGTTTCCCCATATCTGATTCCCCGCCTCTATTTGCCCACCTCTGATTCCCCACCTCAGTTTCCCCATATCTGATTCCCCGCCTCTGAATCCCCAACTCTGATTCCCTGCATCTAATTCCCCAGCTCTGATTCCCCGCCTCTGATTCCCCGTGTCTGATTTCCTGCCTCTGATTCCCCGCCTCTGATTACCCATGTCTGATTCACCGCCTCTGATTCCCCACCTCTGATTCCCCAGCTCTGAATCCCCGCCTCTGATTCCCCGCGTCTGATTACCGGCCTCTGATTCCCCACCTCTGATTCTCCATCTCTGATTCACAACCTCTGATTCCCCACCTCTGATTGCCCATATCTGATTCCCCGCCTCTGTTTCCCCGCCTCTGATTCCCCAGCTCTGATTAACAATATCTGATTCCCCGCCTGTGATTCCCCACCTCTGATTCCCCGCCTCTGATTCGCCAGCTATGATTCCCCGCCTCTGATTCCCCATCTCTGATTCCCCGCCTCTGATTCCCCGTGTTTGATTCCCTGCCTCTGATTCCCGGCCTCTGATTCCCCATCTCTGATTCACCGCCTTTGATTCGCCACCTCTGATTCCCCATATCTGATTCCCCGCCTCTGTTTCCCCGCCTCTGATTCCCCGCTTCTGATTCCCCATATCTCATTCCCCGCCTCTGAATCCCCATCTCTGATTCCCGGACTCTGATTCCCCACCTCTGATTCCCGGCCTCTTATTCCCGGCATCTGATTCCGGCCTCTGATCCCCGGCCTCTGATTCCCTGCTTCTGATTCTGATTCCCTGCCTCTGATTCTCCATCTCTGATTGCGCACATCTGATTCCCTGCCTCTGATTCCCCACCTCTGATTCCCAATATCTGATTCCCCGCCTCTGTTTCCCCGCCTCTGATTCCCCGCCTCTGTTTCCCAATATCTAAGTCCCCGCCTCTGATTCCCCAACTCTGATTCACCACCTCTGATTCTCCAGCTCTGATTCCCCGCCTCTGATTCCCCGCATCTGATTCCCTGCATCTGATTCCAAGCCTCTGATTCCCTGCCTCTGATTCCCAAACTCTGATTCCCCACCTCTGATTTCCCATATCTGATTCCCCGCCTCTGTTTCCCCGCCTCTGATTCCCCGCCTCTGTTTCCCCATATCTGATTCCCGGCCTCTGATTCCCCGCCTCTGATTCCCCGCCTCTGATTCCCTGCCTCTGATTCCCCATCTCCGATTCCGCACATCTGATTCCCTGCCTCTGATTCCCCGCCTCTGATTCCCCGCCTCTGATTCCCTGCCTCTGATTCCCAACATCTGATTCCCCACCTCTGATTCCCCATATCTGATTCCCCGCCTGTTTCCCCGCCTCTGACTCCCCTCCTCTGATTCCCCAACTCTAATTCCCCGCCTCTGATTCCCCAGCTCTGATTCCCCGTGTTTGATTCCCTGCCTCTGATTCCCTGCCCTGATTCCCCATCTCTGTTTCACCGCCTTTGTTTCGCCACCTCTGATTCCCCATATCTGATTCCCCTCCTCTGTTTCCCCGCCTCTGATTCCCTGCCTCTGATTCCCAACCTCTGATTCCACACCTCTGATTCCCCATATCTGATTCCTCGCCTCTTGTTTCCCCGCCTCTGATTCCCCTCCCCTGTTTCCCCATATCTGATTCCCCGCCTCTGATTCCCCAACTCTGATTCCCCGCCTCTGATTCCCCAGCTCTGATTCCCCGCCTCTGATTCCCCGTGTTTGATTCCCTGCCTCTGATTGCCCGCCTCTGATTCCCCGCCTCTGATTCCCTGCCTCTGATTCCCCATCTCCGATTCCGCACATCTGATTCCCTGCCTCTGATTCCCCGCCTCTGATTCCCCGCCTCTGATTCCCTGCCTCTGATTCCCAACATCTGATTCCCCACCTCTGATTCCCCATATCTGATTCCCCGCCTCTGTTTCCCCGCCTCTGATTCCCCTCCTCTGATTCCCCAACTCTAATTCCCCGCCTCTGATTCCCCAGCTCTGATTCCCCGTGTTTGATTCCCTGCCTCTGATTCCCTGCCCTGATTCCCCATCTCTGTTTCACCGCCTTTGATTCGCCACCTCTGATTCCCCTTATCTGATTCCCCGCCTCTGTTTCCCCGCCTCTGATTCCCTGCCTCTGATTCCCAACCTCTGATTCCACACCTCTGATTCCCCATATCTGATTCCCCGCCTGTGTTTCCCCACCTCTGATTCCCCGCCCCTGTTTCCCCATATCTGATTCCCCGCCTCTGATTCCCCAACCCTGATTCCCCGCCTCTGATTCCCCAGCTCTGATTCCCCGCCTCTGATTCCCCGTGTTTGATTCCCTGCCTCTGATTGCCCGCCTCTGATTCCCCATCTCTGATTCACCGCCTTTGATTCGCCACCTCTGATTCCCCATATCTGATTCCCCATATCTCATTCCCCGCCTCTGAATCCCCATCTCTGATTCCCGGACTCTGATTCCCCACCTCTGATTCCCGGCCTCTTTTTCCCGGCATCTGATTCCGGCCTCTGATTCCCGGCCTCTGATTCCCTGCTTCTAATTCTGATTCCCTGCCTCTGATTCCCCATCTCTGATTGCGCACATCTGATTCCCTGCCTCTGATTCCCCACCTCTGATTCCCCATATCTGATTCCCCGCCTCTGTTTCCCCGCCTCTGATTCCCCACCTCTGTTTCCCAATATCTAAGTCCCCGCCTCTGATTCCCCAACTCTGATTCCCCACCTCTGATTCTCCAGCTCTGATTCCCCGCCTCTGTTTCCCCATATCTAAGTCCCCGCCTCTGATTCCCCAGCTCTGATTCCCCGCCTCTGATTCCCCGCATCTGATTCCCTGCATCTGATTCCCAGCCTCTGATTCCCTGCCTGTGATTCCCAACCTCTGATTCCCCACCTCTGATTCCCCATATCTGATTCCCCGCCTCTGTTTCCCCGCCTCTGATTCCCCGCCTCTGTTTCCCCATATCTGATTCCCCGCCTCTATTTGCCCACCTCTGATTCCCCACCTCAGTTTCCCCATTTCTGATTCCCCGCCTCTGAATCCCCAACTCTGATTCCCTGCATCTAATTCCCCAGCTCTGATTCCCCACCTCTGATTCCCCGTGTTTGATTTCCTGCCTCTGATTCCACGCCTCTGATTACCCATGTCTGATTCACCGCCTCTGATTCCCCACCTCTGATTCCCCATCTCTGATTCCGCACATCCCATTCCCTGCCTCTGATTCCCCGCCTCTGATTCCCCGCCTCAGATTCCCCGTGTCTGATTCACCGCCTCTGATTCCCCACCTCTGATTCCCCATCTCTGATTCCGCACATCCGATTCCATGCTTCTGATTCCCCGCCTCTGATTCACAGCCTCTGATTCCCCAGCTCTGATTCCCCGCCTCAGATTCCCCGCGTCTTATTCCCTGCTTCTGATTCTGATTCCCTGCCTCTGATTCCCCATCTCTGATTCCGCACATCTGATTCCCTGCCTCTGATTCCCCACCTCTGATTCCCCATATCTGATTCCCCGCCTCTGTTTCCCCGCCTCTGATTCCCCGCCTCTGTTTCCCCATATCTAAGTCCCCGCCTCTGATTCCCCAACTCTGATTCCCCACCTCTGATTCCCCAGCTCTGATTCCCCGCCTCTGATTCCCCGCATCTGATTCCCTGCATCTGATTCCCAGCCTCTGATTCCCTGCCTGTGATTCCCAACCTCTGATTCCCCACCTCTGATTCCCCATATCTGATTCCCCGCCTCTGTTTCCCCACCTCTGATTCCCCGCCTCTGTTTCCCCATATCTGATTCCCCGCCTCTATTTGCCCACCTCTGATTCCCCACCTCAGTTTCCCCATATCTGATTCCCCGCCTCTGAATCCCCAACTCTGATTCCCTGCATCTAATTCCCCAGCTCTGATTCCCCGCCTCTGATTCCCCGTGTCTGATTTCCTGCCTCTGATTCCCCGCCTCTGATTACCCATGTCTGATTCACTGCCTCTGATTCCCCACCTCTGATTCCCCATCTCTGATTCCGCACATCCCATTCCCTGCCTCTGATTCCCCGCCTCTGATTCCCCGCCTCAGATTCCCCGTGTCTGATTTCCTGCCTCTGATTCCCCGCCTCTGATTACCCATGTCTGATTCACCGCCTCTGATTCCCCACCTCTGATTCCCCATCTCTGATTCCGCACATCCGATTCCCTGCTTCTGATTCCCCGCCTCTGATTCACAGCCTCTGATTCCCCAGCTCTGATTCCCCGCCTCAGATTCCCCGCGTCTTATTCCCTGCTTCTGATTCTGATTCCCTGCCTCTGATTCCCCATCTCTGATACCGCACATCTGATTCCCTGCCTCTGATTCCCCACCTCTGATTCCCAATATCTGATTCCCCGCCTCTGTTTCCCCGCCTCTGATTCCCCGCCTCTGTTTCCCCATATCTAAGTCCCCGCCTCTGATTCCCCAACTCTGATTCCCCACCTCTGATTCCCCAGCTCTGATTCCCCGCCTCTGATTCCCCGTGTCTGATTTCCTGCCTCTGATTCCCCGCCTCTGATTACCCATGTCTGATTCACCGCCTCTGATTCCCCACCTCTGATTCCCCATCTCTGATTCCGCACATCCGATTCCCTGCCTCTGATTCCCCGCCTCTGATTCACCGCCTCTGATTCCCGGCCTCTGATTTCCCGCCTCTGATTCCCTGCCACTGATACCCCGCACCTGATTCCCCACCTCTGATTCCCCATATCTGATTCCCCGCCTCTGTTTCCCCGCCTCTGATTCCCCGCCTCTGATTCTCCATATCTGATTCCCCGCCTCTGATTCCCCAACTCTGATTCCCCGCCTCTGATTCCCCAGCTCTGAATCCCCGCCTCTGATTCCCCGCGTCTGATTACCGGCCTCTGATTCCCCGCCTCTGATTCTCCATCTCTGATTCACAACCTCTGATTCCCCACCTCTGATTGCCCATATCTGATTTCCCGCCTCTGTTTCCCCGCCTCTGATTCCCCAGCTCTGATTAACAATATCTGATTCCCCGCCTCTGATTCCCCACCTCTGATTCCCCGCCTCTGATTCGCCAGCTATGATTCCCCGCCTCTGATTCCCCAGCTCTGATTCCCCGCCTCTGATTCCCCGTGTTTGATTCCCTGCCTCTGATTCCCGGCCTCTGATTCCCCATCTCTGATTCACCGCCTTTGATTCGCCACCTCTGATTCCCCATATCTGATTCCCCGCCTCTGTTTCCCCGCCTCTGATTCCCCGCTTCTGATTCCCCATATCTCATTCCCCGCCTCTGAATCCCCATCTCTGATTACCGGACTCTGATTCCCCACCTCTGATTCCCGGCCTCTTATTCCCGGCATCTGATTCCGGCCTCTGATCCCCGGCCTCTGATTCCCTGCTTCTGATTCTGATTCCCTGCCTCTGATTCCCCATCTCTGATTGCGCACATCTGATTCCCTGCCTCTGATTCCCCACCTCTGATTCCCCATATCTGATTCCCCGCCTCTGTTTCCCCGCCTCTGATTCCCCGCCTCTGTTTCCCAATATCTAAGTCCCCGCCTCTGATTCCACAACTCTGATTCCCCACCTCTGATTCTCCAGCTCTGATTCCCCGCCTCTGATTCCCCACCTCTGATTTCCCATATCTGATTCCCCGCCTCTGTTTCCCCGCCTCTGATTCCCCGCCCCTGTTTCCCCATATCTGATTCCCCGCCTCTGATTCCCCAACCCTGATTCCCCGCCTCTGATTCCCCAGCTCTGATTCCCCGCCTCTGATTCCCCGTGTTTGATTCCCTGCCTCTGATTGCCCGCCTCTGATTCCCCATCTCTGATTCACCGCCTTTGATTCGCCACCTCTGATTCCCCATATCTGATTCCCCATATCTCATTCCCCGCCTCTGAATCCCCATCTCTGATTCCCTGTCTCTGATTCCCCGCGTCTGATTCCCCGCCTCTGATTCCCTGCCTCTGATTCCCCACCTCTGATTCCCAATATCTGATTCCCCGCCTCTGTTTCCCCGCCTCTGATTCCCCGCCTCTGTTTCCCAATATCTAAGTCCCCGCCTCTGATTCCCCAACTCTGATTCCCCACCTCTGATTCTCCAGCTCTGATTCCCCGCCTCTGATTCCCCGCATCTGATTCCCTGCATCTGATTCCAAGCCTCTGATTCCCTGCCTCTGATTCCCAACCTCTGATTCCCCACCTCTGATTTCCCATATCTGATTCCCCGCCTCTGTTTCCCCGCCTCTGATTCCCCGCCTCTGTTTCCCCATATCTGATTCCCGGCCTCTGATTCCCCGCCTCTGATTCCCCGCCTCTGATTCCCTGACTCTGATTCCCCATCTCCGATTCCGCACATCTGATTCCCTGCCTCTGATTCCCCGCCTCTGATTCCCTGCCTCTGATTCCCAACATCTGATTCCCCACCTCTGATTCCCCATATCTGATTCCCCGCCTGTTTCCCCGCCTCTGACTCCCCTCCTCTGATTCCCCAACTCTAATTCCCCGCCTCTGATTCCCCAGCTCTGATTCCCCGTGTTTGATTCCCTGCCTCTGATTCCCTGCCCTGATTCCCCATCTCTGTTTCACCGCCTTTGTTTCGCCACCTCTGATTCCCCATATCTGATTCCCCTCCTCTGTTTCCCCGCCTCTGATTCCCTGCCTCTGATTCCCAACCTCTGATTCCACACCTCTGATTCCCCATATCTGATTCCTCGCCTCTTGTTTCCCCGCCTCTGATTCCCCGCCCCTGTTTCCCCATATCTGATTCCCCGCCTCTGATTCCCCAACTCTGATTCCCCGCCTCTGATTCCCCAGCTCTGATTCCCCGCCTCTGATTCCCCGTGTTTGATTCCCTGCCTCTGATTGCCCGCCTCTGATTCCCCGCCTCTGATTCCCTGCCTCTGATTCCCCATCTCCGATTCCGCACATCTGATTCCCTGCCTCTGATTCCCCGCCTCTGATTCCCCGCCTCTGATTCCCTGCCTCTGATTCCCAACATCTGATTCCCCACCTCTGATTCCCCATATCTGATTCCCCGCCTCTGTTTCCCCGCCTCTGATTCCCCTCCTCTGATTCCCCAACTCTAATTCCCCGCCTCTGATTCCCCAGCTCTGATTCCCCGTGTTTGATTCCCTGCCTCTGATTCCCTGCCCTGATTCCCCATCTCTGTTTCACCGCCTTTGATTCGCCACCTCTGATTCCCCTTATCTGATTCCCCGCCTCTGTTTCCCCGCCTCTGATTCCCTGCCTCTGATTCCCAACCTCTGATTCCACACCTCTGATTCCCCATATCTGATTCCCCGCCTGTGTTTCCCCACCTCTGATTCCCCGCCCCTGTTTCCCCATATCTGATTCCCCGCCTCTGATTCCCCAACCCTGATTCCCCGCCTCTGATTCCCCAGCTCTGATTCCCCGCCTCTGATTCCCCGTGTTTGATTCCCTGCCTCTGATTGCCCGCCTCTGATTCCCCATCTCTGATTCACCGCCTTTGATTCGCCACCTCTGATTCCCCATATCTGATTCCCCATATCTCATTCCCCGCCTCTGAATCCCCATCTCTGATTCCCGGACTCTGATTCCCCACCTCTGATTCCCGGCCTCTTTTTCCCGGCATCTGATTCCGGCCTCTGATTCCCGGCCTCTGATTCCCTGCTTCTGATTCTGATTCCCTGCCTCTGATTCCCCATCTCTGATTGTGCACATCTGATTCCCTGCCTCTGATTCCCCACCTCTGATTCCCCATATCTGATTCCCCGCCTCTGTTTCCCCGCCTCTGATTCCCCACCTCTGTTTCCCAATATCTAAGTCCCCGCCTCTGATTCCCCAACTCTGATTCCCCACCTCTGATTCTCCAGCTCTGATTCCCCGCCTCTGTTTCCCCATATCTAAGTCCCCGCCTCTGATTCCCCAACTCTGATTCCCCACCTCTGATTCCCCAGCTCTGATTCCCCGCCTCTGATTCCCCGCATCTGATTCCCTGCATCTGATTCCCAGCCTCTGATTCCCTGCCTGTGATTCCCAACCTCTGATTCCCCACCTCTGATTCCCCATATCTGATTCCCCGCCTCTGTTTCCCCGCCTCTGATTCCCCGCCTCTGTTTCCCCATATCTGATTCCCCGCCTCTATTTGCCCACCTCTGATTCCCCACCTCAGTTTCCCCATATCTGATTCCCCGCCTCTGAATCCCCAACTCTGATTCCCTGCATCTAATTCCCCAGCTCTGATTCCCCGCCTCTGATTCCCCGTGTCTGATTTCCTGCCTCTGATTCCACGCCTCTGATTACCCACGTCTGATTCACCGCCTCTGATTCCCCACCTCTGATTCCCCATCTCTGATTCCGCACATCCCATTCCCTGCCTCTGATTCCCCGCCTCTGATTCCCCGCCTCAGATTCCCCGTGTCTGATTCACCGCCTCTGATTCCCCACCTCTGATTCCCCATCTCTGATTCCGCACATCCGATTCCCTGCTTCTGATTCCCCGCCTCTGATTCACAGCCTCTGATTCCCCAGCTCTGATTCCCCGCCTCAGATTCCCCGCGTCTTATTCCCTGCTTCTGATTCTGATTCCCTGCCTCTGATTCCCCATCTCTGATTCCGCACATCTGATTCCCTGCCTCTGATTCCCCGCCTCTGTTTCCCCGCCTCTGATTCCCCTCCTCTGATTCCCCAACTCTAATTCCCCGCCTCTGATTCCCCAGCTCTGATTCCCCGTGTTTGATTCCCTGCCTCTGATTCCCTGCCCTGATTCCCCATCTCTGTTTCACCGCCTTTGATTCGCCACCTCTGATTCCCCTTATCTGATTCCCCGCCTCTGTTTCCCCGCCTCTGATTCCCTGCCTCTGATTCCCAACCTCTGATTCCACACCTCTGATTCCCCATATCTGATTCCCCGCCTGTGTTTCCCCACCTCTGATTCCCCGCCCCTGTTTCCCCATATCTGATTCCCCGCCTCTGATTCCCCAACCCTGATTCCCCGCCTCTGATTCCCCAGCTCTGATTCCCCGCCTCTGATTCCCCGTGTTTGATTCCCTGCCTCTGATTGCCCGCCTCTGATTCCCCATCTCTGATTCACCGCCTTTGATTCGCCACCTCTGATTCCCCATATCTGATTCCCCATATCTCATTCCCCGCCTCTGAATCCCCATCTCTGATTCCCGGACTCTGATTCCCCACCTCTGATTCCCGGCCTCTTATTCCCGGCATCTGATTCCGGCCTCTGATTCCCGGCCTCTGATTCCCTGCTTCTGATTCTGATTCCCTGCCTCTGATTCCCCATCTCTGATTGCGCACATCTGATTCCCTGCCTCTGATTCCCCACCTCTGATTCCCCATATCTGATTCCCCGCCTCTGTTTCCCCGCCTCTGATTCCCCGCATGTGTTTCCCAATATCTAAGTCCCCGCCTCTGATTCCCCAACTCTGATTCCCCACCTCTGATTCTCCAGCTCTGATTCCCCGCCTCTGTTTCCCCATATCTAAGTCCCCGCCTCTGATTCCCCAACTCTGATTCCCCACCTCTGATTCCCCAGCTCTGATTCCCCGCCTCTGATTCCCCGCATCTGATTCCCTGCATCTGATTCCCAGCCTCTGATTCCCTGCCTGTGATTCCCAACCTCTGATTCCCCACCTCTGATTCCCCATATCTGATTCCCCGCCTCTGTTTCCCCGCCTCTGATTCCCCGCCTCTGTTTCCCCATATCTGATTCCCCGCCTCTATTTGCCCACCTCTGATTCCCCACCTCAGTTTCCCCATATCTGATTCCCCGCCTCTGAATCCCCAACTCTGATTCCCTGCATCTAATTCCCCAGCTCTGATTCCCCGCCTCTGATTCCCCGTGTCTGATTTCCTGCCTCTGATTCCACGCCTCTGATTACCCATGTCTGATTCACCGCCTCTGATTCCCCACCTCTGATTCCCCATCTCTGATTCCGCACATCCCATTCCCTGCCTCTGATTCCCCGCCTCTGATTCCCCGCCTCAGATTCCCCGTGTCTGATTCACCGCCTCTGATTCCCCACCTCTGATTCCCCATCTCTGATTCCGCACATCCGATTCCATGCTTCTGATTCCCCGCCTCTGATTCACAGCCTCTGATTCCCCAGCTCTGATTCCCCGCCTCAGATTCCCCGCGTCTTATTCCCTGCTTCTGATTCTGATTCCCTGCCTCTGATTCCCCATCTCTGATTCCGCACATCTGATTCCCTGCCTCTGATTCCCCACCTCTGATTCCCCATATCTGATTCCCCGCCTCTGTTTCCCCGCCTCTGATTCCCCGCCTCTGTTTCCCCATATCTAAGTCCCCGCCTCTGATTCCCCAACTCCGATTCCCCACCTCTGATTCCCCAGCTCTGATTCCCCGCCTCTGATTCCCCGCATCTGATTCCCTGCATCTGATTCCCAGCCTCTGATTCCCTGCCTGTGATTCCCAACCTCTGATTCCCCACCTCTGATTCCCCATATCTGATTCCCCGCCTCTGTTTCCTCACCTCTGATTCCCCGCCTCTGTTTCCCCATATCTGATTCCCCGCCTCTATTTGCCCACCTCTGATTCCCCACCTCAGTTTCCCCATATCTGATTCCCCGCCTCTGAATCCCCAACTCTGATTCCCTGCATCTAATTCCCCAGCTCTGATTCCCCGCCTCTGATTCCCCGTGTCTGATTTCCTGCCTCTGATTCCCCGCCTCTGATTACCCATGTCTGATTCACCGCCTCTGATTCCCCACCTCTGATTCCCCATCTCTGATTCCGCACATCCCATTCCCTGCCTCTGATTCCCCGCCTCTGATTCCCCGCCTCAGATTCCCCGTGTCTGATTTCCTGCCTCTGATTCCCCGCCTCTGATTACCCATGTTTGATTCACCGCCTCTGATTCCCCACCTCTGATTCCCCATCTCTGATTCCGCACATCCGATTCCCTGCTTCTGATTCCCCGCCTCTGATTCACAGCCTCTGATTCCCCAGCTCTGATTCCCCGCCTCAGATTCCCCGCGTCTTATTCCCTGCTTCTGATTCTGATTCCCTGCCTCTGATTCCCCATCTCTAATACCGCACATCTGATTCCCTGCCTCTGATTCCCCACCTCTGATTCCCAATATCTGATTCCCCGCCTCTGTTTCCCCGCCTCTGATTCCCCGCCTCTGTTTCCCCATATCTAAGTCCCCGCCTCTGATTCCCCAACTCTGATTCCCCACCTCTGATTCCCCAGCTCTGATTCCCCGCCTCTGATTCCCCGTGTCTGATTTCCTGCCTCTGATTCCCCGCCTCTGATTACCCATGTCTGATTCACCGCCTCTGATTCCCCACCTCTGATTCCCCATCTCTGATTCCGCACATCCGATTCCCTGCCTCTGATTCCCCGCCTCTGATTCACCGCCTCTGATTCCCGGCCTCTGATTTCCCGCCTCTGATTCCCTGCCACTGATACCCCGCACCTGATTCCCCACCTCTGATTCCCCATATCTGATTCCCCGCCTCTGTTTCCCCGCCTCTGATTCCCCGCCTCTGATTCCCCATATCTGATTCCCCGCCTCTGATTCCCCAACTCTGATTCCCCGCCTCTGATTCCCCAGCTCTGAATCCCCGCCTCTGATTCCCCGCGTCTGATTACCGGCCTCTGATTCCCCGCCTCTGATTCTCCATCTCTGATTCACAACCTCTGATTCCCCACCTCTGATTGCCCATATCTGATTTCCCGCCTCTGTTTCCCCGCCTCTGATTCCCCAGCTCTGATTAACAATATCTGATTCCCCGCCTCTGATTCCCCACCTCTGATTCCCCGCCTCTGATTCGCCAGCTATGATTCCCCGCCTCTGATTCCCCAGCTCTGATTCCCCGCCTCTGATTCCCCGTGTTTGATTCCCTGCCTCTGATTCCCGGCCTCTGATTCCCCATCTCTGATTCACCGCCTTTGATTCGCCACCTCTGATTCCCCATATCTGATTCCCCGCCTCTGTTTCCCCGCCTCTGATTCCCCGCTTCTGATTCCCCATATCTCATTCCCCGCCTCTGAATCCCCATCTCTGATTCCCGGACTCTGATTCCCCACCTCTGATTCCCGGCCTCTTATTCCCGGCATCTGATTCCGGCCTCTGATCCCCGGCCTCTGATTCCCTGCTTCTGATTCTGATTCCCTGCCTCTGATTCCCCATCTCTGATTGCGCACATCTGATTCCCTGCCTCTGATTCCCCACCTCTGATTCCCCATATCTGATTCCCCGCCTCTGTTTCCCCGCCTCTGATTCCCCGCCTCTGTTTCCCAATATCTAAGTCCCCGCCTCTGATTCCACAACTCTGATTCCCCACCTCTGATTCTCCAGCTCTGATTCCCCGCCTCTGATTCCCCACCTCTGATTTCCCATATCTGATTCCCCGCCTCTGTTTCCCCGCCTCTGATTCCCCGCCCCTGTTTCCCCATATCTGATTCCCCGCCTCTGATTCCCCAACCCTGATTCCCCGCCTCTGATTCCCCAGCTCTGATTCCCCGCCTCTGATTCCCCGTGTTTGATTCCCTGCCTCTGATTGCCCGCCTCTGATTCCCCATCTCTGATTCACCGCCTTTGATTCGCCACCTCTGATTCCCCATATCTGATTCCCCATATCTCATTCCCCGCCTCTGAATCCCCATCTCTGATTCCCTGCCTCTGATTCCCCGCGTCTGATTCCCCGCCTCTGATTCCCTGCCTCTGATTCCCCACCTCTGATTCCCAATATCTGATTCCCCGCCTCTGTTTCCCCGCCTCTGATTCCCCGCCTCTGTTTCCCAATATCTAAGTCCCCGCCTCTGATTCCCCAACTCTGATTCCCCACCTCTGATTCTCCAGCTCTGATTCCCCGCCTCTGATTCCCCGCATCTGATTCCCTGCATCTGATTCCAAGCCTCTGATTCCCTGCCTCTGATTCCCAACCTCTGATTCCCCACCTCTGATTTCCCATATCTGATTCCCCGCCTCTGTTTCCCCGCCTCTGATTCCCCGCCTCTGTTTCCCCATATCTGATTCCCGGCCTCTGATTCCCCGCCTCTGATTCCCCGCCTCTGATTCCCTGCCTCTGATTCCCCATCTCCGATTCCGCACATCTGATTCCCTGCCTCTGATTCCCCGCCTCTGATTCCCTGCCTCTGATTCCCAACATCTGATTCCCCACCTCTGATTCCCCATATCTGATTCCCCGCCTGTTTCCCCGCCTCTGACTCCCCTCCTCTGATTCCCCAACACTAATTCCCCGCCTCTGATTCCCCAGCTCTGATTCCCCGTGTTTGATTCCCTGCCTCTGATTCCCTGCCCTGATTCCCCATCTCTGTTTCACCGCCTTTGTTTCGCCACCTCTGATTCCCCATATCTGATTCCCCTCCTCTGTTTCCCCGCCTCTGATTCCCTGCCTCTGATTCCCAACCTCTGATTCCACACCTCTGATTCCCCATATCTGATTCCTCGCCTCTTGTTTCCCCGCCTCTGATTCCCCGCCCCTGTTTCCCCATATCTGATTCCCCGCCTCTGATTCCCCAACTCTGATTCCCCGCCTCTGATTCCCCAGCTCTGATTCCCCGCCTCTGATTCCCCGTGTTTGATTCCCTGCCTCTGATTGCCCGCCTCTGATTCCCCGCCTCTGATTCCCTGCCTCTGATTCCCCATCTCCGATTCCGCACATCTGATTCCCTGCCTCTGATTCCCCGCCTCTGATTCCCCGCCTCTGATTCCCTGCCTCTGATTCCCAACATCTGATTCCCCACCTCTGATTCCCCATATCTGATTCCCCGCCTCTGTTTCCCCGCCTCTGATTCCCATCCTCTGATTCCCCAACTCTAATTCCCCGCCTCTGATTCCCCAGCTCTGATTCCCCGTGTTTGATTCCCTGCCTCTGATTCCCTGCCCTGATTCCCCATCTCTGTTTCACCGCCTTTGATTCGCCACCTCTGATTCCCCTTATCTGATTCCCCGCCTCTGTTTCCCCGCCTCTGATTCCCTGCCTCTGATTCCCAACCTCTGATTCCACACCTCTGATTCCCCATATCTGATTCCCCGCCTGTGTTTCCCCACCTCTGATTCCCCGCCCCTGTTTCCCCATATCTGATTCCCCGCCTCTGATTCCCCAACCCTGATTCCCCGCCTCTGATTCCCCAGCTCTGATTCCCCGCCTCTGATTCCCCGTGTTTGATTCCCTGCCTCTGATTGCCCGCCTCTGATTCCCCATCTCTGATTCACCGCCTTTGATTCGCCACCTCTGATTCCCCATATCTGATTCCCCATATCTCATTCCCCGCCTCTGAATCCCCATCTCTGATTCCCGGACTCTGATTCCCCACCTCTGATTCCCGGCCTCTTTTTCCCGGCATCTGATTCCGGCCTCTGATTCCCGGCCTCTGATTCCCTGCTTCTGATTCTGATTCCCTGCCTCTGATTCCCCATCTCTGATTGCGCACATCTGATTCCCTGCCTCTGATTCCCCACCTCTGATTCCCCATATCTGATTCCCCGCCTCTGTTTCCCCGCCTCTGATTCCCCACCTCTGTTTCCCAATATCTAAGTCCCCGCCTCTGATTCCCCAACTCTGATTCCCCACCTCTGATTCTCCAGCTCTGATTCCCCGCCTCTGTTTCCCCATATCTAAGTCCCCGCCTCTGATTCCCCAACTCTGATTCCCCACCTCTGATTCCCCAGCTCTGATTCCCCGCCTCTGATTCCCCGCATCTGATTCCCTGCATCTGATTCCCAGCCTCTGATTCCCTGCCTGTGATTCCCAACCTCTGATTCCCCACCTCTGATTCCCCATATCTGATTCCCCGCCTCTGTTTCCCCGCCTCTGATTCCCCGCCTCTGTTTCCCCATATCTGATTCCCCGCCTCTATTTGCCCACCTCTGATTCCCCACCTCAGTTTCCCCATATCTGAATCCCCGCCTCTGAATCCCCAACTCTGATTCCCTGCATCTAATTCCCCAGCTCTGATTCCCCGCCTCTGATTCCCCGTGTCTGATTTCCTGCCTCTGATTCCACGCCTCTGATTACCCATGTCTGATTCACCGCCTCTGATTCCCCACCTCTGATTCCCCATCTCTGATTCCGCACATCCCATTCCCTGCCTCTGATTCCCCGCCTCTGATTCCCCGCCTCAGATTCCCCGTGTCTGATTCACCGCCTCTGATTCCCCACCTCTGATTCCCCATCTCTGATTCCGCACATCCGATTCCCTGCTTCTGATTCCCCGCCTCTGATTCACAGCCTCTGATTCCCCAGCTCTGATTCCCCGCCTCAGATTCCCCGCGTCTTATTCCCTGCTTCTGATTCTGATTCCCTGCCTCTGATTCCCCATCTCTGATTCCGCACATCTGATTCCCTGCCTCTGATTCCCCGCCTCTGTTTCCCCGCCTCTGATTCCCCTCCTCTGATTCCCCAACTCTAATTCCCCGCCTCTGATTCCCCAGCTCTGATTCCCCGTGTTTGATTCCCTGCCTCTGATTCCCTGCCCTGATTCCCCATCTCTGTTTCACCGCCTTTGATTCGCCACCTCTGATTCCCCTTATCTGATTCCCCGCCTCTGTTTCCCCGCCTCTGATTCCCTGCCTCTGATTCCCAACCTCTGATTCCACACCTCTGATTCCCCATATCTGATTCCCCGCCTGTGTTTCCCCACCTCTGATTCCCCGCCCCTGTTTCCCCATATCTGATTCCCCGCCTCTGATTCCCCAACCCTGATTCCCCGCCTCTGATTCCCCAGCTCTGATTCCCCGCCTCTGATTCCCCGTGTTTGATTCCCTGCCTCTGATTGCCCGCCTCTGATTCCCCATCTCTGATTCACTGCCTTTGATTCGCCACCTCTGATTCCCCATATCTGATTCCCCATATCTCATTCCCCGCCTCTGAATCCCCATCTCTGATTCCCGGACTCTGATTCCCCACCTCTGATTCCCGGCCTCTTATTCCCGGCATCTGATTCCGGCCTCTGATTCCCGGCCTCTGATTCCCTGCTTCTGATTCTGATTCCCTGCCTCTGATTCCCCATCTCTGATTGCGCACATCTGATTCCCTGCCTCTGATTCCCCACCTCTGATTCCCCATATCTGATTCCCCGCCTCTGTTTCCCCGCCTCTGATTCCCCGCCTCTGTTTCCCAATATCTAAGTCCCCGCCTCTGATTCCCCAACTCTGATTCCCCACCTCTGATTCTCCAGCTCTGATTCCCCGCCTCTGTTTCCCCATATCTAAGTCCCCGCCTCTGATTCCCCAACTCTGATTCCCCACCTCTGATTCCCCAGCTCTGATTCCCCGCCTCTGATTCCCCGCATCTGATTCCCTGCATCTGATTCCCAGCCTCTGATTCCCTGCCTGTGATTCCCAACCTCTGATTCCCCACCTCTGATTCCCCATATCTGATTCCCCGCCTCTGTTTCCCCGCCTCTGATTCCCCGCCTCTGTTTCCCCATATCTGATTCCCCGCCTCTATTTGCCCACCTCTGATTCCCCACCTCAGTTTCCCCATATCTGATTCCCCGCCTCTGAATCCCCAACTCTGATTCCCTGCATCTAATTCCCCAGCTCTGATTCCCCGCCTCTGATTCCCCGTGTCTGATTTCCTGCCTCTGATTCCACGCCTCTGATTACCCATGTCTGATTCACCGCCTCTGATTCCCCACCTCTGATTCCCCATCTCTGATTCCGCACATCCCATTCCCTGCCTCTGATTCCCCGCCTCTGATTCCCCGCCTCAGATTCCCCGTGTCTGATTCACCGCCTCTGATTCCCCACCTCTGATTCCCCATCTCTGATTCCGCACATCCGATTCCATGCTTCTGATTCCCCGCCTCTGATTCACAGCCTCTGATTCCCCAGCTCTGATTCCCCGCCTCAGATTCCCCGCGTCTTATTCCCTGCTTCTGATTCTGATTCCCTGCCTCTGATTCCCCATCTCTGATTCCGCACATCTGATTCCCTGCCTCTGATTCCCCACCTCTGATTCCCCATATCTGATTCCCCGCCTCTGTTTCCCCGCCTCTGATTCCCCGCCTCTGTTTCCCCATATCTAAGTCCCCGCCTCTGATTCCCCAACTCTGATTCCCCACCTCTGATTCCCCAGCTCTGATTCCCCGCTTCTGATTCCCCGCATCTGATTCCCTGCATCTGATTCCCAGCCTCTGATTCCCTGCCTGTGATTCCCAACCTCTGATTCCCCACCTCTGATTCCCCATATCTGATTCCCCGCCTCTGTTTCCCCACCTCTGATTCCCCGCCTCTGTTTCCCCATATCTGATTCCCCGCCTCTATTTGCCCACCTCTGATTCCCCACCTCAGTTTCCCCATATCTGATTCCCCGCCTCTGAATCCCCAACTCTGATTCCCTGCATCTAATTCCCCAGCTCTGATTCCCCGCCTCTGATTCCCCGTGTCTGATTTCCTGCCTCTGATTCCCCGCCTCTGATTACCCATGTCTGATTCACCGCCTCTGATTCCCCACCTCTGATTCCCCATCTCTGATTCCGCACATCCCATTCCCTGCCTCTGATTCCCCGCCTCTGATTCCGCGCCTCAGATTCCCCGTGTCTGATTTCCTGCCTCTGATTCCCCGCCTCTGATTACCCATGTCTGATTCACCGCCTCTGATTCCCCACCTCTGATTCCCCATCTCTGATTCCGCACATCCGATTCCCTGCTTCTGATTCCCCGCCTCTGATTCACAGCCTCTGATTCCCCAGCTCTGATTCCCCGCCTCAGATTCCCCGCGTCTTATTCCCTGCTTCTGATTCTGATTCCCTGCCTCTGATTCCCCATCTCTGATACCGCACATCTGATTCCCTGCCTCTGATTCCCCACCTCTGATTCCCAATATCTGATTCCCCGCCTCTGTTTCCCCGCCTCTGATTCCCCGCCTCTGTTTCCCCATATCTAAGTCCCCGCCTCTGATTCCCCAACTCTGATTCCCCACCTCTGATTCCCCAGCTCTGATTCCCCGCCTCTGATTCCCCGTGTCTGATTTCCTGCCTCTGATTCCCCGCCTCTGATTACCCATGTCTGATTCACCGCCTCTGATTCCCCACCTCTGATTCCCCATCTCTGATTCCGCACATCCGATTCCCTGCCTCTGATTCCCCGCCTCTGATTCACCGCCTCTGATTCCCGGCCTCTGATTTCCCGCCTCTGATTCCCTGCCACTGATACCCCGCACCTGATTCCCCACCTCTGATTCCCCATATCTGATTCCCCGCCTCTGTTTCCCTGCCTCTGATTCCCCGCCTCTGATTCCCCATATCTGATTCCCCGCCTCTGATTCCCCAACTCTGATTCCCCGCCTCTGATTCCCCAGCTCTGAATCCCCGCCTCTGATTCCCCGCGTCTGATTACCGGCCTCTGATTCCCCGCCTCTGATTCTCCATCTCTGATTCACAACCTCTGATTCCCCACCTCTGATTGCCCATATCTGATTTCCCGCCTCTGTTTCCCCGCCTCTGATTCCCCAGCTCTGATTAACAATATCTGATTCCCCGCCTCTGATTCCCCACCTCTGATTCCCCGCCTCTGATTCGCCAGCTATGATTCCCCGCCTCTGATTCCCCAGCTCTGATTCCCCGCCTCTGATTCCCCGTGTTTGATTCCCTGCCTCTGATTCCCGGCCTCTGATTCCCCATCTCTGATTCACCGCCTTTGATTCCCCGTGTTTGATTCCCCGCCTCTGATTCCCTGCCTCTGATTCCCAACCTCTGATTCCACACCTCTGATTCCCCATATCTGATTCCCCGCCTGTGTTTCCCCACCTCTGATTCCCCGCCCCTGTTTCCCCATATCTGATTCCCCGCCTCTGATTCCCCAACCCTGATTCCCCGCCTCTGATTCCCCAGCTCTGATTCCCCGCCTCTGATTCCCCGTGTTTGATTCCCTGCCTCTGATTGCCCGCCTCTGATTCCCCATCTCTGATTCACCGCCTTTGATTCGCCACCTCTGATTCCCCATATCTGATTCCCTGTCTCTGTTTCCCCGCCTCTGATTCCCCGCCTCTGATTCCCCATATCTCATTCCCCGCCTCTGAATCCCCACCTCTGATTCCCGGCCTCTTATTCCCGGCATCTGATTCCGGCCTCTGATTCCCGGCCTCTGATTCCCTGCTTCTGATTCTGATTCCCTGCCTCTGATTCCCCATCTCTGATTGCGCACATCTGATTCCCTGCCTCTGATTCCCCACCTCTGATTCCCCATATCTGATTCCCCGCCTCTGTTTCCCTGCCTCTGATTCCCCGCCTCTGTTTCCCAATATCTAAGTCCCCGCCTCTGATTCCCCAACTCTGATTCCCCACCTCTGATTCTCCAGCTCTGATTCCCCGCCTCTGTTTCCCCATATGTAAGTCCCCGCCTCTGATTCCCCAACTCTGATTCCCCACCTCTGATTCCCCAGCTCTGATTCCCCGCCTCTGTTTCCCCGCCTCTGATTCCCCGCCTCTGTTTCCCCATATCTGATTCCCCGCCTCTATTTGCCCACCTCTGATTCCCCACCTCAGTTTCCCCATATCTGATTCCCCGCCTCTGAATCCCCAACTCTGATTCACTGCATCTAATTCCCCAGCTCTGATTCCCCGCCTCTGATTCCCCGTGTCTGATTTCCTGCCTCTGATTCCACGCCTCTGATTACCCATGTCTGATTCACCGCCTCTGATTCCCCACCTCTGATTCCCCATCTCTGATTCCGCACCTCCCATTCCCTGCCTCTGATTCCCCGCCTCTGATTCGCCGCCTCAGATTCCCCGTGTCTGATTCACCGCCTCTGAATCCCCACCTCTGATTCCGCACATCCGATTCCCTGCTTCTGATTCCCCGCCTCTGATTCACAGCCTCTGATTCCCCAGCTCTGATTCCCCGCCTCAGATTCCCCGCGTCTTATTCCCTGCTTCTGATTCTGATTCCCTGCCTCTGATTCCCCATCTCTGATTCCGCACATCTGATTCCCTGCCTCTGATTCCCCAACTCTGATTCCCCATATCTGATTCCCCGCCTCTGTTTCCCCGCCTCTGATTCCCCGCCTCTGTTTCCCCATATCTAAGTCCCCGCCTCTGATTCCCCAACTCGGATTCCCCACCTCTGATTCCCCAGCTCTGATTCCCCGCCTCTGATTCCCCGCATCTGATTCCCTGCATCTGATTCCCAGCCTCTGATTCCCTGCCTGTGATTCCCAACCTCTGATTCCCCACCTCTGATTCCCCATATCTGATTCCCCGCCTCTGTTTCCCCACCTCTGATTCCCCGCCTCTGTTTCCCCATATCTGATTCCCCGCCTCTGTTTCCCCGCCTCTGATTCCCCACCTCTGTTTCCCAATATCTAAGTCCCCGCCTCTGATTCCCCAACTCTGATTCCCCACCTCTGATTCTCCAGCTCTGATTCCCCGCCTCTGTTTCCCCATATGTAAGTCCCCGCCTCTGATTCCCCAACTCTGATTCCCCACCTCTGATTCCCCAGCTCTGATTCCCCGCCTCTGATTCCCCGCATCTGATTCCCTGCATCTGATTCCCAGCCTCTGATTCCCTGCCTGTGATTCCCAACCTCTTATTCCCCACCTCTGATTCCCCATATCTGATTCCCCGCCTCTGTTTCCCCGCCTCTGATTCCCCGCCTCTGTTTCCCCATATCTGATTCCCCGCCTCTATTTGCCCACCTCTGATTCCCCACCTCAGTTTCCCCATATCTGATTCCCCGCCTCTGAATCCCCAACTCTGATTCACTGCATCTAATTCCCCAGCTCTGATTCCCCGCCTCTGATTCCCCGTGTCTGATTTCCTGCCTCTGATTCCACGCCTCTGATTACCCATGTCTGATTCACCGCCTCTGATTCCCCACCTCTGATTCCCCATCTCTGATTCCGCACATCCCATTCCCTGCCTCTGATTCCCCGCCTCTGATTCGCCGCCTCAGATTCCCCGTGTCTGATTCACCGCCTCTGAATCCCCACCTCTGATTCCCCATCTCTGATTCCGCACATCCGATTCCCTGCTTCTGATTCCCCGCCTCTGATTCACAGCCTCTGATTCCCCAGCTCTGATTCCCCGCCTCAGATTCCCCGCGTCTTATTCCCTGCTTCTGATTCTGATTCCCTGCCTCTGATTCCCCATCTCTGATTCCGCACATCTGATTCCCTGCCTCTGATTCCCCAACTCTGATTCCCCATATCTGATTCCCCGCCTCTGTTTCCCCGCCTCTGATTCCCCGCCTCTGTTTCCCCATATCTAAGTCCCCGCCTCTGATTCCCCAACTCGGATTCCCCACCTCTGATTCCCCAGCTCTGATTCCCCGCCTCTGATTCCCCGCATCTGATTCCCTGCATCTGATTCCCAGCCTCTGATTCCCTGCCTGTGATTCCCAACCTCTGATTCCCCACCTCTGATTCCCCATATCTGATTCCCCGCCTCTGTTTCCCCACCTCTGATTCCCCGCCTCTGTTTCCCCATATCTGATTCCCCGCCTCTATTTGCCCACCTCTGATTCCCCACCTCAGTTTCCCCATATCTGATTCCCCGCCTCTGAATCCCCAACTCTGATTCCCTGCATCTAATTCCCCAGCTCTGATTCCCCGCCTCTGATTCCCCGTGTCTGATTTCCTGCCTCTGATTCCCCGCCTCTGATTACCCATGTCTGATTCACCGCCTCTGATTCCCCACCTCTGATTCCCCATCTCTGATTCCGCACATCCCATTCCCTGCCTCTGATTCCCCGCCTCTGATTCCCCGCCTCAGATTCCCCGTGTCTGATTTCCTGCCTCTGATTCCCCGCCTCTGATTACACATGTCTGATTCACCGCCTCTGATTCCCCACCTCTGATTCCCCATCTCTGATTCCGCACATCCGATTCCCTGCTTCTGATTCCCCGCCTCTGATTCACAGCCTCTGATTCCCCAGCTCTGATTCCCCGCCTCAGATTCCCCGCGTCTTATTCCCTGCTTCTGATTCTGATTCCCTGCCTCTGATTCCCCATCTCTGATACCGCACATCTGATTCCCTGCCTCTGATTCCCCACCTCTGATTCCCAATATCTGATTCTCCGCCTCTGTTTCCCTGCCTCTGATTCCCCGCCTCTGTTTCCCCATATCTAAGTCCCCGCCTCTGATTGCCCAACTCTGATTCCCCACCTCTGATTCCCCAGCTCTGATTCCCCACCTCTGATTCCCCATATCTGATTCCCCGCCTCTGAATCCCCAACTCTGATTCCCTGCATCTAATTCCCCAGCTCTGATTCCCCGCCTCTGATTCCCCGTGTCTGATTTCCTGCCTCTGATTCCCCGCCTCTGATTACCCATGTCTGATTTACCGCCTCTGATTCCCCACCTCTGATTCCCCATCTCTGATTCCGCACATCCGATTCCCTGCCTCTGATTCCCCGCCTCTGATTCACCGCCTCTGATTCCCGGCCTCTGATTTCCCGCCTCTGATTCCCTGCCACTGATACCCCGCACCTGATTCCCCACCTCTGATTCCCCATATCTGATTCCCCGCCTCTGTTTCCCCGCCTCTGATTCCCCGCCTCTGATTCCCCATATCTGATTCCCCGCCTCTGATTCCCCAACTCTGATTCCCCACCTCTGATTCCCCAGCTCTGAATCCCCGCCTCTGATTCCCCGCGTCTGATTACCGGCCTCTGATTCCCCGCCTCTGATTCTCCATCTCTGATTCACAACCTCTGATTCCCCACCTCTGATTGCCCATATCTGATTCCCCGCCTCTGTTTCCCCGCCTCTGATTCCCCAGCTCTGATTAACAATATCTGATTCGCCGCCTCTGATTCCCCACCTCTGATTCCCCGCCTCTGATTCGCCAGCTATGATTCCCCGCCTCTGATTCCCCAGCTCTTATTCCCCGCCTCTGATTCCCCGTGTTTGATTCCCTGCCTCTGATTCCCGGCCTCTGATTCCCCATCTCTGATTCACCGCCTTTGATTCGCCACCTCTGATTCCCCATATCTGATTCCCCGCCTCTGTTTCCCCGCCTCTGACTCCCCTCCTCTGATTCCCCAACTCTAATTCCCCGCCTCTGATTCCCCAGCTCTGATTCCCCGTGTTTGATTCCCTGCCTCTTATTCCCTGCCCTGATTCCCCATCTCTGTTTCACCGCCTTTGTTTCGCCACCTCTGATTCCCCATATCTGATTCCCCTCCTCTGTTTCCCCGCCTCTGATTCCCTGCCTCTGATTCCCAACCTCTGATTCCACACCTCTGATTCCCCATATCTGATTCCTCGCCTCTTGTTTCCCCGCCTCTGATTCCCCGCCCCTGTTTCCCCATATCTGATTCCCCGCCTCTGATTCCCCAACTCTGATTCCCCGCCTCTGATTCCCCAGCTCTGATTCCCCGCCTCTGATTCCCCGTGTTTGATTCCCTGCCTCTGATTGCCCGCCTCTGATTCCCCGCCTCTGATTCCCTGCCTCTGATTCCCCGTGTTTGATTCCCTGCCTCTGATTGCCCGCCTCTGATTCCCCGCCTCTGATTCCCTGCCTCTGATTCCCCATCTCCGATTCCGCACATCTGATTCCCCGCGTCTGTTTCCCCGCCTCTGATTCCCCGCCTCTGTTTCCCCATATCTGATTCCCGGCCTCTGATTCCCCGCCTCTGATTCCCCGCCTCTGATTCCCTGCCTCTGATTCCCCATCTCCGATTCCGCACATCTGATTCCCTGCCTCTGATTCCCCGCCTCTGATTCCCCGCCTCTGATTCCCTGCCTCTGATTCCCAACATCTGATTCCCCACCTCTGATTCCCCTCCTCTGTTTCCCCGCCTCTGATTCCCTGCCTCTGATTCCCAACCTCTGATTCCACACCTCTGATTCCCCATATCTGATTCCTCGCCTCTTGTTTCCCCGCCTCTGATTCCCCGCCCCTGTTTCCCCATATCTGATTCCCCGCCTCTGATTCCCCAACTCTGATTCCCCACCTCTGATTCTCCAGCTCTGATTCCCCGCCTCTGATTCCCCGCATCTGATTCCCTGCATCTGATTCCAAGCCTCTGATTCCCTGCCTCTGATTCCCAACCTCTGATTCCCCACCTCTGATTTCCCATATCTGATTCCCCGCCTCTGTTTCCCCGCCTCTGATTCCCCGCCTCTGTTTCCCCATATCTGATTCCCGGCCTCTGATTCCCCGCCTCTGATTCCCCGCCTCTGATTCCCTGCCTCTGATTCCCCATCTCCGATTCCGCACATCTGATTCCCTGCCTCTGATTCCCCGCCTCTGATTCCCCGCCTCTGATTCCCTGCCTCTGATTCCCAACATCTGATTCCCCACCTCTGATTCCCCATATCTGATTCCCCGCCTGTTTCCCCGCCTCTGACTCCCCTCCTTTGATTCCCCAACTCTAATTCCCCGCCTCTGATTCCCCAGCTCTGATTCCCCGTGTTTGATTCCCTGCCTCTGATTCCCTGCCCTGATTCCCCATCTCTGTTTCACCGCCTTTGTTTCGCCACCTCTGATTCCCCATATCTGATTCCCCTCCTCTGTTTCCCCGCCTCTGATTCCCTGCCTCTGATTCCCAACCTCTGATTCCACACCTCTGATTCCCCATATCTGATTCCTCGCCTCTTGTTTCCCCGCCTCTGATTCCCCGCCCCTGTTTCCCCATATCTGATTCCCCGCCTCTGATTCCCCAACTCTGATTCCCCGCCTCTGATTCCCCAGCTCTGATTCCCCGCCTCTGATTCCCCGTGTTTGATTCCCTGCCTCTGATTGCCCGCCTCTGATTCCCCGCCTCTGATTCCCTGCCTCTGATTCCCCATCTCCGATTCCGCACATCTGATTCCCTGCCTCTGATTCCCCGCCTCTGATTCCCCGCCTCTGATTCCCTGCCTCTGATTCCTAACATCTGATTCCCCACCTCTGATTCCCCATATCTGATTCCCCGCCTCTGTTTCCCCGCCTCTGATTCCCCTCCTCTGATTCCCCAACTCTAATTCCCCGCCTCTGATTCCCCAGCTCTGATTCCCCGTGTTTGATTCCCTGCCTCTGATTCCCTGCCCTGATTCCCCATCTCTGTTTCACCGCCTTTGATTCGCCACCTCTGATTCCCCTTATCTGATTCCCCGCCTCTGTTTCCCCGCCTCTGATTCCCTGCCTCTGATTCCCAACCTCTGATTCCACACCTCTGATTCCCCATATCTGATTCCCCGCCTGTGTTTCCCCACCTCTGATTCCCCGCCCCTGTTTCCCCATATCTGATTCCCCGCCTCTGATTCCCCAACCCTGATTCCCCGCCTCTGATTCCCCAGCTCTGATTCCCCGCCTCTGATTCCCCGTGTTTGATTCCCTGCCTCTGATTGCCCGCCTCTGATTCCCCATCTCTGATTCACCGCCTTTGATTCGCCACCTCTGATTCCCCATATCTGATTCCCCATATCTCATTCCCCGCCTCTGAATCCCCATCTCTGATTCCCGGACTCTGATTCCCCACCTCTGATTCCCGGCCTCTTTTTCCCGGCATCTGATTCCGGCCTCTGATTCCCGGCCTCTGATTCCCTGCTTCTGATTCTGATTCCCTGCCTCTGATTCCCCATCTCTGATTGCGCACATCTGATTCCCTGCCTCTGATTCCCCACCTCTGATTCCCCATATCTGATTCCCCGCCTCTGTTTCCCCGCCTCTGATTCCCCACCTCTGTTTCCCAATATCTAAGTCCCCGCCTCTGATTCCCCAACTCTGATTCCCCACCTCTGATTCTCCAGCTCTGATTCCCCGCCTCTGTTTCCCCATATCTAAGTCCCCGCCTCTGATTCCCCAACTCTGATTCCCCACCTCTGATTCCCCAGCTCTGATTCCCCGCCTCTGATTCCCCGCATCTGATTCCCTGCATCTGATTCCCAGCCTCTGATTCCCTGCCTGTGATTCCCAACCTCTGATTCCCCACCTCTGATTCCCCATATCTGATTCCCCGCCTCTGTTTCCCCGCCTCTGATTCCCCGCCTCTGTTTCCCCATATCTGATTCCCCGCCTCTATTTGCCCACCTCTGATTCCCCACCTCAGTTTCCCCATATCTGATTCCCCGCCTCTGAATCCCCAACTCTGATTCCCTGCATCTAATTCCCCAGCTCTGATTCCCCGCCTCTGATTCCCCGTGTCTGATTTCCTGCCTCTGATTCCACGCCTCTGATTACCCATGTCTGATTCACCGCCTCTGATTCCCCACCTCTGATTCCCCATCTCTGATTCCGCACATCCCATTCCCTGCCTCTGATTCCCCGCCTCTGATTCCCCGCCTCAGATTCCCCGTGTCTGATTCACCACCTCTGATTCCCCACCTCTGATTCCCCATCTCTGATTCCGCACATCCGATTCCCTGCTTCTGATTCCCCGCCTCTGATTCACAGCCTCTGATTCCCCAGCTCTGATTCCCCGCCTCAGATTCCCCGCGTCTTATTCCCTGCTTCTGATTCTGATTCCCTGCCTCTGATTCCCCATCTCTGATTCCGCACATCTGATTCCCTGCCTCTGATTCCCCGCCTCTGTTTCCCCGCCTCTGATTCCCCTCCTCTGATTCCCCAACTCTAATTCCCCGCCTCTGATTCCCCAGCTCTGATTCCCCGTGTTTGATTCCCTGCCTCTGATTCCCTGCCCTGATTCCCCATCTCTGTTTCACCGCCTTTGATTCGCCACCTCTGATTCCCCTTATCTGATTCCCCGCCTCTGTTTCCCCGCCTCTGATTCCCTGCCTCTGATTCCCAACCTCTGATTCCACACCTCTGATTCCCCATATCTGATTCCCCGCCTGTGTTTCCCCACCTCTGATTCCCCGCCCCTGTTTCCCCATATCTGATTCCCCGCCTCTGATTCCCCAACCCTGATTCCCCGCCTCTGATTCCCCAGCTCTGATTCCCCGCCTCTGATTCCCCGTGTTTGATTCCCTGCCTCTGATTGCCCGCCTCTGATTCCCCATCTCTGATTCACCGCCTTTGATTCGCCACCTCTGATTCCCCATATCTGATTCCCCATATCTCATTCCCCGCCTCTGAATCCCCATCTCTGATTCCCGGACTCTGATTCCCCACCTCTGATTCCCGGCCTCTTATTCCCGGCATCTGATTCCGGCCTCTGATTCCCGGCCTCTGATTCCCTGCTTCTGATTCTGATTCCCTGCCTCTGATTCCCCATCTCTGATTGCGCACATCTGATTCCCTGCCTCTGATTCCCCACCTCTGATTCCCCATATCTGATTCCCCGCCTCTGTTTCCCCGCCTCTGATTCCCCGCCTCTGTTTCCCAATATCTAAGTCCCCGCCTCTGATTCCCCAACTCTGATTCCCCACCTCTGATTCTCCAGCTCTGATTCCCCGCCTCTGTTTCCCCATATCTAAGTCCCCGCCTCTGATTCCCCAACTCTGATTCCCCACCTCTGATTCCCCAGCTCTGATTCCCCGCCTCTGATTCCCCGCATCTGATTCCCTGCATCTGATTCCCAGCCTCTGATTCCCTGCCTGTGATTCCCAACCTCTGATTCCCCATATCTGATTCCCCGCCTCTGTTTCCCCGCCTCTGATTCCCCGCCTCTGTTTCCCCATATCTGATTCCCCGCCTCTATTTGCCCACCTCTGATTCCCCACCTCAGTTTCCCCATATCTGATTCCCCGCCTCTGAATCCCCAACTCTGATTCCCTGCATCTAATTCCCCAGCTCTGATTCCCCGCCTCTGATTCCCCGTGTCTGATTTCCTGCCTCTGATTCCACGCCTCTGATTACCCATGTCTGATTCACCGCCTCTGATTCCCCACCTCTGATTCCCCATCTCTGATTCCGCACATCCCATTCCCTGCCTCTGATTCCCCGCCTCTGATTCCCCGCCTCAGATTCCCCGTGTCTGATTCACCGCCTCTGATTCCCCACCTCTGATTCCCCATCTCTGATTCCGCACATCCGATTCCATGCTTCTGATTCCCCGCCTCTGATTCACAGCCTCTGATTCCCCAGCTCTGATTCCCCGCCTCAGATTCCCCGCGTCTTATTCCCTGCTTCTGATTCTGATTCCCTGCCTCTGATTCCCCATCTCTGATTCCGCACATCTGATTCCCTGCCTCTGATTCCCCACCTCTGATTCCCCATATCTGATTCCCCGCCTCTGTTTCCCCGCCTCTGATTCCCCGCCTCTGTTTCCCCATATCTAAGTCCCCGCCTCTGATTCCCCAACTCTGATTCCCCACCTCTGATTCCCCAGCTCTGATTCCCCGCCTCTGATTCCCCGCATCTGATTCCCTGCATCTGATTCCCAGCCTCTGATTCCCTGCCTGTGATTCCCAACCTCTGATTCCCCACCTCTGATTCCCCATATCTGATTCCCCGCCTCTGTTTCCCCACCTCTGATTCCCCGCCTCTGTTTCCCCATATCTGATTCCCCGCCTCTATTTGCCCACCTCTGATTCCCCACCTCAGTTTCCCCATATCTGATTCCCCGCCTCTGAATCCCCAACTCTGATTCCCTGCATCTAATTCCCCAGCTCTGATTCCCCGCCTCTGATTCCCCGTGTCTGATTTCCTGCCTCTGATTCCCCGCCTCTGATTACCCATGTCTGATTCACCGCCTCTGATTCCCCACCTCTGATTCCCCATCTCTGATTCCGCACATCCCATTCCCTGCCTCTGATTCCCCGCCTCTGATTCCCCGCCTCTGATTACCCATGTCTGATTCACCGCCTCTGATTCCCCACCTCTGATTCCCCATCTCTGATTCCGCACATCCGATTCCCTGCTTCTGATTCCCCGCCTCTGATTCACAGCCTCTGATTCCCCAGCTCTGATTCCCCGCCTCAGATTCCCCGCGTCTTATTCCCTGCTTCTGATTCTGATTCCCTGCCTCTGATTCCCCATCTCTGATACCGCACATCTGATTCCCTGCCTCTGATTCCCCACCTCTGATTCCCAATATCTGATTCCCCGCCTCTGTTTCCCCGCCTCTGATTCCCCGCCTCTGTTTCCCCATATCTAAGTCCCCGCCTCTGATTCCCCAACTCTGATTCCCCACCTCTGATTCCCCAGCTCTGATTCCCCGCCTCTGATTCCCCGTGTCTGATTTCCTGCCTCTGATTCCCCGCCTCTGATTACCCATGTCTGATTCACCGCCTCTGATTCCCCACCTCTGATTCCCCATCTCTGATTCCGCACATCCGATTCCCTGCCTCTGATTCCCCGCCTCTGATTCACCGCCTCTGATTCCCGGCCTCTGATTTCCCGCCTCTGATTCCCTGCCACTGATACCCCGCACCTGATTCCCCACCTCTGATTCCCCATATCTGATTCCCCGCCTCTGTTTCCCCGCCTCTGATTCCCCGCCTCTGATTCCCCGCGTCTGATTACCGGCCTCTGATTCCCCGCCTCTGATTCTCCATCTCTGATTCACAACCTCTGATTCCCCACTTCTGATTGCCCATATCTGATTTCCCGCCTCTGTTTCCCCGCCTCTGATTCCCCACCTCTGATTCCCCGCCTCTGATTCGCCAGCTATGATTCCCCGCCCCTGATTCCCCAGCTCTGATTCCCCGCCTCTGATTCCCCGTGTTTGATTCCCTGCCTCTGATTCCCGGCCTCTGATTCCCCATCTCTGATTCACCGCCTTTGATTCGCCACCTCTGATTCCCCATATCTGATTCCCCGCCTCTGTTTCCCCGCCTCTGATTCCCCGCTTCTGATTCCCCATATCTCATTCCCCGCCTCTGAATCCCCATCTCTGATTCCCGGACTCTGATTCCCCACCTCTGATTCCCGGCCTCTTATTCCCGGCATCTGATTCCGGCCTCTGATCCCCGGCCTCTGATTCCCTGCTTCTGATTCTGATTCCCTGCCTCTGATTCCCCATCTCTGATTGCGCACATCTGATTCCCTGCCTCTGATTCCCCACCTCTGATTCCCCATATCTGATTCCCCGCCTCTGTTTCCCCGCCTCTGATTCCCCGCCTCTGTTTCCCAATATCTAAGTCCCCGCCTCTGATTCCACAACTCTGATTCCCCACCTCTGATTCTCCAGCTCTGATTCCCCGCCTCTGATTCCCCACCTCTGATTCCCCATCTCCGATTCCGCACATCTGATTCCCTGCCTCTGATTCCCCGCCTCTGATTCCCCGCCTCTGATTCCCTGCCTCTGATTCCCAACATCTGATTCCCCACCTCTGATTCCCCATATCTGATTCCCCGCCTGTTTCCCCGCCTCTGACTCCCCTCCTCTGATTCCCCAACTCTAATTCCCCGCCTCTGATTCCCCAGCTCTGATTCCCCGTGTTTGATTCCCTGCCTCTGATTCCCTGCCCTGATTCCCCATCTCTGTTTCACCGCCTTTGATTCGCCACCTCTGATTCCCCATATCTGATTCCCCTCCTCTGTTTCCCCGCCTCTGATTCCCTGCCTCTGATTCCCAACCTCTGATTCCACACCTCTGATTCCCCATATCTGATTCCTCGCCTCTTGTTTCCCCGCCTCTGATTCCCCGCCCCTGTTTCCCCATATCTGATTCCCCGCCTCTGATTCCCCAACTCTGATTCCCCGCCTCTGATTCCCCAGCTCTGATTCCCCGCCTCTGATTCCCCGTGTTTGATTCCCTGCATCTGATTGCCCGCCTCTGATTCCCCATCTCTGATTCACCGCCTTTGATTCGCCACCTCTGATTCCCCATATCTGATTCCTCGCCTCTTGTTTCCCCGCCTCTGATTCCCCGCCCCTGTTTCCCCATATCTGATTCCCCGCCTCTGATTCCCCAACTCTGATTCCCCTCCTCTGATTCCCCAACTCTAATTCCCCGCCTCTGATTCCCCAGCTCTGATTCCCCGTGTTTGATTCCCTGCCTCTGATTCCCTGCCCTGATTCCCCATCTCTGTTTCATCGCCTTTGATTCGCCACCTCTGATTCCCCTTATCTGATTCCCCGCCTCTGTTTCCCCGCCTCTGATTCCCTGCCTCTGATTCCCAACATCTGATTCCACACCTCTGATTCCCCATATCTGATTCCCCGCCTGTGTTTCCCCACCTCTGATTCCCCGCCCCTGTTTCCCCATATCTGATTCCTCGCCACTGATTCCCCAATCCTGATTCCCCGCCTCTGATTCCCCAGCTCTGATTCCCCGCCTCTGATTCCCCGTGTTTGATTCCCTGCCTCTGATTGCCCGCCTCTGATTCCCCATCTCTGATTCACCGCCTTTGATTCGCCACCTCTGATTCCCCATATCTGATTCCCTGTCTCTGTTTCCCCGCCTCTGATTCCCCGCCTCTGATTCCCCATATCTCATTCCCCGCCTCTGAATCCCCATCTCTGATTCCCGGACTCTGATTCCCCACCTCTGATTTCCGGCCTCTTATTCCCGGCATCTGATTCCGGCCTCTGATTCCCGGCCTCTGATTCCCTGCTTCTGATTCTGATTCCCTGCCTCTGATTCCCCATCTCTGAATGCGCACATCTGATTCCCTGCCTCTGATTCCCCACCTCTGATTCCCCATATCTGATTCCCCGCCTCTGTTTCCCCGCCTCTGATTCCCCGCCTCTGTTTCCCAATATCTAAGTCCCCGCCTCTGATTCCCCAACTCTGATTCCCCACCTCTGATTCTCCAGCTCTGATTCCCCGCCTCTGTTTCCCCATATCTAAGTCCCCGCCTCTGATTCCCCAACTCTGATTCCCCACCTCTGATTCCCCAGCTCTGATTCCCCGCCTCTGATTCCCCGCATCTGATTCCCTGCATCTGATTCCCAGCCTCTGAATCCCTGCCTGTGATTCCCAACCTCTGATTCCCCACCTCTGATTCCCCATATCTGATTCCCCGCCTCTGTTTCCCCGCCTCTGATTCCCCGCCTCTGTTTTCCCATATCTGATTCCCCGCCTCTATTTGCCCACCTCTGATTCCCCACCTCAGTTTCCCCATATCTGATTCCCCGCCTCTGAATCCCCAACTCTGATTCACTGCATCTAATTCCCCAGCTCTGATTCCCCGCCTCTGATTCCCCGTGTCTGATTTCCTGCCTCTGATTCCACGCCTCTGATTACCCATGTCTGATTCACCGCCTCTGATTCCCCACCTCTGATTCCCCATCTCTGATTCCGCACATCCCATTCCCTGCCTCTGATTCCCCGCCTCTGATTCGCCGCCTCAGATTCCCCGTGTCTGATTCACCGCCTCTGAATCCCCACCTCTGATTCCCCATCTCTGATTCCGCACATCCGATTCCCTGCTTCTGATTCCCCGCCTCTGATTCACAGCCTCTGATTCCCCAGCTCTGATTCCCCGCCTCAGATTCCCCGCGTCTTATTCCCTGCTTCTGATTCTGATTCCCTGCCTCTGATTCCCCATCTCTGATTCCGCATATCTGATTCCCTGCCTCTGATTCCCCAACTCTGATTCCCCATATCTGATTCCCCGCCTCTGTTTCCCCGCCTCTGATTCCCCGCCTCTGTTTCCCCATATCTAAGTCCCCGCCTCTGATTCCCCAACTCTGATTCCCCACCTCTGATTCCCCAGCTCTGATTCCCCGCCTCTGATTCCCCGCATCTGATTCCCTGCATCTGATTCCCAGCCTCTGATTCCCTGCCTGTGATTCCCAACCTCTGATTCACCACCTCTGATTCCCCATATCTGATTCCCCGCCTCTGTTTCCCCACCTCTGATTCCCCGCCTCTGTTTCCCCATATCTGATTCCCCGCCTCTATTTGCCCACCTCTGATTCCCCACCTCAGTTTCCCCATATCTGATTCCCCGCCTCTGAATCCCCAACTCTGATTCCCTGCATCTAATTCCCCAGCTCTGATTCCCCGCCTCTGATTCCCCGTGTCTGATTTCCTGCCTCTGATTCCCCGCCTCTGATTACCCATGTCTGATTAACCGCCTCTGATTCCCCACCTCTGATTCCCCATCTCTGATTCCGCACATCCCATTCCCTGCCTCTGATTCCCCGCCTCTGATTCCCCGCCTCAGATTCCCCGTGTCTGATTTCCTGCCTCTGATTCCCCGCCTCTGATTACACATGTCTGATTCACCGCCTCTGATTCCCCACCTCTGATTCCCCATCTCTGATTCCGCACATCCGATTCCCTGCTTCTGATTCCCCGCCTCTGATTCACAGCCTCTGATTCCCCAGCTCTGATTCCCCGCCTCAGATTCCCCGCGTCTTATTCCCTGCTTCTGATTCTGATTCCCTGCCTCTGATTCCCCATCTCTGATACCGCACATCTGATTCCCTGCCTCTGATTCCCCACCTCTGATTCCCAATATCTGATTCTCCGCCTCTGTTTCCCTGCCTCTGATTCCCCGCCTCTGTTTCCCCATATCTAAGTCCCCGCCTCTGATTGCCCAACTCTGATTCCCCACCTCTGATTCCCCAGCTCTGATTCCCCACCTCTGATTCCCCATATCTGATTCCCCGCCTCTGAATCCCCAACTCTGATTCCCTGCATCTAATTCCCCAGCTCTGATTCCCCGCCTCTGATTCCCCGTGTCTGATTTCCTGCCTCTGATTCCCCGCCTCTGATTACCCATGTCTGATTTACCGCCTCTGATTCCCCACCTCTGATTCCCCATCTCTGATTCCGCACATCCGATTCCCTGCCTCTGATTCCCCGCCTCTGATTCACCGCCTCTGATTCCCGGCCTCTGATTTCCCACCTCTGATTCCCTGCCACTGATACCCCGCACCTGATTCCCCACCTCTGATTCCCCATATCTGATTCCCCGCCTCTGTTTCCCCGCCTCTGATTCCCCGCCTCTGATTCCCCATATCTGATTCCCCGCCTCTGATTCCCCAACTCTGATTCCCCACCTCTGATTCCCCAGCTCTGAATCCCCGCCTCTGATTCCCCGCGTCTGATTACCGGCCTCTGATTCCCCACCTCTGATTCTCCATCTCTGATTCACAACCTCTGAATCCCCAACTCTGATTGCCCATATCTGATTCCCCGCCTCTGTTTCCCCGCCTCTGATTCCCCAGCTCTGATTAACAATATCTGATTCCCCGCCTCTGATTCCCCACCTCTGATTCCCCGCCTCTGATTCGCCAGCTATGATTCCCCGCCTCTGATTCCCCAGCTCTGATTCCCCGCCTCTGATTCCCCGTGTTTGATTCCCTGCCTCTGATTCCCGGCCTCTGATTCCCCATCTCTGATTCACCGCCATTGATTCGCCACCTCTGATTCCCCATATCTGATTCCCCGCCTCTGTTTCCCCGCCTCTGACTCCCCTCCTCTGATTCCCCAACTCTAATTCCCCGCCTCTGATTCCCCAGCTCTGATTCCCCGTGTTTGATTCCCTGCCTCTGATTCCCTGCCCTGATTCCCCATCTCTGTTTCACCGCCTTTGTTTCGCCACCTCTGATTCCCCATATCTGATTCCCCTCCTCTGTTTCCCCGCCTCTGATTCCCTGCCTCTGATTCCCAACCTCTGATTCCACACCTCTGATTCCCCATATCTGATTCCTCGCCTCTTGTTTCCCCGCCTCTGATTCCCCGCCCCTGTTTCCCCATATCTGATTCCCCGCCTCTGATTCCCCAACTCTGATTCCCCGCCTCTGATTCCCCAGCTCTGATTCCCCGCCTCTGATTCCCCGTGTTTGATTCCCTGCCTCTGATTGCCCGCCTCTGATTCCCCGCCTCTGATTCCCTGCCTCTGATTCCCCATCTCCGATTCCGCACATCTGATTCCCTGCCTCTGATTCCCCGCCTCTGATTCCCCGCCTCTGATTCCCTGCCTCTGATTCCCAACATCTGATTCCCCACCTCTGATTCCCCATATCTGATTCCCCGCCTCTGTTTCCCCGCCTCTGATTCCCCTCCTCTGATTCCCCAACTCTAATTCCCCGCCTCTGATTCCCCAGCTCTGATTCCCCGTGTTTGATTCCCTGCCTCTGATTCCCTGCCCTGATTCCCCATCTCTGTTTCACCGCCTTTGATTCGCCACCTCTGATTCCCCTTATCTGATTCCCCTCCTCTGTTTCCCCGCCTCTGATTCCCTGCCTCTGATTCCCAACCTCTGATTCCACACCTCTGATTCCCCATATCTGATTCCTCGCCTCTTGTTTCCCCGCCTCTGATTCCCCGCCCCTGTTTCCCCATATCTGATTCCCCGCCTCTGATTCCCCAACTCTGATTCCCCGCCTCTGATTCCCCAGCTCTGATTCCCCGCCTCTGATTCCCCGTGTTTGATTCCCTGCATCTGATTGCCCGCCTCTGATTCCCCATCTCTGATTCACCGCCTTTGATTCGCCACCTCTGATTCCCCATATCTGATTCCTCGCCTCTTGTTTCCCCGCCTCTGATTCCCCGCCCCTGTTTCCCCATATCTGATTCCCCGCCTCTGATTCCCCAACTCTGATTCCCCTCCTCTGATTCCCCAACTCTAATTCCCCGCCTCTGATTCCCCAGCTCTGATTCCCCGTGTTTGATTCCCTGCCTCTGATTCCCTGCCCTGATTCCCCATCTCTGTTTCATCGCCTTTGATTCGCCACCTCTGATTCCCCTTATCTGATTCCCCGCCTCTGTTTCCCCGCCTCTGATTCCCTGCCTCTGATTCCCAACCTCTGATTCCACACCTCTGATTCCCCATATCTGATTCCCCGCCTGTGTTTCCCCACCTCTGATTCCCCGCCCCTGTTTCCCCATATCTGATTCCCCGCCACTGATTCCCCAACCCTGATTCCCCGCCTCTGATTCCCCAGCTCTGATTCCCCGCCTCTGATTCCCCGTGTTTGATTCCCTGCCTCTGATTGCCCGCCTCTGATTCCCCATCTCTGATTCACCGCCTTTGATTCGCCACCTCTGATTCCCCATATCTGATTCCCTGTCTCTGTTTCCCCGCCTCTGATTCCCCGCCTCTGATTCCCCATATCTCATTCCACGCCTCTGAATCCCCATCTCTGATTCCCGGACTCTGATTCCCCACCTCTGATTTCCGGCCTCTTATTCCCGGCCTCTGATTCCCGGCCTCTGATTCCCTGCTTCTGATTCTGATTCCCTGCCTCTGATTCCCCATCTCTGAATGCGCACATCTGATTCCCTGCCTCTGATTCCCCACCTCTGATTCCCCATATCTGATTCCCCGCCTCTGTTTCCCCGCCTCTGATTCCCCGCCTCTGTTTCCCAATATCTAAGTCCCCGCCTCTGATTCCCCAACTCTGATTCCCCACCTCTGATTCTCCAGCTCTGATTCCCCGCCTCTGTTTCCCCATATCTAAGTCCCCGCCTCTGATTCCCCAACTCTGATTCCCCACCTCTGATTCCCCAGCTCTGATTCCCCGCCTCTGATTCCCCGCATCTGATTCCCTGCATCTGATTCCCAGCCTCTGAATCCCTGCCTGTGATTCCCAACCTCTGATTCCCCACCTCTGATTCCCCATATCTGATTCCCCGCCTCTGTTTCCCCGCCTCTGATTCCCCGCCTCTGTTTCCCCATATCTGATTCCCCGCCTCTATTTGCCCACCTCTGATTCCCCACCTCAGTTTCCCCATATCTGATTCCCCGCCTCTGAATCCCCAACTCTGATTCACTGCATCTAATTCCCCAGCTCTGATTCCCCGCCTCTGATTCCCCGTGTCTGATTTCCTGCCTCTGATTCCACGCCTCTGATTACCCATGTCTGATTCACCGCCTCTGATTCCCCACCTCTGATTCCCCATCTCTGATTCCGCACATCCCATTCCCTGCCTCTGATTCCCCGCCTCTGATTCGCCGCCTCAGATTCCCCGTGTCTGATTCACCGCCTCTGAATCCCCACCTCTGATTCCCCATCTCTGATTCCGCACATCCGATTCCCTGCTTCTGATTCCCCGCCTCTGATTCACAGCCTCTGATTCCCCAGCTCTGATTCCCCGCCTCAGATTCCCCGCGTCTTATTCCCTGCTTCTGATTCTGATTCCCTGCCTCTGATTCCCCATCTCTGATTCCGCATATCTGATTCCCTGCCTCTGATTCCCCAACTCTGATTCCCCATATCTGATTCCCCGCCTCTGTTTCCCCGCCTCTGATTCCCCGCCTCTGTTTCCCCATATCTAAGTCCCCGCCTCTGATTCCCCAACTCTGATTCCCCACCTCTGATTCCCCAGCTCTGATTCCCCGCCTCTGATTCCCCGCATCTGATTCCCTGCATCTGATTCCCAGCCTCTGATTCCCTGCCTGTGATTCCCAACCTCTGATTCACCACCTCTGATTCCCCATATCTGATTCCCCGCCTCTGTTTCCCCACCTCTGATTCCCCGCCTCTGTTTCCCCATATCTGATTCCCCGCCTCTATTTGCCCACCTCTGATTCCCCACCTCAGTTTCCCCATATCTGATTCCCCGCCTCTGAATCCCCAACTCTGATTCCCTGCATCTAATTCCCCAGCTCTGATTCCCCGCCTCTGATTCCCCGTGTCTGATTTCCTGCCTCTGATTCCCCGCCTCTGATTACCCATGTCTGATTCACCGCCTCTGATTCCCCACCTCTGATTCCCCATCTCTGATTCCGCACATCCCATTCCCTGCCTCTGATTCCCCGCCTCTGATTCCCCGCCTCAGATTCCCCGTGTCTGATTTCCTGCCTCTGATTCCCCGCCTCTGATTACACATGTCTGATTCACCGCCTCTGATTCCCCACCTCTGATTCCCCATCTCTGATTCCGCACATCCGATTCCCTGCTTCTGATTCCCCGCCTCTGATTCACAGCCTCTGATTCCCCAGCTCTGATTCCCCGCCTCAGATTCCCCGCGTCTTATTCCCTGCTTCTGATTCTGATTCCCTGCCTCTGATTCCCCATCTCTGATACCGCACATCTGATTCCCTGCCTCTGATTCCCCACCTCTGATTCCCAATATCTGATTCTCCGCCTCTGTTTCCCTGCCTCTGATTCCCCGCCTCTGTTTCCCCATATCTAAGTCCCCGCCTCTGATTGCCCAACTCTGATTCCCCACCTCTGATTCCCCAGCTCTGATTCCCCACCTCAGATTCCCCATATCTGATTCCCCGCCTCTGAATCCCCAACTCTGATTCCCTGCATCTAATTCCCCAGCTCTGATTCCCCGCCTCTGATTCCCCGTGTCTGATTTCCTGCCTCTGATTCCCCGCCTCTGATTACCCATGTCTGATTTACCGCCTCTGATTCCCCACCTCTGATTCCCCATCTCTGATTCCGCACATCCGATTCCCTGCCTCTGATTCCCCGCCTCTGATTCACCGCCTCTGATTCCCGGCCTCTGATTTCCCACCTCTGATTCCCTGCCACTGATACCCCGCACCTGATTCCCCACCTCTGATTCCCCATATCTGATTCCCCGCCTCTGTTTCCCCGCCTCTGATTCCCCGCCTCTGATTCCCCATATCTGATTCCCCGCCTCTGATTCCCCAACTCTGATTCCCCACCTCTGATTCCCCAGCTCTGAATCCCCGCCTCTGATTCCCCGCGTCTGATTACCGGCCTCTGATTCCCCGCCTCTGATTCTCCATCTCTGATTCACAACCTCTGAATCCCCAACTCTGATTGCCCATATCTGATTCCCCGCCTCTGTTTCCCCGCCTCTGATTCCCCAGCTCTGATTAACAATATCTGATTCCCCGCCTCTGATTCCCCACCTCTGATTCCCCGCCTCTGATTCGCCAGCTATGATTCCCCGCCTCTGATTCCCCAGCTCTGATTCCCCGCCTCTGATTCCCCGTGTTTGATTCCCTGCCTCTGATTCCCGGACTCTGATTCCCCATCTCTGATTCACCGCCTTTGATTCGCCACCTCTGATTCCCCATATCTGATTCCCCGCCTCTGTTTCCCCGCCTCTGACTCCCCTCCTCTGATTCCCCAACTCTAATTCCCCGCCTCTGATTCCCCAGCTCTGATTCCCCGTGTTTGATTCCCTGCCTCTGATTCCCTGCCCTGATTCCCCATCTCTGTTTCACCGCCTTTGTTTCGCCACCTCTGATTCCCCATATCTGATTCCCCTCCTCTGTTTCCCCGCCTCTGATTCCCTGCCTCTGATTCCCAACCTCTGATTCCACACCTCTGATTCCCCATATCTGATTCCTCGCCTCTTGTTTCCCCGCCTCTGATTCCCCGCCCCTGTTTCCCCATATCTGATTCCCCGCCTCTGATTCCCCAACTCTGATTCCCCGCCTCTGATTCCCCAGCTCTGATTCCCCGCCTCTGATTCCCCGTGTTTGATTCCCTGCCTCTGATTGCCCGCCTCTGATTCCCCGCCTCTGATTCCCTGCCTCTGATTCCCCATCTCCGATTCCGCACATCTGATTCCCTGCCTCTGATTCCCCGCCTCTGATTCCCCGCCTCTGATTCCCTGCCTCTGATTCCCAACATCTGATTCCCCACCTCTGATTCCCCATATCTGATTCCCCGCCTCTGTTTCCCCGCCTCTGATTCCCCTCCTCTGATTCCCCAACTCTAATTCCCCGCCTCTGATTCCCCAGCTCTGATTCCCCGTGTTTGATTCCCTGCCTCTGATTCCCTGCCCTGATTCCCCATCTCTGTTTCACCGCCTTTGATTCGCCACCTCTGATTCCCCTTATCTGATTCCCCGCCTCTGTTTCCCCGCCTCTGATTCCCTGCCTCTGATTCCCAACCTCTGATTCCACACCTCTGATTCCCCATATCTGATTCCCCGCCTGTGTTTCCCCACCTCTGATTCCCCGCCCCTGTTTCCCCATATCTGATTCCCCGCCTCTGATTCCCCAACCCTGATTCCCCGCCTCTGATTCCCCAGCTCTGATTCCCCGCCTCTGATTCCCCGTGTTTGATTCCCTGCCTCTGATTGCCCGCCTCTGATTCCCCATCTCTGATTCACCGCCTTTGATTCGCCACCTCTGATTCCCCATATCTGATTCCCCATATCTCATTCCCCGCCTCTGAATCCCCATCTCTGATTCCCGGACTCTGATTCCCCACCTCTGATTCCCGGCCTCTTTTTCCCGGCATCTGATTCCGGCCTCTGATTCCCGGCCTCTGATTCCCTGCTTCTGATTCTGATTCCCTGCCTCTGATTCCCCATCTCTGATTGCGCACATCTGATTCCCTGCCTCTGATTCCCCACCTCTGATTCCCCATATCTGATTCCCCGCCTCTGTTTCCCCGCCTCTGATTCCCCACCTCTGTTTCCCAATATCTAAGTCCCCGCCACTGATTCCCCAACTCTGATTCCCCACCTCTGATTCTCCAGCTCTGATTCCCCGCCTCTGTTTCCCCATATCTAAGTCCCCGCCTCTGATTCCCCAACTCTGATTCCCCACCTCTGATTCCCCAGCTCTGATTCCCCGCCTCTGATTCCCCGCATCTGATTCCCTGCATCTGATTCCCAGCCTCTGATTCCCTGCCTGTGATTCCCAACCTCTGATTCCCCACCTCTGATTCCCCATATCTGATTCCCCGCCTCTGTTTCCCCGCCTCTGATTCCCCGCCTCTGTTTCCCCATATCTGATTCCCCGCCTCTATTTGCCCACCTCTGATTCCCCACCTCAGTTTCCCCATATCTGATTCCCCGCCTCTGAATCCCCAACTCTGATTCCCTGCATCTAATTCCCCAGCTCTGATTCCCCGCCTCTGATTCCCCGTGTCTGATTTCCTGCCTCTGATTCCACGCCTCTGATTACCCATGTCTGATTCACCGCCTCTGATTCCCCACCTCTGATTCCCCATCTCTGATTCCGCACATCCCATTCCCTACCTCTGATTCCCCGCCTCTGATTCCCCGCCTCAGATTCCCCGTGTCTGATTCACCGCCTCTGATTCACCACCTCTGATTCCCCATCTCTGATTCCGCACATCCGATTCCCTGCTTCTGATTCCCCGCCTCTGATTCACAGCCTCTGATTCCCCAGCTCTGATTCCCCGCCTCAGATTCCCCGCGTCTTATTCCCTGCTTCTGATTCTGATTCCCTGCCTCTGATTCCCCATCTCTGATTCCGCACATCTGATTCCCTGCCTCTGATTCCCCGCCTCTGTTTCCCCGCCTCTGATTCCCCTCCTCTGATTCCCCAACTCTAATTCCCCGCCTCTGATTCCCCAGCTCTGATTCCCCGTGTTTGATTCCCTGCCTCTGATTCCCTGCCCTGATTCCCCATCTCTGTTTCACCGCCTTTGATTCGCCACCTCTGATTCCCCTTATCTGATTCCCCGCCTCTGTTTCCCCGCCTCTGATTCCCTGCCTCTGATTCCCAACCTCTGATTCCACACCTCTGATTCCCCATATCTGATTCCCCGCCTGTGTTTCCCCACCTCTGATTCCCCGCCCCTGTTTCCCCATATCTGATTCCCCGCCTCTGATTCCCCAACCCTGATTCCCCGCCTCTGATTCCCCAGCTCTGATTCCCCGCCTCTGATTCCCCGTGTTTGATTCCCTGCCTCTGATTGCCCGCCTCTGATTCCCCATCTCTGATTCACCGCCTTTGATTCGCCACCTCTGATTCCCCATATCTGATTCCCCATATCTCATTCCCCGCCTCTGAATCCCCATCTCTGATTCCCGGACTCTGATTCCCCACCTCTGATTCCCGGCCTCTTATTCCCGGCATCTGATTCCGGCCTCTGATTCCCGGCCTCTGATTCCCTGCTTCTGATTCTGATTCCCTGCCTCTGATTCCCCATCTCTGATTGCGCACATCTGATTCCCTGCCTCTGATTCCCCACCTCTGATTCCCCATATCTGATTCCCCGCCTCTGTTTCCCCGCCTCTGATTCCCCGCCTCTGTTTCCCAATATCTAAGTCCCCGCCTCTGATTCCCCAACTCTGATTCCCCACCTCTGATTCTCCAGCTCTGATTCCCCGCCTCTGTTTCCCCATATCTAAGTCCCCGCCTCTGATTCCCCAACTCTGATTCCCCACCTCTGATTCCCCAGCTCTGATTCCCCGCCTCTGATTCCCCGCATCTGATTCCCTGCATCTGATTCCCAGCCTCTGATTCCCTGCCTGTGATTCCCAACCTCTGATTCCCCACCTCTGATTCCCCATATCTGATTCCCCGCCTCTGTTTCCCCGCCTCTGATTCCCCGCCTCTGTTTCCCCATATCTGATTCCCCGCCTCTATTTGCCCACCTCTGATTCCCCACCTCAGTTTCCCCATATCTGATTCCCCGCCTCTGAATCCCCAACTCTGATTCCCTGCATCTAATTCCCCAGCTCTGATTCCCCGCCTCTGATTCCCCGTGTCTGATTTCCTGCCTCTGATTCCACGCCTCTGATTACCCATGTCTGATTCACCGCCTCTGATTCCCCACCTCTGATTCCCCATCTCTGATTCCGCACATCCCATTCCCTGCCTCTGATTCCCCGCCTCTGATTCCCCGCCTCAGATTCCCCGTGTCTGATTCACCGCCTCTGATTCCCCACCTCTGATTCCCCATCTCTGATTCCGCACATCCGATTCCATGCTTCTGATTCCCCGCCTCTGATTCACAGCCTCTGATTCCCCAGCTCTGATTCCCCGCCTCAGATTCCCCGCGTCTTATTCCCTGCTTCTGATTCTGATTCCCTGCCTCTGATTCCCCATCTCTGATTCCGCACATCTGATTCCCTGCCTCTGATTCCCCACCTCTGATTCCCCATATCTGATTCCCCGCCTCTGTTTCCCCGCCTCTGATTCCCCGCCTCTGTTTCCCCATATCTAAGTCCCCGCCTCTGATTCCCCAACTCTGATTCCCCACCTCTGATTCCCCAGCTCTGATTCCCCGCCTCTGATTCCCCGCATCTGATTCCCTGCATCTGATTCCCAGCCTCTGATTCCCTGCCTGTGATTCCCAACCTCTGATTCCCCACCTCTGATTCCCCATATCTGATTCCCCGCCTCTGTTTCCCCACCTCTGATTCCCCGCCTCTGTTTCCCCATATCTGATTCCCCGCCTCTATTTGCCCACCTCTGATTCCCCACCTCAGTTTCCCCATATCTGATTCCCCGCCTCTGAATCCCCAACTCTGATTCCCTGCATCTAATTCCCCAGCTCTGATTCCCCGCCTCTGATTCCCCGTGTCTGATTTCCTGCCTCTGATTCCCCGCCTCTGATTACCCATGTCTGATTCACCGCCTCTGATTCCCCAACTCTGATTCCCCATCTCTGATTCCGCACATCCCATTCCCTGCCTCTGATTCCCCGCCTCTGATTCCCCGCCTCAGATTCCCCGTGTCTGATTTCCTGCCTCTGATTCCCCGCCTCTGATTACCCATGTCTGATTCACCGCCTCTGATTCCCCACCTCTGATTCCCCATCTCTGATTCCGCACATCCGATTCACTGCTTCTGATTCCCCGCCTCTGATTCACAGCCTCTGATTCCCCAGCTCTGATTCCCCGCCTCAGATTCCCCGCGTCTTATTCCCTGCTTCTGATTCTGATTCCCTGCCTCTGATTCCCCATCTCTGATACCGCACATCTGATTCCCTGCCTCTGATTCCCCACCTCTGATTCCCAATATCTGATTCCCCGCCTCTGTTTCCCCGCCTCTGATTCCCCGCCTCTGTTTCCCCATATCTAAGTCCCCGCCTCTGATTCCCCAACTCTGATTCCCCACCTCTGATTCCCCAGCTCTGATTCCCCGCCTCTGATTCCCCGTGTCTGATTTCCTGCCTCTGATTCCCCGCCTCTGATTACCCATGTCTGATTCACCGCCTCTGATTCCCCACCTCTGATTCCCCATCTCTGATTCCGCACATCCGATTCCCTGCCTCTGATTCCCCGCCTCTGATTCACCGCCTCTGATTCCCGGCCTCTGATTTCCCGCCTCTGATTCCCTGCCACTGATACCCCGCACCTGATTCCCCACCTCTGATTCCCCATATCTGATTCCCCGCCTCTGTTTCCCCGCCTCTGATTCCCCGCCTCTGATTCCCCATATCTGATTCCCCGCCTCTGAATCCCCAACTCTGATTCCCCGCCTCTGATTCCCCAGCTCTGAATCCCCGCCTCTGATTCCCCGCGTCTGATTACCGGCCTCTGATTCCCCGCCTCTGATTCTCCATCTCTGATTCACAACCTCTGATTCCCCACCTCTGATTGCCCATATCTGATTTCCCGCCTCTGTTTCCCCGCCTCTGATTCCCCAACTCTGATTAACAATATCTGATTCCCCGCCTCTGATTCCCCACCTCTGATTCCCCGCCTCTGATTCGCCAGCTATGATTCCCCGCCTCTGATTCCCCAGCTCTGATTCCCCGCCTCTGATTCCCCGTGTTTGATTCCCTGCCTCTGATTCCCGGCCTCTGATTCCCCATCTCTGATTCACCGCCTTTGATTCGCCACCTCTGATTCCCCATATCTGATTCCCCGCCTCTGTTTCCCCGCCTCTGATTCCCCGCTTCTGATTCCCCATATCTCATTCCCCGCCTCTGAATCCCCATCTCTGATTCCCGGACTCTGATTCCCCACCTCTGATTCCCGGCCTCTTATTCCCGGCATCTGATTCCGGCCTCTGATCCCCGGCCTCTGATTCCCTGCTTCTGATTCTGATTCCCTGCCTCTGATTCCCCATCTCTGATTGCGCACATCTGATTCCCTGCCTCTGATTCCCCACCTCTGATTCCCCATATCTGATTCCCCGCCTCTGTTTCCCCGCCTCTGATTCCCCGCCTCTGTTTCCCAATATCTAAGTCCCCGCCTCTGATTCCACAACTCTGATTCCCCACCTCTGATTCTCCAGCTCTGATTCCCCGCCTCTGATTCCCCACCTCTGATTTCCCATATCTGATTCCCCGCCTCTGTTTCCCCGCCTCTGATTCCCCGCCTCTGTTTCCCCATATCTGATTCCCGGCCTCTGATTCCCCGCCTCTGATTCCCCGCCTCTGATTCCCTGCCTCTGATTCCCCATCTCCGATTCCGCACATCTGATTCCCTGCCTCTGATTCCCCGCCTCTGATTCCCCGCCTCTGATTCCCTGCCTCTGATTCCCAACATCTGATTCCCCACCTCTGATTCCCCATATCTGATTCCCCGCCTGTTTCCCCGCCTCTGACTCCCCTCCTCTGATTCCCCAACTCTAATTCCCCGCCTCTGATTCCCCAGCTCTGATTCCCCGTGTTTGATTCCCTGCCTCTGATTCCCTGCCCTGATTCCCCATCTCTGTTTCACCGCCTTTGATTCGCCACCTCTGATTCCCCATATCTGATTCCCCTCCTCTGTTTCCCCGCCTCTGATTCCCTGCCTCTGATTCCCAACCTCTGATTCCACACCTCTGATTCCCCATATCTGATTCCTCGCCTCTTGTTTCCCCGCCTCTGATTCCCCGCCCCTGTTTCCCCATATCTGATTCCCCGCCTCTGATTCCCCAACTCTGATTCCCCGCCTCTGATTCCCCAGCTCTGATTCCCCGCCTCTGATTCCCCGTGTTTGATTCCCTGCATCTGATTGCCCGCCTCTGATTCCCCATCTCTGATTCACCGCCTTTGATTCGCCACCTCTGATTCCCCATATCTGATTCCTCGCCTCTTGTTTCCCCGCCTCTGATTTCCCGCCCCTGTTTCCCCATATCTGATTCCCCGCCTCTGATTCCCCAACTCTGATTCCCCTCCTCTGATTCCCCAACTCTAATTCCCCGCCTCTGATTCCCCAGCTCTGATTCCCCGTGTTTGATTCCCTGCCTCTGATTCCCTGCCCTGATTCCCCATCTCTGTTTCATCGCCTTTGATTCGCCACCTCTGATTCCCCTTATCTGATTCCCCGCCTCTGTTTCCCCGCCTCTGATTCCCTGCCTCTGATTCCCAACCTCTGATTCCACACCTCTGATTCCCCATATCTGATTCCCCGCCTGTGTTTCCCCACCTCTGATTCCCCGCCCCTGTTTCCCCATATCTGATTCCCCGCCACTGATTCCCCAACCCTGATTCCCCGCCTCTGATTCCCCAGCTCTGATTCCCCGCCTCTGATTCCCCGTGTTTGATTCCCTGCCTCTGATTGCCCGCCTCTGATTCCCCATCTCTGATTCACCGCCTTTGATTCGCCACCTCTGATTCCCCATATCTGATTCCCTGTCTCTGTTTCCCCGCCTCTGATTCCCCGCCTCTGATTCCCCATATCTCATTCCCCGCCTCTGAATCCCCATCTCTGATTCCCGGACTCTGATTCCCCACCTCTGATTCCCGGCCTCTTATTCCCGGCATCTGATTCCGGCCTCTGATTCCCGGCCTCTGATTCCCTGCTTCTGATTCTGATTCCCTGCCTCTGATTCCCCATCTCTGATTGCGCACATCTGATTCCCTGCCTCTGATTCCCCACCTCTGATTCCCCATATCTGATTCCCCGCCTCTGTTTCCCCGCCTCTGATTCCCCGCCTCTGTTTCCCAATATCTAAGTCCCCGCCTCTGATTCCCCAACTCTGATTCCCCACCTCTGATTCTCCAGCTCTGATTCCCCGCCTCTGTTTCCCCATATCTAAGTCCCCGCCTCTGATTCCCCAACTCTGATTCCCCTCCTCTGATTCCCCAGCTCTGATTCCCCGCCTCTGATTCCCCGCATCTGATTCCCTGCATCTGATTCCCAGCCTCTGATTCCCTGCCTGTGATTCCCAACCTCTGATTCCCCACCTCTGATTCCCCATATCTGATTCCCCGCCTCTGTTTCCCCGCCTCTGATTCCCCGCCTCTGTTTCCCCATATCTGATTCCCCGCCTCTGAATCCCCAACTCTGATTCACTGCATCTAATTCCCCAGCTCTGATTCCCCGCCTCTGATTCCCCGTGTCTGATTTCCTGCCTCTGATTCCACGCTTCTGATTACCCATGTCTGATTCACCGCCTCTGATTCCCCACCTCTGATTCCCCATCTCTGATTCCGCACATCCCATTCCCTGCCTCTGATTCCCCGCCTCTGATTCGCCGCCTCAGATTCCCCGTGTCTGATTCACCGCCTCTGAATCCCCACCTCTGATTCCCCATCTCTGATTCCGCACATCCGATTCCCTGCTTCTGATTCCCCGCCTCTGATTCACAGCCTCTGATTCCCCAGCTCTGATTCCCCGCCTCAGATTCCCCGCGTCTTATTCCCTGCTTCTGATTCTGATTCCCTGCCTCTGATTCCCCATCTCTGATTCCGCACATCTGATTCCCTGCCTCTGATTCCCCAACTCTGATTCCCCATATCTGATTCCCCGCCTCTGTTTCCCCGCCTCTGATTCCCCGCCTCTGTTTCCCCATATCTAAGTCCCCGCCTCTGATTCCCCAACTCTGATTCCCCACCTCTGATTCCCCAGCTCTGATTCCCCGCCTCTGATTCCCCGCATCTGATTCCCTGCATCTGATTCCCAGCCTCTGATTCCCTGCCTGTGATTCCCAACCTCTGATTCCCCACCTCTGATTCCCCATATCTGATTCCCCGCCTCTGTTTCCCCACCTCTGATTCCCCGCCTCTGTTTCTCCATATCTGATTCCCTGCCTCTATTTGCCCACCTCTGATTCCCCACCTCAGTTTCCCCATATCTGATTCCCCGCCTCTGAATCCCCAACTCTGATTCCCTGCATCTAATTCCCCAGCTCTGATTCCCCGCCTCTGATTCCCCGTGTCTGATTTCCTGCCTCTGATTCCCCGCCTCTGATTACCCATGTCTGATTCACCGCCTCTGATTCCCCACCTCTGATTCCCCATCTCTGATTCCGCACATCCCATTCCCTGCCTCTGATTCCCCGCCTCTGATTCCCCGCCTCAGATTCCCCGTGTCTGATTTCCTGCCTCTGATTCCCCGCCTCTGATTACACATGTCTGATTCACCGCCTCTGATTCCCCACCTCTGATTCCCCATCTCTGATTCCGCACATCCGATTCCCTGCTTCTGATTCCCCGCCTCTGATTCACAGCCTCTGATTCCCCAGCTCTGATTCCCCGCCTCAGATTCCCCGCGTCTTATTCCCTGCTTCTGATTCTGATTCCCTGCCTCTGATTCCCCATCTCTGATACCGCACATCTGATTCCCTGCCTCTGATTCCCCACCTCTGATTCCCAATATCTGATTCTCCGCCTCTGTTTCCCTGCCTCTGATTCCCCGCCTCTGTTTCCCCATATCTAAGTCCCCGCCTCTGATTGCCCAACTCTGATTCCCCACCTCTGATTCCCCAGCTCTGATTCCCCACCTCTGATTCCCCATATCTGATTCCCCGCCTCTGAATCCCCAACTCTGATTCCCTGCATCTAATTCCCCAGCTCTGATTCCCCGCCTCTGATTCCCCGTGTCTGATTTCCTGCCTCTGATTCCCCGCCTCTGATTACCCATGTCTGATTTACCGCCTCTGATTCCCCACCTCTGATTCCCCATCTCTGATTCCGCACATCCGATTCCCTGCCTCTGATTCCCCGCCTCTGATTCACCGCCTCTGATTCCCGGCCTCTGATTTCCTGCCTCTGATTCCCTGCCACTGATACCCCGCACCTGATTCCCCACCTCTGATTCCCCATATCTGATTCCCCGCCTCTGTTTCCCCGCCTCTGATTCCCCGCCTCTGATTCCCCATATCTGATTCCCCGCCTCTGATTCCCCAACTCTGATTCCCCACCTCTGATTCCCCAGCTCTGAATCCCCGCCTCTGATTCCCCGCGTCTGATTACCGGCCTCTGATTCCCCGCCTCTGATTCTCCATCTCTGATTCACAACCTCTGATTCCCCACCTCTGATTGCCCATATCTGATTCCCCGCCTCTGTTTCCCCGCCTCTGATTCCCCAGCTCTGATTAACAATATCTGATTCCCCGCCTCTGATTCCCCACCTCTGATTCCCCGCCTCTGATTCGCCAGCTATGATTCCCCGCCTCTGATTCCCCAGCTCTGATTCCCCGCCTCTGATTCCCCGTGTTTGATTCCCTGCCTCTGATTCCCGGCCTCTGATTCCCCATCTCTGATTCACCGCCTTTGATTCGCCACCTCTGATTCCCCATATCTGACTCCCCGCCTCTGTTTCCCCGCCTCTGACTCCCCTCCTCTGATTCCCCAACTCTAATTCCCCGCCTCTGATTCCCCAGCTCTGATTTCCCGTGTTTGATTCCCTGCCTCTGATTCCCTGCCCTGATTCCCCATCTCTGTTTCACCGCCTTTGTTTCGCCACCTCTGATTCCCCATATCTGATTCCCCTCCTCTGTTTCCCCGCCTCTGATTACCTGCCTCTGATTCCCAACCTCTGATTCCACACCTCTGATTCTCCATATCTGATTCCTCGCCTCTTGTTTCCCCGCCTCTGATTCCCCGCCCCTGTTTCCCCATATCTGATTCCCCGCCTCTGATTCCCCAACTCTGATTCCCTGCCTCTGATTCCCCAGCTCTGATTCCCCGCCTCTGATTCCCCGTGTTTGATTCCCTGCCTCTGATTGCCCGCCTCTGATTCCCCGCCTCTGATTCCCTGCCTCTGATTCCCCATCTCCGATTCCGCACATCTGATTCCCTGCCTCTGATTCCCCGCCTCTGATTCCCCGCCTCTGATTCCCTGCCTCTGATTCCCAACATCTGATTCCCCACCTCTGATTCCCCATATCTGATTCCCCGCCTCTGTTTCCCCGCCTCTGATTCCCCTCCTCTGATTCCCCAACGCTAATTCCCCGCCTCTGATTCCCCAGCTCTGATTCCCCGTGTTTGATTCCCTGCCTCTGATTCCCTGCCCTGATTCCCCATCTCTGTTTCACCGCCTTTGATTCGCCACCTCTGATTCCCCTTATCTGATTCCCCGCCTCTGTTTCCCCGCCTCTGATTCCCTGCCTCTGATTCCCAACCTCTGATTCCACACCTCTGATTCCCCATATCTGATTCCCCGCCTGTGTATCCCCACCTCTGATTCCCCGCCCCTGTTTCCCCATATCTGATTCCCCGCCTCTGATTCCCCAACCCTGATTCCCCGCCTCTGATTCCCCAGCTCTGATTCCCCGCCTCTGATTCCCCGTGTTTGATTCCCTGCCTCTGATTGCCCGCCTCTGATTCCCCATCTCTGATTCACCGCCTTTGATTCGCCACCTCTGATTCCCCATATCTGATTCCCCATATCTCATTCCCCGCCTCTGAATCCCCATCTCTGATTCCCGGACTCTGATTCCCCACCTCTGATTCCCGGCCTCTTTTTCCCGGCATCTGATTCCGGCCTCTGATTCCCGGCCTCTGATTCCCTGCTTCTGATTCTGATTCCCTGCCTCTGATTCCCCATCTCTGATTGCGCACATCTGATTCCCTGCCTCTGATTCCCCACCTCTGATTCCCCATATCTGATTCCCCGCCTCTGTTTCCCCGCCTCTGATTCCCCACCTCTGTTTCCCAATATCTAAGTCCCCGCCTCTGATTCCCCAACTCTGATTCCCCACCTCTGATTCTCCAGCTCTGATTCCCCGCCTCTGTTTCCCCATATCTAAGTCCCCGCCTCTGATTCCCCAACTCTGATTCCCCACCTCTGATTCCCCAGCTCTGATTCCCCGCCTCTGATTCCCCGCATCTGATTCCCTGCATCTGATTCCCAGCCTCTGATTCCCTGCCTGTGATTCCCAACCTCTGATTCCCCACCTCTGATTCCCCATATCTGATTCCCCGCCTCTGTTTCCCCGCCTCTGATTCCCCGCCTCTGTTTCCCCATATCTGATTCCCCGCCTCTATTTGCCCACCTCTGATTCCCCACCTCAGTTTCCCCATATCTGATTCCCCGCCTCTGAATCCCCAACTCTGATTCCCTGCATCTAATTCCCCAGCTCTGATTCCCCGCCTCTGATTCCCCGTGTCTGATTTCCTGCCTCTGATTCCACGCCTCTGATTACCCATGTCTGATTCACCGCCTCTGATTCCCCACCTCTGATTCCCCATCTCTGATTCCGCACATCCCATTCCCTGCCTCTGATTCCCCGCCTCTGATTCCCCGCCTCAGATTCCCCGTGTCTGATTCACCGCCTCTGATTCCCCACCTCTGATTCCCCATCTCTGATTCCGCACATCCGATTCCCTGCTTCTGATTCCCCGCCTCTGATTCACAGCCTCTGATTCCCCAGCTCTGATTCCCCGCCTCAGATTCCCCGCGTCTTATTCCCTGCTTCTGATTCTGATTCCCTGCCTCTGATTCCCCATCTCTGATTCCGCACATCTGATTCCCTGCCTCTGATTCCCCGCCTCTGTTTCCCCGCCTCTGATTCCCCTCCTCTGATTCCCCAACTCTAATTCCCCGCCTCTGATTCCCCAGCTCTGATTCCCCGTGTTTGATTCCCTGCCTCTGATTCCCTGCCCTGATTCCCCATCTCTGTTTCACCGCCTTTGATTCGCCACCTCTGATTCCCCTTATCTGATTCCCCGCCTCTGTTTCCCCGCCTCTGATTCCCTGCCTCTGATTCCCAACCTCTGATTCCACACCTCTGATTCCCCATATCTGATTCCCCGCCTGTGTTTCCCCACCTCTGATTCCCCGCCCCTGTTTCCCCATATCTGATTCCCCGCCTCTGATTCCCCAACCCTGATTCCCCGCCTCTGATTCCCCAGCTCTGATTCCCCGCCTCTGATTCCCCGTGTTTGATTCCCTGCCTCTGATTGCCCGCCTCTGATTCCCCATCTCTGATTCACCGCCTTTGATTCGCCACCTCTGATTCCCCATATCTGATTCCCCATATCTCATTCCCCGCCTCTGAATCCCCATCTCTGATTCCCGGACTCTGATTCCCCACCTCTGATTCCCGGCCTCTTATTCCCGGCATCTGATTCCGGCCTCTGATTCCCGGCCTCTGATTCCCTGCTTCTGATTCTGATTCCCTGCCTCTGATTCCCCATCTCTGATTGCGCACATCTGATTCCCTGCCTCTGATTCCCCACCTCTGATTCCCCATATCTGATTCCCCGCCTCTGTTTCCCCGCCTCTGATTCCCCGCCTCTGTTTCCCAATATCTAAGTCCCCGCCTCTGATTCCCCAACTCTGATTCCCCACCTCTGATTCTCCAGCTCTGATTCCCCGCCTCTGTTTCCCCATATCTAAGTCCCCGCCTCTGATTCCCCAACTCTGATTCCCCACCTCTGATTCCCCAGCTCTGATTCCCCGCCTCTGATTCCCCGCATCTGATTCCCTGCATCTGATTCCCAGCCTCTGATTCCCTGCCTGTGATTCCCAACCTCTGATTCCCCACCTCTGATTCCCCATATCTGATTCCCCGCCTCTGTTTCCCCGCCTCTGATTCCCCGCCTCTGTTTCCCCATATCTGATTCCCCGCCTCTATTTGCCCACCTCTGATTCCCCACCTCAGTTTCCCCATATCTGATTCCCCGCCTCTGAATCCCCAACTCTGATTCCCTGCATCTAATTCCCCAGCTCTGATTCCCCGCCTCTGATTCCCCGTGTCTGATTTCCTGCCTCTGATTCCACGCCTCTGATTACCCATGTCTGATTCACCGCCTCTGATTCCCCACCTCTGATTCCCCATCTCTGATTCCGCACATCCCATTCCCTGACTCTGATTCCCCGCCTCTGATTCCCCGCCTCAGATTCCCCGTGTCTGATTCACCGCCTCTGATTCCCCACCTCTGATTCCCCATCTCTGATTCCGCACATCCGATTCCCTGCTTCTGATTCCCCGCCTCTGATTCACAGCCTCTGATTCCCCAGCTCTGATTCCCCGCCTAAGATTCCCCGCGTCTTATTCCCTGCTTCTGATTCTGATTCCCTGCCTCTGATTCCCCATCTCTGATTCCGCACATCTGATTCCCTGCCTCTGATTCCCCAACTCTGATTCCCCATATCTGATTCCCCGCCTCTGTTTCCCCGCCTCTGATTCCCCGCCTCTGTTTCCCCATATCTAAGTCCCCGCCTCTGATTCCCCAACTCTGATTCCCCACCTCTGATTCCCCAGCTCTGATTCCCCGCCTCTGATTCCCCGCATCTGATTCCCTGCATCTGATTCCCAGCCTCTGATTCCCTGCCTGTGATTCCCAACCTCTGATTCCCCACCTCTGATTCCCCATATCTGATTCCCCGCCTCTGTTTCCCCACCTCTGATTCCCCGCCTCTGTTTCCCCATATCTGATTCCCCGCCTCTATTTGCCCACCTCTGATTCCCCACCTCAGTTTCCCCATATCTGATTCCCCGCCTCTGAATCCCCAAATCTGATTCCCTGCATCTAATTCCCCAGCTCTGATTCCCCGCCTCTGATTCCCCGTGTCTGATTTCCTGCCTCTGATTCCCCGCCTCTGATTACCCATGTCTGATTCACCGCCTCTGATTCCCCACCTCTGATTCCCCATCTCTGATTCCGCACATCCCATTCCCTGCCTCTGATTCCCCGCCACTGATTCCCCGCCTCAGATTCCCCGTGTCTGATTTCCTGCCTCTGATTCCCCGCCTCTGATTACACATGTCTGATTCACCGCCTCTGATTCCCCACCTCTGATTCCCCATCTCTGATTCCGCACATCCGATTCCCTGCTTCTGATTCCCCGCCTCTGATTCACAGCCTCTGATTCCCCAGCTCTGATTCCCCGCCTCAGATTCCCCGCGTCTTATTCCTTGCTTCTGATTCTGATTCCCTGCCTCTGATTCCCCATCTCTGATACAGCACATCTGATTCCCTGCCTCTGATTCCCCACCTCTGATTCCCAATATCTGATTCTCCGCCTCTGTTTCCCTGCCTCTGATTCCCCGCCTCTGTTTCCCCATATCTAAGTCCCCGCCTCTGATTGCCCAACTCTGATTCCCCACCTCTGATTCCCCAGCTCTGATTCCCCACCTCTGATTCCCCATATCTGATTCCCCGCCTCTGAATCCCCAACTCTGATTCCCTGCATCTAATTCCCCAGCTCTGATTCCCCGCCTCTGATTCCCCGTGTCTGATTTCCTGCCTCTGATTCCCCGCCTCTGATTACCCATGTCTGATTTACCGCCTCTGATTCCCCACCTCTGATTCCCCATCTCTGATTCCGCACATCCGATTCCCTGCCTCTGATTCCCCGCCTCTGATTCACCGCCTCTGATTCCCGGCCTCTGATTTCCCGCCTCTGATTCCCTGCCACTGATACCCCGCACCTGATTCCCCACCTCTGATTCCCCATATCTGATTCCCCGCCTCTGTTTCCCCGCCTCTGATTCCCCGCCTCTGATTTCCCATATCTGATTCCCCGCCTCTGATTCCCCAACTCTGATTCCCCACCTCTGATTCCCCAGCTCTGAATCCCCGCCTCTGATTCCCCGCGTCTGATTACCGGCCTCTGATTCCCCGCCTCTGATTCTCCATCTCTGATTCACAACCTCTGATTCCCCACCTCTGATTGCCCATATCTGATTCCCCGCCTCTGTTTCCCCGCCTCTGATTCCCCAGCTCTGATTAACAATATCTGATTCCCCGCCTCTGATTCCCCACCTCTGATTCCCCGCCTCTGATTCGCCAGCTATGATTCCCCGCCTCTGATTCCCCAGCTCTGATTCCCCGCCTCTGATTCCCCGTGTTTGATTCCCTGCCTCTGATTCCCGGCCTCTGATTCCCCATCTCTGATTCACCGCCTTTGATTCGCCACCTCTGATTCCCCATATCTGATTCCCCGCCTCTGTTTCCCCGCCTCTGATTCCCCGCTTCTGATTCCCCATATCTCATTCCCCGCCTCTGAATCCCATCTCTGATTCCCGGACTCTGATTCCCCACCTCTGATTCCCGGCCTCTTATTCCCGGCATCTGATTCCGGCCTCTGATCCCCGGCCTCTGATTCCCTGCTTCTGATTCTGATTCCCTGCCTCTGATTCCCCATCTCTGATTGCGCACATCTGATTCCCTGCCTCTGATTCCCCACCTCTGATTCCCCATATCTGATTCCCCGCCTCTGTTTCCCCGCCTCTGATTCCCCGCCTCTGTTTCCCAATATCTAAGTCCCCGCCTCTGATTCCCCAACTCTGATTCCCCACCTCTGATTCTCCAGCTCTGATTCCCCGCCTCTGATTCCCCGCATCTGATTCCCTGCATCTGATTCCAAGCCTCTGATTCCCTGCCTCCGATTCCCAACCTCTGATTCCCCACCTCTGATTTCCCATATCTGATTCCCCGCCTCTGTTTCCCCGCCTCTGATTCCCCGCCTCTGTTTCCCCATATCTGATTCCCGGCCTCTGATTCCCCGCCTCTGATTCCCCGCCTCTGATTCCCTGCCTCTGATTCCCCATCTCCGATTCCGCACATCTGATTCCCTGCCTCTGATTCCCCGCCTCTGATTCCCCGCCTCTGATTCCCTGCCTCTGATTCCCAACATCTGATTCCCCACCTCTGATTCCCCATATCTGATTCCCCGCCTGTTTCCCCGCCTCTGACTCCCCTCCTCTGATTCCCCAACTCTAATTCCCCGCCTCTGATTCCCCAGCTCTGATTCCCCGTGTTTGATTCCCTGCCTCTGATTCCCTGCCCTGATTCCCCATCTCTGTTTCACCGCCTTTGATTCGCCACCTCTGATTCCCCATATCTGATTCCCCTCCTCTGTTTCCCCGCCTCTGATTCCCTGCCTCTGATTCCCAACCTCTGATTCCACACCTCTGATTCCCCATATCTGATTCCTCGCCTCTTGTTTCCCCGCCTCTGATTCCCCGCCCCTGTTTCCCCATATCTGATTCCCCGCCTCTGATTCCCCAACTCTGATTCCCCGCCTCTGATTCCCCAGCTCTGATTCCCCGCCTCTGATTCCCCGTGTTTGATTCCCTGCCTCTGATTGCCCGCCTCTGATTCCCCATCTCTGATTCACCGCCTTTGATTCGCCACCTCTGATTCCCCATATCTGATTCCCCACCTCTGTTTCCCCGCCTCTGATTCCCCGCCTCTGATTCTCCATATCTCATTCTCCGCCTCTGAATCCCCATCTCTGATTCCCGGACTCTGATTCCCCACCTCTGATTCCCGGCCTCTTATTCCCAGCATCTGATTCTCGGCCTCTGATTCCCGGCCTCTGATTCCCCGCTTCTGATTCTGATTCCCTGCCTCTGATTCCCCATCTCTGATTCCGCACATCTGATTCCCTGCCTCTGATTCCCCACCTCTGATTCCCCATATCTGATTCCCCACCTCTGTTTCCCCGCCTCTGATTCCCTGCCTCTGTTTCCCCATATCTAATTCCCAACTTCTGATGCCCCAACTCTAATTCCCTGCCTCTGATTCCCCGCGTTCTATTCCCTGCCTCTGATTCCACGCCTGTGATTCCCCATCTCTGATTCACCACCTCTGATTCCTCACCTCTGATTCCCCATATCTGATTCCCCGCCTCTGTTTCCCAACCTCTGATTCCACACCTCTGATTCCCCATATCTGATTCCCCGCCTCTGTTTCCCCGCCTCTGATTCCCGGCCCCTGTCTCCCCATATCTGATTCCCCACCTCTGATTCCCCAACTCAGATTCCCCGCCTCTGATTCCCCAGCTCTGATTCCCCGCCTCTGATTCCCTGTGTTTGATTCCCTGCCTCTGATTCCCCGCCTCTGATTCCCCAGCTCTGATTCACTGCCTTTGATTCGCCACCTCTGATTCCCCATATCTGATTCCCCACCACTGTTTCCACGCCTCAAATTCCCCGCCTCTGATTCTCCATATCTCATTCCCCGCCTTTGAATCCCCATCTCTGATTCCCGGACTCTGATTCCCCACCTCTGATTCCCGGCCTCTTATTCCCAGCATCTGATTCCTAGCCTCTGATTCCCCATATCTGATTCCCCGCTTCTGATTCTGATTCCCTGCCTCTGATTCCCCATCTCTGATTCCGCACATCTGATTCCCTGCCTCTGATCCCCCACCTCTGATTCCCCATATCTGATTCCCCGCCTCTGTTTCCCCACCTCTGATTCCCCGCCTCTGTTTCCCAATATCTAATTCCCAACCTCTGATGCCCCAACTCCGATTCCCTGCCTCTGATTCCCCGCGTTCTATTCCCTGCCTCTGATTCCCCGCCTGTGATTCCCCATCTCTGATTCACCACCTCTGATTCCCCACCTCTGATTCCCCATATCTAATTCCTCGCCTCTGTTTTCCCACCTCTGATTCCCCGCCTCTGTTTCCCCATATCTGATTCCCCGCCTCTGAATCCCCAACTCTGATTTCCTGCCTCTGATTCCCCATCTCTGATTCCGCACATCTGATTCCCTGCCTCTGATTCCCCGACTCTGATTCCCCAGCTCTGATTCCCCGCCTCTGATTCCCCAACTCTGATTCCCCGTCTCTGATTCCCCAGCTCTGATTCACCGCCTTTGATTCGCCACCTCTGATTCCCCTTATCTGATTCCCCGCCTCTGTTTCCCCGCGTCTGATTCCCCGCCTCTGATTCCCCATATCTCATTCCCCGACTCTGAATCCCCATCTCTGATTCCCGGACTCTGATTCCCCACCTCTGATTCCCGGCCTCTTATTCCCGTCATCTGATTCTGGCCTCTGATTCCCGGCCTCTGATTCCCTGCTTCTGATTCTGATTCCCTGCCTCTGATTCCCCATCTCTGATTGCGCACATCTGATTCCCTGCCTCTGATTCCCCACCTCTGATTCCCCATATCTGATTTCCCGCCTCTGTTTCCCCGCCTCTGATTCCCCGCTTCTGTTTCCCATTATCTAAGTCCCTGCCTCTGATTCCCCAACTCTGATTCCCCACCTCTGATTCTCCAGCTATGATTCCCCGCCTCTGATACCCCGCATCTGATTCCCTGCATCTGATTCCAAGCCTCTGATTCCCTGCCTCTGATTCCCAACCTCAGATTCCCCACCTCTGATTCCCCATATCTGATTCCCCACATCTGATTCCCTGCATCTTATTCCAAGCCTCTGATTCCCTGCCTCTGATTCCCAACCTCTGATTCCCCACCTCTGATTCCCCATATCTGATTCCCCGCCTCTGTTTCCCCGCCTCTGATTCCCCGCCTCTGTTTCCCAACCTCTGATTCCACACCTCAAATTCCCCATATCTGATTCCCCGCCTCTGTTTCCCCGACTCTGATTCCCGGCCCCTGTTTCCCCATATCTGATTCCCCGCCTCTGATTCCCCAACTCAGATTCCCCGCCTCTGATTCCCCAGCTCTGATTCCCCGCCTCTGATTCCCTGTGTTTAATTCCCTGCCTCTGATTCCCCGTCTCTGATTCCCCATCTCTGATTCACTGCCTTTGATTCGCCACCTCTGATTCCCCATATCTGATTCCCCACCACTGTTTCCACGCCTCAAATTCCCCGCCTCTGATTCTCCATATCTCATTCCCCGCCTTTGAATCCCCATCTCTGATTCCCGGACTCTGATTCCCCACCTCTGATTCCCGGCCTCTTATTCCCAGCATCTGACTCCTGGCCTCTGATTCCCCATATCTGATTCCCCGCTTCTGATTCTGATTCCCTGCCTCTGATTCCCCATCTCTGATTCCGCACATCTGATTCCCTGCCTGTGATTCCCAACCTCTAATTCCCCAGCTCTGATTCCCCGCCTCTGATTCCCCGTGTCTGATTTCCTGCCTCTGATTCCCCGCCTCTGATTACCCATGTCTGATTCACCGCCTCTGATTCCCCACCTCTGATTCCCCATCTCTGATTCCGCACATCCCATTCCCTGCCTCTGATTCCCCGCCTCTGATTCCCCGCCTCAGATTCCCCGTGTCTGATTTCCTGCCTCTGATTCCACGCCTCTGATTACCCATGTCTGATTCACCGCCTCTGATTCCCCACCTCTGATTCCCCATCTCTGATTCCGCACATCCCATTCCCTGCCTCTGATTCCCCGCCTCTGATTCCCCGCCTCAGATTCCCCGTGTCTGATTCACCGCCTCTGATTCCCCACCTCTGATTCCCCATCTCTGATTCCGCACATCCGATTCCCTGCTTCTGATTCCCCGCCTCTGATTCACAGCCTCTGATTCCCCAGCTCTGATTCCCCGCCTCAGATTCCCCGCGTCTTATTCCCTGCTTCTGATTCTGATTCCCTGCCTCTGATTCCCCATCTCTGATTCCGCACATCTGATTCCCTGCCTCTGATTCCCCGCCTCTGTTTCCCCGCCTCTGATTCCCCTCCTCTGATTCCCCAACTCTAATTCCCCGCCTCTGATTCCCCAGCTCTGATTCCCCGTGTTTGATTCCCTGCCTCTGATTCCCTGCCCTGATTCCCCATCTCTGTTTCACCGCCTTTGATTCGCCACCTCTGATTCCCCTTATCTGATTCCCCGCCTCTGTTTCCCCGCCTCTGATTCCCTGCCTCTGATTCCCAACCTCTGATTCCACACCTCTGATTCCCCATATCTGATTCCCCGCCTGTGTTTCCCCACCTCTGATTCCCCGCCCCTGTTTCCCCATATCTGATTCCCCGCCTCTGATTCCCCAACCCTGATTCCCCGCCTCTGATTCCCCAGCTCTGATTCCCCGCCTCTGATTCCCCGTGTTTGATTCCCTGCCTCTGATTGCCCGCCTCTGATTCCCCATCTCTGATTCACCGCCTTTGATTCGCCACCTCTGATTCCCCATATCTGATTCCCCATATCTCATTCCCCGCCTCTGAATCCCCATCTCTGATTCCCGGACTCTGATTCCCCACCTCTGATTCCCGGCCTCTTATTCCCGGCATCTGATTCCGGCCTCTGATTCCCGGCCTCTGATTCCCTGCTTCTGATTCTGATTCCCTGCCTCTGATTCCCCATCTCTGATTGCGCACATCTGATTCCCTGCCTCTGATTCCCCACCTCTGATTCCCCATATCTGATTCCCCGCCTCTGTTTCCCCGCCTCTGATTCCCCGCCTCTGTTTCCCAATATCTAAGTCCCCGCCTCTGATTCCCCAACTCTGATTCCCCACCTCTGATTCTCCAGCTCTGATTCCCCGCCTCTGTTTCCCCATATCTAAGTCCCCGCCTCTGATTCCCCAACTCTGATTCCCCACCTCTGATTCCCCAGCTCTGATTCCCCGCCTCTGATTCCCCGCATCTGATTCCCTGCATCTGATTCCCAGCCTCTGATTCCCTGCCTGTGATTCCCAACCTCTGATTCCCCACCTCTGATTCCCCATATCTGATTCCCCGCCTCTGTTTCCCCGCCTCTGATTCCCCGCCTCTGTTTCCCCATATCTGATTCCCCGCCTCTATTTGCCCACCTCTGATTCCCCACCTCAGTTTCCCCATATCTGATTCCCCGCCTCTGAATCCCCAACTCTGATTCCCTGCATCTAATTCCCCGTGTCTGATTTCCTGCCTCTGATTCCCCGCCTCTGATTACCCATGTCTGATTTACCGCCTCTGATTCCCCACCTCTGATTCCCCATCTCTGATTCCGCACATCCGATTCCCTGCCTCTGATTCCCCGCCTCTGATTCACCGCCTCTGATTCCCGGCCTCTGATTTCCCGCCTCTGATTCCCTGCCACTGATACCCCGCACCTGATTCCCCACCTCTGATTCCCCATATCTGATTCCCCGCCTCTGTTTCCCCGCCTCTGATTCCCCGCCTCTGATTTCCCATATCTGATTCCCCGCCTCTGATTCCCCAACTCTGATTCCCCACCTCTGATTCCCCAGCTCTGAATCCCCGCCTCTGATTCCCCGCGTCTGATTACCGGCCTCTGATTCCCCGCCTCTGATTCTCCATCTCTGATTCACAACCTCTGATTCCCCACCTCTGATTGCCCATATCTGATTCCCCGCCTCTGTTTCCCCGCCTGTGATTCCCCAGCTCTGATTAACAATATCTGATTCCCCGCCTCTGATTCCCCACCTCTGATTCCCCGCCTCTGATTCGCCAGCTATGATTCCCCGCCTCTGATTCCCCAGCTCTGATTCCCCGCCTCTGATTCCCCGTGTTTGATTCCCTGCCTCTGATTCCCGGCCTCTGATTCCCCATCTCTGATTCACCGCCTTTGATTCGCCACCTCTGATTCCCCATATCTGATTCCCCGCCTCTGTTTCCCCGCCTCTGATTCCCCGCTTCTGATTCCCCATATCTCATTCCCCGCCTCTGAATCCCATCTCTGATTCCCGGACTCTGATTCCCCACCTCTGATTCCCGGCCTCTTATTCCCGGCATCTGATTCCGGCCTCTGATCCCCGGCCTCTGATTCCCTGCTTCTGATTCTGATTCCCTGCCTCTGATTCCCCATCTCTGATTGCGCACATCTGATTCCCTGCCTCTGATTCCCCACCTCTGATTCCCCATATCTGATTCCCCGCCTCTGTTTCCCCGCCTCTGATTCCCCGCCTCTGTTTCCCAATATCTAAGTCCCCGCCTCTGATTCCCCAACTCTGATTCCCCACCTCTGATTCTCCAGCTCTGATTCCCCGCCTCTGATTCCCCGCATCTGATTCCCTGCATCTGATTCCAAGCCTCTGATTCCCTGCCTCCGATTCCCAACCTCTGATTCCCCACCTCTGATTTCCCATATCTGATTCCCCGCCTCTGTTTCCCCGCCTCTGATTCCCCGCCTCTGTTTCCCCATATCTGATTCCCGGCCTCTGATTCCCCGCCTCTGATTCCCCGCCTCTGATTCCCTGCCTCTGATTCCCCATCTCCGATTCCGCACATCTGATTCCCTGCCTCTGATTCCCCGCCTCTGATTCCCCGCCTCTGATTCCCTGCCTCTGATTCCCAACATCTGATTCCCCACCTCTGATTCCCCATATCTGATTCCCCGCCTGTTTCCCCGCCTCTGACTCCCCTCCTCTGATTCCCCAACTCTAATTCCCCGCCTCTGATTCCCCAGCTCTGATTCCCCGTGTTTGATTCCCTGCCTCTGATTCCCTGCCCTGATTCCCCATCTCTGTTTCACCGCCTTTGATTCGCCACCTCTGATTCCCCATATCTGATTCCCCTCCTCTGTTTCCCCGCCTCTGATTCCCTGCCTCTGATTCCCAACCTCTGATTCCACACCTCTGATTCCCCATATCTGATTCCTCGCCTCTTGTTTCCCCGCCTCTGATTCCCCGCCCCTGTTTCCCCATATCTGATTCCCCGCCTCTGATTCCCCAACTCTGATTCCCCGCCTCTGATTCCCCAGCTCTGATTCCCCGCCTCTGATTCCCCGTGTTTGATTCCCTGCCTCTGATTGCCCGCCTCTGATTCCCCATCTCTGATTCACCGCCTTTGATTCGCCACCTCTGATTCCCCATATCTGATTCCCCACCTCTGTTTCCCCGCCTCTGATTCCCCGCCTCTGATTCTCCATATCTCATTCTCCGCCTCTGAATCCCCATCTCTGATTCCCGGACTCTGATTCCCCACCTCTGATTCCCGGCCTCTTATTCCCAGCATCTGATTCTCGGCCTCTGATTCCCGGCCTCTGATTCCCCGCTTCTGATTCTGATTCCCTGCCTCTGATTCCCCATCTCTGATTCCGCACATCTGATTCCCTGCCTCTGATTCCCCACCTCTGATTCCCCATATCTGATTCCCCACCTCTGTTTCCCCGCCTCTGATTCCCTGCCTCTGTTTCCCCATATCTAATTCCCAACTTCTGATGCCCCAACTCTAATTCCCTGCCTCTGATTCCCCGCGTTCTATTCCCTGCCTCTGATTCCACGCCTGTGATTCCCCATCTCTGATTCACCACCTCTGATTCCTCACCTCTGATTCCCCATATCTGATTCCCCGCCTCTGTTTCCCAACCTCTGATTCCACACCTCTGATTCCCCATATCTGATTCCCCGCCTCTGTTTCCCCGCCTCTGATTCCCGGCCCCTGTCTCCCCATATCTGATTCCCCACCTCTGATTCCCCAACTCAGATTCCCCGCCTCTGATTCCCCAGCTCTGATTCCCCGCCTCTGATTCCCTGTGTTTGATTCCCTGCCTCTGATTCCCCGCCTCTGATTCCCCAGCTCTGATTCACTGCCTTTGATTCGCCACCTCTGATTCCCCATATCTGATTCCCCACCACTGTTTCCACGCCTCAAATTCCCCGCCTCTGATTCTCCATATCTCATTCCCCGCCTTTGAATCCCCATCTCTGATTCCCGGACTCTGATTCCCCACCTCTGATTCCCGGCCTCTTATTCCCAGCATCTGATTCCTAGCCTCTGATTCCCCATATCTGATTCCCCGCTTCTGATTCTGATTCCCTGCCTCTGATCCCCCACCTCTGATTCCCCATATCTGATTCCCCGCCTCTGTTTCCCCACCTCTGATTCCCCGCCTCTGTTTCCCAATATCTAATTCCCAACCTCTGATGCCCCAACTCCGATTCCCTGCCTCTGATTCCCCGCGTTCTATTCCCTGCCTCTGATTCCCCGCCTGTGATTCCCCATCTCTGATTCACCACCTCTGATTCCCCACCTCTGATTCCCCATATCTAATTCCTCGCCTCTGTTTTCCCACCTCTGATTCCCCGCCTCTGTTTCCCCATATCTGATTCCCCGCCTCTGAATCCCCAACTCTGATTTCCTGCCTCTGATTCCCCATCTCTGATTCCGCACATCTGATTCCCTGCCTCTGATTCCCCGACTCTGATTCCCCAGCTCTGATTCCCCGCCTCTGATTCCCCAACTCTGATTCCCCGTCTCTGATTCCCCAGCTCTGATTCACCGCCTTTGATTCGCCACCTCTGATTCCCCTTATCTGATTCCCCGCCTCTGTTTCCCCGCGTCTGATTCCCCGCCTCTGATTCCCCATATCTCATTCCCCGACTCTGAATCCCCATCTCTGATTCCCGGACTCTGATTCCCCACCTCTGATTCCCGGCCTCTTATTCCCGTCATCTGATTCTGGCCTCTGATTCCCGGCCTCTGATTCCCTGCTTCTGATTCTGATTCCCTGCCTCTGATTCCCCATCTCTGATTGCGCACATCTGATTCCCTGCCTCTGATTCCCCACCTCTGATTCCCCATATCTGATTTCCCGCCTCTGTTTCCCCGCCTCTGATTCCCCGCTTCTGTTTCCCATTATCTAAGTCCCTGCCTCTGATTCCCCAACTCTGATTCCCCACCTCTGATTCTCCAGCTATGATTCCCCGCCTCTGATACCCCGCATCTGATTCCCTGCATCTGATTCCAAGCCTCTGATTCCCTGCCTCTGATTCCCAACCTCAGATTCCCCACCTCTGATTCCCCATATCTGATTCCCCACATCTGATTCCCTGCATCTTATTCCAAGCCTCTGATTCCCTGCCTCTGATTCCCAACCTCTGATTCCCCACCTCTGATTCCCCATATCTGATTCCCCGCCTCTGTTTCCCCGCCTCTGATTCCCCGCCTCTGTTTCCCAACCTCTGATTCCACACCTCAAATTCCCCATATCTGATTCCCCGCCTCTGTTTCCCCGACTCTGATTCCCGGCCCCTGTTTCCCCATATCTGATTCCCCGCCTCTGATTCCCCAACTCAGATTCCCCGCCTCTGATTCCCCAGCTCTGATTCCCCGCCTCTGATTCCCTGTGTTTAATTCCCTGCCTCTGATTCCCCGTCTCTGATTCCCCATCTCTGATTCACTGCCTTTGATTCGCCACCTCTGATTCCCCATATCTGATTCCCCACCACTGTTTCCACGCCTCAAATTCCCCGCCTCTGATTCTCCATATCTCATTCCCCGCCTTTGAATCCCCATCTCTGATTCCCGGACTCTGATTCCCCACCTCTGATTCCCGGCCTCTTATTCCCAGCATCTGACTCCTGGCCTCTGATTCCCCATATCTGATTCCCCGCTTCTGATTCTGATTCCCTGCCTCTGATTCCCCATCTCTGATTCCGCACATCTGATTCCCTGCCTCTGATCCCCCACCTCTGATTCCCCATATCTGATTCCCCGCCTCTGTTTCCCCACCTCTGATTCCCCGCCTCTGTTTCCCCATATCTAATTCCCAACCTCTGATGCCCCAACTCCGATTCCCTGCCTCTGATTCCCCGCGTTCTATTCCCTGCCTCTGATTCCCCGCCTGTGATTCCCCATCTCTGATTCACCACCTCTGATTAACCACCTCTGATTCCCCATATCTAATTCCTCGCCTCTGTTTTCCCACCTCTGATTCCCCGCCTCTGTTTCCCCATATCTGATTCCCCGCCTCTGAATCCCCAACTCTGATTCCCTGCCTCTGATTCCCCAGCTCTGATTCCCCACCTTTGATTCCCCCCGTCTGATTCCCAGCCTCTGAATCCCCGTGTCTGATTTCCTGCCTCTGATTCACCGCCTCTGATTCCCCATCTCTGACTCACCGCCTCTGATTCCCCACCTCTGATTCCCCATCTCTGATTCCGCACATCTGATTCCCTGCCTCTGATTCCCCGACTCTGATTCCCCAGCTCTGATTCCCCGCCTCTGATTCCCCAACTCTGATTCCCCGCCTCTGATTCCACAGCTCTGATTCACCGCCTTTGATTCGCCACCTCTGATTCCCCATATCTGATTCCCCGCCTCTGTTTCCCCGCCTCTGATTCCCCGCCTCTGATTCCCCATATCTCATTCCCCGACTCTGAATCCCCATCTCTGATTCCCGGACTCTGATTCCCCACCTCTGATTCCCGGCCTCTTATTCCCGTCATCTGATTCCGGCCTCTGATTCCCGGCCTCTGATTCCCTGCTTCTGATTCTGATTCCCTGCCTCTGATTCCCCATCTCTGATTGCGCACATCTGATTCCCTGCCTCTGATTCCCCACCTCTGATTCCCCATATCTGATTTCCCGCCTCTGTTTCCCCGCCTCTGATTCCCCGCCTCTGTTTCCCAATATCTAAGTCCCTTCCTCTGATTCCCCAACTCTGATTCCCCACCTCTGATTCTCCAGCTATGATTCCCCGCCTCTGATTCCCCGCATCTGATTCCCTGCATCTGATTCCAAGCCTCTGATTCCCTGCCTCTGATTCCCAACCTCAGATTCCCCACCTCTGATTCCCCATATCTGATTCCCCACATCTGATTCCCTGCATCTTATTCCAAGCCTCTGATTCCCTGCCTCTGAATCCCAACCTCTGATTCCCCACCTCTGATTCCCCATATCTGATTCCCCGCCTCTGTTTCCCCGCCTCTGATTCCCCGCCTCTGTTTCCCCATATCTAATTCCCAACCTCTGATGCCCCAACTCTGATTCCCTGCCTCTGATTCCCCGCGTTCTATTCCCTGCCTCTGATTCCACGCCTGTGATTCCCCATCTCTGATTCACCACCTCTGATTCCCCACCTCTGATTCCCCATATCTAATTCCCCGCCTCTGTTTTCCCGCCTCTGATTCCCCGCCTCTGTTTCCCCATATCTGATTCCCCGCCTCTGAATCCCCAACTCTGATTCCCTGCCTCTGATTCCCTGCTTCTGATTCTGATTCCCCACCTCTGATTCCCCATCTCTGATTCCGCACATCTATTTCCCTGCCTCTGATTCCCCATCTCTGATTCCCCATATCTGATTCCCCGCCTTTTGTTCCCCGCCTCTGATTCCCCGCCTCTGTTTCCCCATATCTAAGTCCCTGCCTCTGATTCCCCACCTCTGATTCCCCAGCTTTGATTCCCCGCCTCTGATTCCCCGCATCTGATTCCATGCATATGATTCCCAGCCTCTGATTCCCTGCCTCTGATTCCCAACCTCTGATTCCCCACCTCTGATTCCCCATATCTGATTCCCCGCCTCTGTTTCCCCGCCTCTGATTCCCCTCCTCTGTTTCCCCATATCTGATCCCCGCCTCTATTTGCCCGCCTCTGTTTCCCCGCCTCTTTTTCCCCATATCTGATTCCCCGCCTCTGAATCCCCAACTCTGATTCCCTGCCTCTAATTTCCCAGCTCTGATTCCCCGCCTCTGATTCCCCGTGTCTGATTTCCTGCCTCTGATTCCCCGCCTATGATTACCCATGTCTGATTCACCGCTTCTGATTCCCCACCTCTGATTCCCCATCTCTGATTCGGCACATCCGATTCCCTGCCTCTGATTCCCCGCCTCTGATTCACTGCCTCTGATTCCCCAGCTCTGATTCCCCGCCTCTGATTCCCCGCGTCTTATTCCCTGCTTCTGATTCTGATTCCCTGCCTCTGATTCCCCATCTCTGATTCCGCACATCTGATTCCCTGCCTCTGATTCCCCACCTCTGATTCCCCATATCTGATTCCCCGCCTCTGTTTCCCCTTCTCTGATTCCCCGCCTCTGTTTCCCCATATCTAAGTCCCCGCCTCTGATTCCCCAACTCTGATTCCCCACCTCTGATTCCCCAGCTCTGATTCCCCGCCTCTGATTCCCCGCATCTGATTCCCTGCATCTGATACCCAGCCTCTGATTCCCTGCCTGTGATTCCCAAACTCTGATTCCCCACCTCTGATTCCCCATATCTGATTCCCCGCCTCTGTTTCCCCGCCTCTGATTCCCCGCCTCTGTTTCCCCATATCTGATTCCCGGCCTCTATTTGCCCACCTCTGATTCCCCACCTCAGTTTCCCCATATATGATTCCCCGCCTCTGAATCCCCAACTCTGATTCCCTGCATCTAATTCCCCAGCTCTGATTCCCCGCCTCTGATTCCCCGTGTCTGATTTCCTGCCTCTGATTCCCCGCCTCTGTTTACCCATGTCTGATTCACCACCTCTGATTCCCCACCACTGATTCCCCATCTCTGATTCCGCACATCCCATTCCCTGCCTCTGATTCCCCGCCTCTGATTCCCCGCCTCAGATTCCCCGTGTCTGATTTCCTGCCTCTGATTCCCTGCCTCTGATTACCCATGTCTGATTCACCGCCTCTGATTCCCCACCTCTGATTCCCCATCTCTGATTCCGCACATCCGATTCCCTGCTTCTGATTCCCCGCCTCTGTTTCCCCGCCTCTGATTCCCCGCCTCTGTTTCCCAATATCTAAGTCCCCACCTCTGATTCCCCAACTCTGATTCCCCACCTCTGATTCTCCAGCTCTGATTCCCCGCCTCTGTTTCCCCATATCTAAGTCCCCGCCTCTGATTCCCCAACTCTGATTCCCCACCTCTGATTCCCCAGCTCTGATTCCCCGCCTCTGATTCCCCGCATCTGATTCCCTGCATTTGATTCCCAGCCTCTGATTCCCTGCCTGTGATTCCCAACCTCTGATTCCCCACCTCTGATTCCCCATATCTGATTCCCCGCCTCTGTTTCCCCGCCTCTGATTCCCCGCCTCTGTTTCCACATATCTGATTCCCCGCCTCTATTTGCCCACCTCTGATTCCCCACCTCAGTTTCCCCATATCTGATTCCCCGCCTCTGAATCCCCAACTCTGATTCCCTGCATCTAATTCCCCAACTCTGATTCCCCGCCTCTGATTCCCCGTGTCTGATTTCCTGCCACTGATTCCACGCCTCTGATTACCCATGTCTGATTCACCGCCTCTGATTCCCCACCTCTGATTCCCCATCTCTGATTCCGCACATCCCATTCACTGCCTCTGATTCCCCGCCTCTGATTCCCCGCCTCAGATTCCCCGTGTCTGATTCACCGCCTCTGATTCCCCACCTCTGATTCCCCATCTCTGATTCCGCACATCCGATTCCCTGCTTCTGATTCCCCGCCTCTGATTCACAGCCTCTGATTCCCCAGCTCTGATTCCCCGCCTCAGATTCCCCGCGTCTTATTCCCTGCTTCTGATTCTGATTCCCTGCCTCTGATTCCCCATCTCTGATTCCGCACATCTGATTCCCTGCCTCTGATTCCCCACCTCTGTTTCCCCATATCTAAGTCCCCGCCTCTGATTCCCCAACTCTGATTCCCCACCTCTGATTCCCCAGCTCTGATTCCCCGCCTCTGATTCCCCGCATCTGATTCCCTGCATCTGATTCCCAGCCTCTGATTCCCTGCCTGTGATTCCCAACCTCTGATTCCCCACCTCTGATTCCCCATATCTGATTCCCCGCCTCTGTTTCCCCACCTCTGATTCCCCGCCTCTGTTTCCCCATATCTGATTCCCCGCCTCTATTTGCCCACCTCTGATTCCCCACCTCAGTTTCCCCATATCTGATTCCCCGCCTCTGAATCCCCAACTCTGATTCCCTGCATCTAATTCCCCAGCTCTGATTCCCCGCCTCTGATTCCCCGTGTCTGATTTCCTGCCTCTGATTCCCCGCCTCTGATTACCCATGTCTGATTCACCGCCTCTGATTCCCCACCTCTGATTCCCCATCTCTGATTCCGCACATCCCATTCCCTGCCTCTGATTCCCCGCCTCTGATTCCCCGCCTCAGATTCCCCGTGTCTGATTTCCTGCCTCTGATTCCCCGCCTCTGATTACCCATGTCTGATTCACCGCCTCTGATTCCCCACCTCTGATTCCCCATCTCTGATTCCGCACATCCGATTCCCTGCTTCTGATTCCCCGCCTCTGATTGACAGCCTCTGATTCCCCAGCTCTGATTCCCCGCCTCAGATTCCCCGCGTCTTATTCCCTGCTTCTGATTCTTATTCCCTGCCTCTGATTCCCCATCTCTGATACCGCACATCTGATTCCCTGCCTCTGATTCCCCACCTCTGATTCCCAATATCTGATTCCCCGCCTCTGTTTCCCCGCCTCTGATTCCCCGCCTCTGTTTCCCCATATCTAAGTCCCCGCCTCTGATTCCCCAACTCTGATTCCCCACCTCTGATTCCCCAGCTCTGATTCCCCACCTCTGATTCCCCATATCTGATTCCCCGCCTCTGAATCCCCAACTCTGATTCCCTGCATCTAATTCCCCAGCTCTGATTCCCCGCCTCTGATTCCCCGTGTCTGATTTCCTGCCTCTGATTCCCCGCCTCTGATTACCCATGTCTGATTCACCGCCTCTGATTCCCCACCTCTGATTCCCCATCTCTGATTCCGCACATCCGATTCCCTGCCTCTGATTCCCCGCCTCTGATTCACCGCCTCTGATTCCCGGCCTCTGATTTCCCGCCTCTGATTCCCTGCCACTGATACCCCGCACCTGATTCCCCACCTCTGATTCCCCATATCTGATTCCCCGCCTCTGTTTCCCCGCCTCTGATTCCCCGCCTCTGATTCCCCATATCTGATTCCCCGCCTCTGATTCCCCAACTCTGATTCCCCGCCTCTGATTCCCCAGCTCTGAATCCCCGCCTCTGATTCCCCGCGTCTGATTACCGGCCTCTGATTCCCCGCCTCTGATTCTCCATCTCTGATTCACAACCTCTGATTCCCCACCTCTGATTGCCCATATCTGATTCCCCGCCTCTGTTTCCCCGCCTCTGATTCCCCAGCTCTGATTAACAATATCTGATTCCCCGCCTCTGAATCCCCAACTCTGATTCCCTGCCTCTGATTCCCTGCTTCTGATTCTGATTCCCCACCTCTGATTCCCCATCTCTGATTCCGCACATCTATTTCCCTGCCTCTGATTCCCCATCTCTGATTCCCCATATCTGATTCCCCGCCTTTTGTTCCCCGCCTCTGATTCCCCGCCTCTGTTTCCCCATATCTAAGTCCCTGCCTCTGATTCCCCACCTCTGATTCCCCAGCTTTGATTCCCCGCCTCTGATTCCCCGCATCTGATTCCATGCATATGATTCCCAGCCTCTGATTCCCTGCATCTGATTCCCAACCTCTGATTCCCCACCTCTGATTCCCCATATCTGATTCCCCGCCTCTGTTTCCCCGCCTCTGATTCCCCTCCTCTGTTTCCCCATATCTGATCCCCGCCTCTATTTGCCCGCCTCTGTTTCCCCGCCTCTTTTTCCCCATATCTGATTCCCCGCCTCTGAATCCCCAACTCTGATTCCCTGCCTCTAATTTCCCAGCTCTGATTCCCCGCCTCTGATTCCCCGTGTCTGATTTCCTGCCTCTGATTCCCCGCCTATGATTACCCATGTCTGATTCACCGCCTCTGATTCCCCACCTCTGATTCCCCATCTCTGATTCGGCACATCCGATTCCCTGCCTCTGATTCCCCGCCTCTGATTCACTGCCTCTGATTCCCCAGCTCTGATTCCCCGCCTCTGATTCCCCGCGTCTTATTCCCTGCTTCTGATTCTGATTCCCTGCCTCTGATTCCCCATCTCTGATTCCGCACATCTGATTCCCTGCCTCTGATTCCCCACCTCTGATTCCCCATATCTGATTCCCCGCCTCTGTTTCCCCTTCTCTGATTCCCCATCTCTGATTCACCACCTCTGATTCCCCACCTCTGATTCCCCAACTCTGATTCCCCACCTCTGATTCCCCAGCTCTGATTCCCCGCCTCTGATTCCCCGCATCTGATTCCCTGCATCTGATACCCAGCCTCTGATTCCCTGCATGTGATTCCCAAACTCTGATTCCCCACCTCTGATTCCCCATATCTGATTCCCCGCCTCTGTTTCCCCGCCTCTGATTCCCCGCCTCTGTTTCCCCATATCTGATACCCCGCCTCTATTTGCCCACCTCTGATTCCCCACCTCAGTTTCCCCATATATGATTCCCCGCCTCTGAATCCCCAACTCTGATTCCCTGCATCTAATTCCCCAGCTCTGATTCCCCGCCTCTGATTCCCCGTGTCTGATTTCCTGCCTCTGATTCCCCGCCTCTGTTTACCCATGTCTGATTCACCACCTCTGATTCCCCACCTCTGATTCCCCATCTCTGATTCCGCACATCCCATTCCCTGACTCTGATTCCCCGCCTCTGATTCCCCGCCTCAGATTCCCCGTGTCTGATTTCCTGCCTCTGATTCCCTGCCTCTGATTACCCATGTCTGATTCACCGCCTCTGATTCCCCACCTCTGATTCCCCATCTCTGATTCCGCACATCCGATTCCCTGCTTCTGATTCCCCGCCTCTGTTTCCCCGCCTCTGATTCCCCGCCTCTGTTTCCCAATATCTAAGTCCCCACCTCTGATTCCCCAACTCTGATTCCCCACCTCTGATTCTCCAGCTCTGATTCCCCGCCTCTGTTTCCCCATATCTAAGTCCCCGCCTCTGATTCCCCAACTCTGATTCCCCACCTCTGATTCCCCAGCTCTGATTCCCCGCCTCTGATTCCCCGCATTTGATTCCCTGCATTTGATTCCCAGCCTCTGATTCCCTGCCTGTGATTCCCAACCTCTGATTCCCCACCTCTGATTCCCCATATCTGATTCCCCGCCTCTGTTTCCCCGCCTCTGATTCCCCGCCTCTGTTTCCACATATCTGATTCCCCGCCTCTATTTGCCCACCTCTGATTCCCCACCTCAGTTTCCCCATATCTGATTCCCCGCCTCTGAATCCCCAACTCTGATACCCCGCACCTTATTCCCTGCCTCTGATTCCCCACCTCTGATTCCCCATATCTGATTCCCCGCCTCTGTTTCCCCGCCTCTTATTCCCCGCCTCTGTTTCCCAATATCTAAGTCCCCGCCTCTGATTCCCCAACTCTGATTCCCCACCTCTGATTCTCCAGCTCTGATTCCCCGCCTCTGATTCCACGCATCTGATTCCCTGCATCTGATTCCAAGCCTCTGATTCCCTGCCTCTGATTCCCAACCTCTGATTCCCCACCTCTGATTTCCCATATCTGATTCCCCGCCTCTGTTTCCCCGCCTCTGATTCCCCGCCTCTGTTTCCCCATATCTGATTCCCGGCCTCTGATTCCCCGCCTCTGATTCCCCGCCTCTGATTCCCTGCCTCTGATTCCCCATCTCCGATTCCGCACATCTGATTCCCTGCCTCTGATTCCCCGCCTCTGATTCCCCGCCTATGATTCCCTGCCTCTGATTCCCAACATCTGATTCCCCACCTCTGATTCCCCATATCTGATTCCCCGCCTGTTTCCCCGCCTCTGACTCCCCTCCTCTGATTCCCCGCCTCTGATTCCCCAACTCTGATTCCCCGCCTCTGATTCCCTAGCTCTGATTCCCCGCCTCTGATTCACCGCCTTTGATTCGCCACCTCTGATTCCCCATATCTGATTCCCCACCTCTGTTTCCCCGCCTCTGATTCCCCGCCTCTGATTCTCCATATCTCATTCTCCGCCTCTGAATCCCCATCTCTTATTCCCGGACTCTGATTCCCCACCTCTGATTCCCGGCCTCTTATTCCCAGCATCTGATTCCCGGCCTCTGATTCCCGGCCTCTGATTCCCCGCTTCTGATTCTGATTCCCTGCCTCTGATTCCCCATCTCTGATTCCGCACATCTGATTCCCTGCCTCTGATTCCCCACCTCTGATTCCCCATATCTGATTCCCCGCCTCTGTTTCCCCGCCTCTGATTCCCTGCCTCTGTTTCCCCATATCTAATTCCCAACCTCTGATGCCCCAACTCTAATTCCCTGCCTCTGATTCCCCGCGTTCTATTCCCTGCCTCTGATTCCACGCCTGTGATTCCCCATCTCTGATTCACCACCTCTGATTCCCCACCTCTGATTCCCCAACTCTGATTCCCCACCTCTGATTCCCCAGCTCTGATTCCCCGCCTCTGATTCCCCGCATCTGATTCCCTGCATCTGATACCCAGCCTCTGATTCCCTGCCTGTGATTCCCTGCCTCTGATTCCCCACCTCTGATTCCCAATATCTGATTCCCCGCCTCTGTTTCCCTGCCTCTGATTCCCCGCCTCTGTTTCCCCATATCTAATTCCCCGCCTCTGATTCCCCAACTCTGATTCCCCACCTCTGATTCCCCAGCTCTGATTCCCCACCTCTGATTCCCCATATCTGATTCCCCGCCTCTGAATCCAAAACTCTGATTCCCTGCATCTAATTCCCCAGCTCTGATTCCCCGCCTCTGATTCCCCGTGTCTGATTTCCTGCCTCTGATTCCCCGCCTCTGATTACCCATGTCTGATTCACCGCCTCTGATTCCCCACCTCTGATTCCCCATCTCTGATTCTGCACATCCGATTCCCTGCCTCTGATTCCCCGCATCTGATTCCCTGCATCTGATACCCAGCCTCTGATTCCCTGCCTGTGATTCCCAAACTCTGATTCCCCACCTCTGATTCCCCATATCTGACTCCCCGCCTCTGTTTCCCCGCCTCTGATTCCCCACCTCTGTTTACCCATATCTGATTCCCCGCCTCTATTTGCCCACCTCTGATTCCCCACCTCAGTTTCCCCATATATGATTCCCCGCCTCTGAATCCCCAACTCTGATTCCCTGCATCTAATTCCCCAGCTCTGATTCCCCGCCTCTGATTCCCCGTGTCTGATTTCCTGCCTCTGATTCCCCGCCTCTGTTTACCCATGTCTGATTCACCACCTCTGATTCCCCACCTCTGATTCCCCATCTCTGATTCCGCACATTCCATTCCCTGCCTCTGATTCCCCGCCTCTGATTCCCCGCCTCAGATTCCCCGTGTCTGATTTCCTGCCTCTGATTCCCTGCCTCTGATTACCCATGTCTGATTCACCGCCTCTGATTCCCCACCTCTGATTCCCCATCTCTGATTCCGCACATCCGATTCCCTGCTTCTGATTCCCCGCCTCTGTTTCCCCGCCTCTGATTCCCCGCCTCTGTTTCCCAATATCTAAGTCCCCACCTCTGATTCCCCAACTCTGATTCCCCACCTCTGATTCTCCAGCTCTGATTCCCCGCCTCTGTTTCCCCATATCTAAGTCCCCGCCTCTGATTCCCCAACTCTGATTCCCCACCTCTGATTCCCCAGCTCTGATTCCCCGCCTCTGATTCCCCGCATCTGATTCCCTGCATTTGATTCCCAGCCTCAGATTCCCTGCCTGTGATTCCCAACCTCTGATTCCCCACCTCTGATTCCCCATATCTGATTCCCCGCCGCTGTTTCCCCGCCTCTGATTCCCCGCCTCTGTTTCCACATATCTGATTCCCCGCCTCTATTTGCCCACCTCTGATTCCCCACCTCAGTTTCCCCATATCTGATTCCCCGCCTCTGAATCCCCAACTCTGATTCCCTGCATCTAATTCCCCAGCTCTGATTCCCCGCCTCTGATTCCCCGTGTCTGATTTCCTGCCTCTGATTCCACGCCTCTGATTACCCATGTCTGATTCACCGCCTCTGATTCCCCACCTCTGATTCCCCATCTCTGATTCCGCACATCCCATTCCCTGCCTCTGATTCCCCGCCTCTGATTCCCCACCTCAGATTCCCCGTGTCTGATTAACCGCCTCTGATTCCCCACCTCTGATTCCCCATCTCTGATTCCGCACATCCGATTCCCTGCTTCTGATTCCCCGCCTCTGATTCACAGCCTCTGATTCCCCAGCTCTGATTCCCCGCCTCAGATTCCCCGCGTCTTATTCCCTGCTTCTGATTCTGATTCCCTGCCTCTGATTCCCCATCTCTGATTCCGCACATCTGATTCCCTGCCTCTGATTCCCCACCTCTGATTCCCCATATCTGATTCCCCGCCTCTGTTTCCCCGCCTCTGATTCCCCGCCTCTGTTTCCCCATATCTAAGTCCCCGCCTCTGATTCCCCAACTCTGATTCCCCACCTCTGATTCCCCAGCTCTGATTCCCCGCCTCTGATTCCCCGCATCTGATTCCCTGCATCTGATTCCCAGCCTCTGATTCCCTGCCTGTGATTCCCAACCTCTGATTCCCCACCTCTGATTCCCCATATCTGATTCCCCGCCTCTGTTTCCCCACCTCTGATTCCCCGCCTCTGTTTCCCCATATCTGATTCCCCGCCTCTATTTGCCCACCTCTGATTCCCCACCTCAGTTTCCCCATATCTGATTCCCCGCCTCTGAATTCCCAACTCTGATTCCCTGCATCTAATTCCCCAGCTCTGATTCCCCGCCTCTGATTCCCCGTGTCTGATTTCCTGCCTCTGATTCCCCGCCTCTGATTACCCATGTCTGATTCACCGCCTCTGATTCCCCACCTCTGATTCCCCATCTCTGATTCCGCACATCCCATTCCCTGCCTCTGATTCCCCGCCTCTGATTCCCCGCCTCAGATTCCCCGTGTCTGATTTCCTGCCTCTGATTCCCCGCCTCTGATTACCCATGTCTGATTCACCGCCTCTGATTCCCCACCTCTGATTCCTCATCTCTGATTCCGCACATCCGATTCCCTGCTTCTGATTCCCCGCCTCTGATTCACAGCCTCTGATTCCCCAGCTCTGATTCCCCGCCTCAGATTCCACGCGTCTTATTCCCTGCTTCTGATTCTTATTCCCTGCCTCTGATTCCCCATCTCTGATACCGCACATCTGATTCCCTGCCTCTGATTCCCCACCTCTGATTCCCAATATCTGATTCCCCGCCTCTGTTTCCCTGCCTCTGATTCCCCGCCTCTGTTTCCCCATATCTAAGTCCCCGCCTCTGATTCCCCAACTCTGATTCCCCACCTCTGATTCCCCAGCTCTGATTCCCCACCTCTGATTCCCCATATCTGATTCCCCGCCTCTGAATCCCCAACTCTGATTCCCTGCATCTAATTCCCCAGCTCTGATTCCCCGCCTCTGATTCCCCGTGTCTGATTTCCTGCCTCTGATTCCCCGCCTCTGATTACCCATGTCTGATTCACCGCCTCTGATTCCCCACCTCTGATTCCCCATCTCTGATTCCGCACATCCGATTCCCTGCCTCTGATTCCCCGCCTCTGATTCACCGCCTCTGATTCCCGGCCTCTGATTTCCCGCCTCTGATTCCCTGCCACTGATACCCCGCACCTGATTCCCCACCTCTGATTCCCCATATCTGATTCCCCGCCTCTGTTTCCCCGCCTCTGATTCCCCGCCTCTGATTCCCCATATCTGATTCCCCGCCTCTGATTCCCCAACTCTGATTCCCCGCCTCTGATTCCCCAGCTCTGAATCCCCGCCTCTGATTCCCCGCGTCTGATTACCGGCCTCTGATTCCCCGCCTCTGATTCTCCATCTCTGATTCACAACCTCTGATTCCCCACCTCTGATTGCCCATATCTGATTCCCCGCCTCTGTTTCCCCGCCTCTGATTCCCCAGCCCTGATTAACAATATCTGATTCCCCGCCTCTGATTCCCCACCTCTGATTCCCCGCCTCTGATTCGCCAGCTCTGATTCCCCGCCTCTGATTCCCCAGCTCTGATTCCCCGCCTCTGATTCCCCGTGTTTGATTCCCTGCCTCTGATTCCCGGCCTCTGATTCCCCATCTCTGATTCACCGCCTTTGATTCGCCACCTCTGATTCCCCATATCTGATTCCCCGCCTCTGTTTCCCCGCCTCTGATTCCCCGCTTCTGATTCCCCATATCTCATTCCCCGCCTCTGAATCCCCATCTCTGATTCCCGGACTCTGATTCCCCACCTCTGATTCCCGGCCTCTTATTCCCGGCATCTGATTCCGGCCTCTGATCCCCGGCCTCTGATTCCCTGCTTCTGATTCTGATTCCCTGCCTCTGATTCCCCATCTCTGATTGCGCACATCTGATTCCCTGCCTCTGATTCCCCACCTCTGATTCCCCATATCTGATTCCCCGCCTCTGTTTCCCCGCCTCTTATTCCCCGCCTCTGTTTCCCAATATCTAAGTCCCCGCCTCTGATTCCCCAACTCTGATTCCCCACCTCTGATTCTCCAGCTCTGATTCCCCGCCTCTGATTCCCCGCATCTGATTCCCTGCATCTGATTCCAAGCCACTGATTCCCTGCCTCTGATTCCCAACCTCTGATTCCCCACCTCTGATTTCCCATATCTGATTCCCCGCCTCTGTTTCCCCGCCTCTGATTCCCCGCCTCTGTTTCCCCATATCTGATTCCCGGCCTCTGATTCCCCGCCTCTGATTCCACATATCTGATTCCCCGCCTCTATTTGCCCACCTCTGATTCCCCACCTCAGTTTCCCCATATCTGATTCCCCGCCTCTGAATCCCCAACTCTGATTCCCTGCATCTAATTCCCCAGCTCTGATTCCCCGCCTCTGATTCCCCGTGTCTGATTTCCTGCCTCTGATTCCACGCCTCTGATTACCCATGTCTGATTCACCGCCTCTGATTCCCCACCTCTGATTCCCCATCTCTGATTCCGCACATCCCATTCCCTGCCTCTGATTCCCCGCCTCTGATTCCCCACCTCAGATTCCCCGTGTCTGATTAACCGCCTCTGATTCCCCACCTCTGATTCCCCATCTCTGATTCCGCACATCCGATTCCCTGCTTCTGATTCCCCGCCTCTGATTCACAGCCTCTGATTCCCCAGCTCTGATTCCCCGCCTCAGATTCCCCGCGTCTTATTCCCTGCTTCTGATTCTGATTCCCTGCCTCTGATTCCCCATCTCTGATTCCGCACATCTGATTCCCTGCCTCTGATTCCCCACCTCTGATTCCCCATATCTGATTCCCCGCCTCTGTTTCCCCGCCTCTGATTCCCCGCCTCTGTTTCCCCATATCTAAGTCCCCGCCTCTGATTCCCCAACTCTGATTCCCCACCTCTGATTCCCCAGCTCTGATTCCCCGCCTCTGATTCCCCGCATCTGATTCCCTGCATCTGATTCCCAGCCTCTGATTCCCTGCCTGTGATTCCCAACCTCTGATTCCCCACCTCTGATTCCCCATATCTGATTCCCCGCCTCTGTTTCCCCACCTCTGATTCCCCGCCTCTGTTTCCCCATATCTGATTCCCCGCCTCTATTTGCCCACCTCTGATTCCCCACCTCAGTTTCCCCATATCTGATTCCCCGCCTCTGAATTCCCAACTCTGATTCCCTGCATCTAATTCCCCAGCTCTGATTCCCCGCCTCTGATTCCCCGTGTCTGATTTCCTGCCTCTGATTCCCCGCCTCTGATTACCCATGTCTGATTCACCGCCTCTGATTCCCCACCTCTGATTCCCCATCTCTGATTCCGCACATCCCATTCCCTGCCTCTGATTCCCCGCCTCTGATTCCCCGCCTCAGATTCCCCGTGTCTGATTTCCTGCCTCTGATTCCCCGCCTCTGATTACCCATGTCTGATTCACCGCCTCTGATTCCCCACCTCTGATTCCTCATCTCTGATTCCGCACATCCGATTCCCTGCTTCTGATTCCCCGCCTCTGATTCACAGCCTCTGATTCCCCAGCTCTGATTCCCCGCCTCAGATTCCCCGCGTCTTATTCCCTGCTTCTGATTCTTATTCCCTGCCTCTGATTCCCCATCTCTGATACCGCACATCTGATTCCCTGCCTCTGACTCCCCACCTCTGATTCCCAATATCTGATTCCCCGCCTCTGTTTCCCTGCCTCTGATTCCCCGCCTCTGTTTCCCCATATCTAAGTCCCCGCCTCTGATTCCCCAACTCTGATTCCCCACCTCTGATTCCCCAGCTCTGATTCCCCACCTCTGATTCCCCATATCTGATTCCCCGCCTCTGAATCCCCAACTCTGATTCCCTGCATCTAATTCCCCAGCTCTGATTCCCCGCCTCTGATTCCCCGTGTCTGATTTCCTGCCTCTGATTCCCCGCCTCTGATTACCCATGTCTGATTCACCGCCTCTGATTCCCCACCTCTGATTCCCCATCTCTGATTCCGCACATCCGATTCCCTGCCTCTGATTCCCCGCCTCTGATTCACCGCCTCTGATTCCCGGCCTCTGATTTCCCGCCTCTGATTCCCTGCCACTGATACCCCGCACCTGATTCCCCACCTCTGATTCCCCATATCTGATTCCCCGCCTCTGTTTCCCCGCCTCTGATTCCCCGCCTCTGATTCCCCATATCTGATTCCCCGCCTCTGATTCCCCAACTCTGATTCCCCGCCTCTGATTCCCCAGCTCTGAATCCCCGCCTCTGATTCCCCGCGTCTGATTACCGGCCTCTGATTCCCCGCCTCTGATTCTCCATCTCTGATTCACAACCTCTGATTCCCCACCTCTGATTGCCCATATCTGATTCCCCGCCTCTGTTTCCCCGCCTCTGATTCCCCAGCCCTGATTAACAATATCTGATTCCCCGCCTCTGATTCCCCACCTCTGATTCCCCGCCTCTGATTCGCCAGCTCTGATTCCCCGCCTCTGATTCCCCAGCTCTGATTCCCCGCCTCTGATTCCCCGTGTTTGATTCCCTGCCTCTGATTCCCGGCCTCTGATTCCCCATCTCTGATTCACCGCCTTTGATTCGCCACCTCTGATTCCCCATATCTGATTCCCCGCCTCTGTTTCCCCGCCTCTGATTCCCCGCTTCTGATTCCCCATATCTCATTCCCCTCCTCTGAATCCCCATCTCTGATTCCCGGACTCTGATTCCCCACCTCTGATTCCCGGCCTCTTATTCCCGGCATCTGATTCCGGCCTCTGATCCCCGGCCTCTGATTCCCTGCTTCTGATTCTGATTCCCTGCCTCTGATTCCCCATCTCTGATTGCGCACATCTGATTCCCTGCCTCTGATTCCCCACCTCTGATTCCCCATATCTGATTCCCCGCCTCTGTTTCCCCGCCTCTTATTCCCCGCCTCTGTTTCCCAATATCTAAGTCCCCGCCTCTGATTCCCCAACTCTGATTCCCCACCTCTGATTCTCCAGCTCTGATTCCCCGCCTCTGATTCCCCGCATCTGATTCCCTGCATCTGATTCCAAGCCACTGATTCCCTGCCTCTGATTCCCAACCTCTGATTCCCCACCTCTGATTTCCCATATCTGATTCCCCGCCTCTGTTTCCCCGCCTCTGATTCCCCGCCTCTGTTTCCCCATATCTGATTCCCGGCCTCTGATTCCCCGCCTCTGATTCCCCGCCTCTGATTCCCTGCCTCTGATTCCCCATCTCCGATTCCGCACATCTGATTCCCTGCCTCTGATTCCCCGCCTCTGATTCCCCGCCTCTGATTCCCTGCCTCTGATTCCCAACATCTGATTCCCCACCTCTGATTCCCCATATCTGATTCCCCGCCTGTTTCCCCGCCTCTGACTCCCCTCCTCTGATTCCCCGCCTCTGATTCCCCAACTCTGATTCCCCGCCTCTGATTCCCCAGCTCTGATTCCCCGCCTCTGATTCACCGCCTTTGATTCGCCACCTCTGATTCCCCATATCTGATTCCCCACCTCTGTTTCCCCGCCTCTGATTCCCCGCCTCTGATTCTCCATATCTCATTCTCCGCCTCTGAATCCCCATCTCTTATTCCCGGACTCTGATTCCCCACCTCTGATTCCCGGCCTCTTATTCCCAGCATCTGATTCCCGGCCTCTGATTCCCGGCCTCTGATTCCCCGCTTCTGATTCTGATTCCCTGCCTCTGATTCCCCATCTCTGATTCCGCACATCTGCTTCCCTGCCTCTGATTCCCCGCCTCTGATTCCCCGCCTCAGATTCCCCGTGTCTGATTTCCTGCCTCTGATTCCCTGCCTCTGATTACCCATGTCTGATTCACCGCCTCTGATTCCCCACCTCTGATTCCCCATCTCTGATTCCGCACATCCGATTCCCAATATCTAAGTCCCCGCCTCTGATTCCCCAACTCTGATTCCCCACCTCTGATTCTCCAGCTCTGATTCCCCGCCTCTGTTTCCCCATATCTAAGTCCCAGCCTCTGATTCCCGGCCCCTGTTTCCCCATATCTGATTCCCCGCCTCTGATTCCCCAACTCAGATTCCCCGCCTCTGATTCCCCAACTCTGATTCCCCGCCTCTGATTCCCCGCATCTGATTCCCTGCATTTGATTCCCAGCCTCTGATTCCCTGCCTGTGATTCCCAACCTCTGATTCCCCACCTCTGATTCCCCATATCTGATTCCCCGCCTCTTTTTCCCCGCCTCTGATTCCCCGCCTCTGTTTCCACATATCTGATTCCCCGCGTCTATTTGCCCACCTCTGATTCCCCACCTCAGTTTCCCCATATCTGATTCCCCGCCTCTGAATCCCCAACTCTGATTCCCTGCATCTAATTCCCCAGCTCTGATTCCCCGCCTCTGATTCCCCGTGTCTGATTTCCTGCCTCTGATTCCACCCCTCTGATTACCCATGTCTGATTCACCGCCTCTGATTCCCCACCTCTGATTCCCCATCTCTGATTCCGCACATCCCATTCCCTGCCTCTGATTCCCCGCCTCTGATTCCCCGCCTCAGATTCCCCGTGTCTGATTCACCGCCTCTGATTCCCCACCTCTGATTCCCCATCTCTGATTCCGCACATCCGATTCCCTGCTTCTGATTCCCCGCCTCTGATTCACAGCCTCTGATTCCCCAGCTCTGATTCCCCGCCTCAGATTCCCCGCGTCTTATTCCCTGCTTCTGATTCTGATTTCCTGCCTCTGATTCCCAATCTCTGATTCCGCACATCTGATTCCCTGCCTCTGATTCCCCACCTCTGATTCCCCATATCTGATTCCCCGCCTCTGTTTCCCCGCCTCTGATTCCCCGCCTCTGTTTCCCCATATCTAAGTCCCCGCCTCTGATTCCCCAACTCTGATTCCCCACCTCTGATTCCCCAGCTCTGATTCCCCGCCTCTGATTCCCCGCATCTGATTCCCTGCATCTGATTCCCAGCCTCTGATTCCCTGCTTGTGATTCCCAACCTCTGATTCCCCACCTCTGATTCCCCATATCTGATTCCCCGCCTCTGTTTCCCCACCTCTGATTCCCCGCCTCTGTTTCCCCATATCTGATTCCCCGCCTCTATTTGCCCACCTCTGATTCCCCACCTCAGTTTCCCCATATCTGATTCCCCGCCTCTGAATCCCCAACTCTGATTCCCTGCATCTAATTCCCCAGCTCTGATTCCCCGCCTCTGATTCCCCGTGTCTGATTTCCTGCCTCTGATTCCCCGCCTCTGATTACCCATGTCTGATTCACCGCCTCTGATTCCCCACCTCTGATTCCCCATCTCTGATTCCGCACATCCCATTCCCTGCCTCTGATTCCCCGCCTCTGATTCCCCGCCTCAGATTCCCCGTGTCTGATTTCCTGCCTCTGATTCCCCGCCTCTGATTACCCATGTCTGATTCACCGCCTCTGATTCCCCACCTCTGATTCCCCATCTCTGATTCCGCACATCCGATTCCCTGCTTCTGATTCCCCGCCTCTGATTCACAGCCTCTGATTCCCCAGCTCTGATTCCCCGCCTCAGATTCCCCGCGTCTTATTCCCTGCTTCTGATTCTGATTCCCTGCCTCTGATTCCCCATCTCTGATACCGCACATCTGATTCCCTGCCTCTGACTCCCCACCTCTGATTCCCAATATCTGATTCCCCGCCTCTGTTTCCCCGCCTCTGATTCCCCGCCTCTGTTTCCCCAAATCTAAGTCCCCGCCTCTGATTCCCCAACTCTGATTCCCCACCTCTGATTCCCCAGCTCTGATTCCCCACCTCTGATTCCCCATATCTGATTCCCCGCCTCTGAATCCCCAACTCTGATTCCCTGCATCTAATTCCCCAGCTCTGATTCCCCGCCTCTGATTCCCCGTGTCTGATTTCCTGCCTCTGATTCCCCGCCTCTGATTACCCATGTCTGATTCACCGCCTCTGATTCCCCACCTCTGATTCCCCATCTCTGATTCCGCACATCCGATTCCCTGCCTCTGATTCCCCGCCTCTGATTCACCGCCTCTGATTCCCGGCCTCTGATTTCCCGCCTCTGATTCCCTGCCACTGATACCCCGCACCTGATTCCCCACCTCTTATTCCCCATATCTGATTCCCCGCCTCTGTTTCCCCGCCTCTGATTCCCCGCCTCTGATTCCCCATATCTGATTCCCCGCCTCTGATTCCCCAACTCTGATTCCCCGCCTCTGATTCCCCAGCTCTGAATCCCCGCCTCTGATTCCCTGCCTCTGATTCCCCATCTCCGATTCCGCACATCTGATTCCCTGCCTCTGATTCCCCGCCTCTGATTCCCCGCCTCTGATTCCCTGCCTCTGATTCCCAACATCTGATTCCCCACCTCTGATTCCCCATATCTGATTCCCCGCCTGTTTCCCCGCCTCTGACTCCCCTCCTCTGATTCCCCAACTCTAATTCCCCGCCTCTGATTCCCCAGCTCTGATTCCCCGTGTTTGATTCCCTGCCTCTGATTCCCTGCCCTGATTCCCCATCTCTGTTTCACCGCCTTTGATTCGCCACCTCTGATTCCCCATATCTGATTCCCCTCCTCTGTTTCCCCGCCTCTGATTCCCTGCCTCTGATTCCCAACCTCTGATTCCACACCTCTGATTCCCCATATCTGATTCCTCGCCTCTTGTTTCCCCGCCTCTGATTCCCCGCCCCTGTTTCCCCATATCTGATTCCCCGCCTCTGAATCCCCAACTCTGATTCCCCGCCTCTGATTCCCCAGCTCTGATTCCCTGCCTCTGATTCCCCGTGTTTGATTCCCTGCCTCTGATTGCCCGCCTCTGATTCCCCATCTCTGATTCACCGCCTTTGATTCGCCACCTCTGATTCCCCATATCTGATTCCCCACCTCTGTTTCCCCGCCTCTGATTCCCCGCCTCTGATTCTCCATATCTCATTCTCCGCCTCTGAATCCCCATCTCTGATTCCCGGACTCTGATTCCCCACCTCTGATTCCCGGCCTCTTATTCCCAGCATCTGATTCTCGGCCTCTGATTCCCGGCCTCTGATTCCCCGCTTCTGATTCTGATTCCCTGCCTCTGATTCCCCATCTCTGATTCCGCACATCTGATTCCCTGCCTCTGATTCCCCACCTCTGATTCCCCATATCTGATTCCCCACCTCTGTTTCCCCGCCTCTGATTCCCTGCCTCTGTTTCCCCATATCTAATTCCCAACTTCTGATGCCCCAACTCTAATTCCCTGCCTCTGATTCCCCGCGTTCTATTCCCTGCCTCTGATTCCACGCCTGTGATTCCCCATCTCTGATTCACCACCTCTGATTCCTCACCTCTGATTCCCCATATCTGATTCCCCGCCTCTGTTTCCCAACCTCTGATTCCACACCTCTGATTCCCCATATCTGATTCCCCGCCTCTGTTTCCCCGCCTCTGATTCCCGGCCCCTGTCTCCCCATATCTGATTCCCCACCTCTGATTCCCCAACTCAGATTCCCCGCCTCTGATTCCCCAGCTCTGATTCCCCGCCTCTGATTCCCTGTGTTTGATTCCCTGCCTCTGATTCCCCGCCTCTGATTCCCCAGCTCTGATTCACTGCCTTTGATTCGCCACCTCTGATTCCCCATATCTGATTCCCCACCACTGTTTCCACGCCTCAAATTCCCCGCCTCTGATTCTCCATATCTCATTCCCCGCCTTTGAATCCCCATCTCTGATTCCCGGACTCTGATTCCCCACCTCTGATTCCCGGCCTCTTATTCCCAGCATCTGATTCCTAGCCTCTGATTCCCCATATCTGATTCCCCGCTTCTGATTCTGATTCCCTGCCTCTGATTCCCCATCTCTGATTCCGCACATCTGATTCCCTGCCTCTGATCCCCCACCTCTGATTCCCCATATCTGATTCCCCGCCTCTGTTTCCCCACCTCTGATTCCCCGCCTCTGTTTCCCAATATCTAATTCCCAACCTCTGATGCCCCAACTCCGATTCCCTGCCTCTGATTCCCCGCGTTCTATTCCCTGCCTCTGATTCCCCGCCTGTGATTACCCATCTCTGATTCACCACCTCTGATTCCCCACCTCTGATTCCCCATATCTAATTCCTCGCCTCTGTTTTCCCACCTCTGATTCCCCGCCTCTGTTTCCCCATATCTGATTCCCCGCCTCTGAATCCCCAACTCTGATTTCCTGCCTCTGATTCCCCATCTCTGATTCCGCACATCTGATTCCCTGCCTCTGATTCCCCGACTCTGATTCCCCAGCTCTGATTCCCCGCCTCTGATTCCCCAACTCTGATTCCCCGTCTCTGATTCCCCAGCTCTGATTCACCGCCTTTGATTCGCCACCTCTGATTCCCCTTATCTGATTCCCCGCCTCTGTTTCCCCGCGTCTGATTCCCCGCCTCTGATTCCCCATATCTCATTCCCCGACTCTGAATCCCCATCTCTGATTCCCGGACTCTGATTCCCCACCTCTGATTCCCGGCCTCTTATTCCCGTCATCTGATTCTGGCCTCTGATTCCCGGCCTCTGATTCCCTGCTTCTGATTCTGATTCCCTGCCTCTGATTCCCCATCTCTGATTGCGCACATCTGATTCCCTGCCTCTGATTCCCCACCTCTGATTCCCCATATCTGATTTCCCGCCTCTGTTTCCCCGCCTCTGATTCCCCGCTTCTGTTTCCCATTATCTAAGTCCCTGCCTCTGATTCCCCAACTCTGATTCCCCACCTCTGATTCTCCAGCTATGATTCCCCGCCTCTGATACCCCGCATCTGATTCCCTGCATCTGATTCCAAGCCTCTGATTCCCTGCCTCTGATTCCCAACCTCAGATTCCCCACCTCTGATTCCCCATATCTGATTCCCCACATCTGATTCCCTGCATCTTATTCCAAGCCTCTGATTCCCTGCCTCTGATTCCCAACCTCTGATTCCCCACCTCTGATTCCCCATATCTGATTCCCCGCCTCTGTTTCCCCGCCTCTGATTCCCCGCCTCTGTTTCCCAACCTCTGATTCCACACCTCAAATTCCCCATATCTTATTCCCCGCCTCTGTTTCCCCGACTCTGATTCCCGGCCCCTGTTTCCCCATATCTGATTCCCCGCCTCTGATTCCCCAACTCAGATTCCCCGCCTCTGATTCCCCAGCTCTGATTCCCCGCCTCTGATTCCCTGTGTTTAATTCCCTGCCTCTGATTCCCCGTCTCTGATTCCCCATCTCTGATTCACTGCCTTTGATTCGCCACCTCTGATTCCCCATATCTGATTCCCCACCACTGTTTCCACGCCTCAAATTCCCCGCCTCTGATTCTCCATATCTCATTCCCCGCCTTTGAATCCCCATCTCTGATTCCCGGACTCTGATTCCCCACCTCTGATTCCCGGCCTCTTATTCCCAGCATCTGACTCCTGGCCTCTGATTCCCCATATCTGATTCCCCGCTTCTGATTCTGATTCCCTGCCTCTGATTCCCCATCTCTGATTCCGCACATCTGATTCCCTGCCTCTGATCCCCCACCTCTGATTCCCCATATCTGATTCCCCGCCTCTGTTTCCCCACCTCTGATTCCCCGCCTCTGTTTGCCCATATCTAATTCCCAACCTCTGATGCCCCAACTCCGATTCCCTGCCTCTGATTCCCCGCGTTCTATTCCCTGCCTCTGATTCCCCGCCTGTGATTCCCCATCTCTGATTCACCACCTCTGATTAACCACCTCTGATTCCCCATATCTAATTCCTCGCCTCTGTTTTCCCACCTCTGATTCCCCGCCTCTGTTTCCCCATATCTGATTCCCCGCCTCTGAATCCCCAACTCTGATTCCCTGCCTCTGATTCCCCAGCTCTGATTCCCCACCTTTGATTCCCCCCGTCTGATTCCCAGCCTCTGAATCCCCGTGTCTGATTTCCTGCCTCTGATTCACCGCCTCTGATTCCCCATCTCTGACTCACCGCCTCTGATTCCCCACCTCTGATTCCCCATCTCTGATTCCGCACATCTGATTCCCTGCCTCTGATTCCCCGACTCTGATTCCCCAGCTCTGATTCCCCGCCTCTGATTCCCCAACTCTGATTCCCCGCCTCTGATTCCACAGCTCTGATTCACCGCCTTTGATTCGCCACCTCTGATTCCCCATATCTGATTCCCCGCCTCTGTTTCCCCGCCTCTGATTCCCCGCCTCTGATTCCCCATATCTCATTCCCCGACTCTGAATCCCCATCTCTGATTCCCGGACTCTGATTCCCCACCTCTGATTCCCGGCCTCTTATTCCCGTCATCTGATTCCGGCCTCTGATTCCCGGCCTCTGATTCCCTGCTTCTGATTCTGATTCCCTGCCTCTGATTCCCCATCTCTGATTGCGCACATCTGATTCCCTGCCTCTGATTCCCCACCTCTGATTCCCCATATCTGATTTCCCGCCTCTGTTTCCCCGCCTCTGATTCCCCGCCTCTGTTTCCCAATATCTAAGTCCCTTCCTCTGATTCCCCAACTCTGATTCCCCACCTCTGATTCTCCAGCTATGATTCCCCGCCTCTGATTCCCCGCATCTGATTCCCTGCATCTGATTCCAAGCCTCTGATTCCCTGCCTCTGATTCCCAACCTCAGATTCCCCACCTCTGATTCCCCATATCTGATTCCCCACATCTGATTCCCTGCATCTTATTCCAAGCCTCTGATTCCCTGCCTCTGAATCCCAACCTCTGATTCCCCACCTCTGATTCCCCATATCTGATTCCCCGCCTCTGTTTCCCCGCCTCTGATTCCCCGCCTCTGTTTCCCCATATCTAATTCCCAACCTCTGATGCCCCAACTCTGATTCCCTGCCTCTGATTCCCCGCGTTCTATTCCCTGCCTCTGATTCCACGCCTGTGATTCCCCATCTCTGATTCACCACCTCTGATTCCCCACCTCTGATTCCCCATATCTAATTCCCCGCCTCTGTTTTCCCGCCTCTGATTCCCCGCCTCTGTTTCCCCATATCTGATTCCCCGCCTCTGAATCCCCAACTCTGATTCCCTGCCTCTGATTCCCTGCTTCTGATTCTGATTCCCCACCTCTGATTCCCCATCTCTGATTCCGCACATCTATTTCCCTGCCTCTGATTCCCCATCTCTGATTCCCCATATCTGATTCCCCGCCTTTTGTTCCCCGCCTCTGATTCCCCGCCTCTGTTTCCCCATATCTAAGTCCCTGCCTCTGATTCCCCACCTCTGATTCCCCAGCTTTGATTCCCCGCCTCTGATTCCCCGCATCTGATTCCATGCATATGATTCCCAGCCTCTGATTCCCTGCCTCTGATTCCCAACCTCTGATTCCCCACCTCTGATTCCCCATATCTGATTCCCCGCCTCTGTTTCCCCGCCTCTGATTCCCCTCCTCTGTTTCCCCATATCTGATCCCCGCCTCTATTTGCCCGCCTCTGTTTCCCCGCCTCTTTTTCCCCATATCTGATTCCCCGCCTCTGAATCCCCAACTCTGATTCCCTGCCTCTAATTTCCCAGCTCTGATTCCCCGCCTCTGATTCCCCGTGTCTGATTTCCTGCCTCTGATTCCCCGCCTATGATTACCCATGTCTGATTCACCGCTTCTGATTCCCCACCTCTGATTCCCCATCTCTGATTCGGCACATCCGATTCCCTGCCTCTGATTCCCCGCCTCTGATTCACTGCCTCTGATTCCCCAGCTCTGATTCCCCGCCTCTGATTCCCCGCGTCTTATTCCCTGCTTCTGATTCTGATTCCCTGCCTCTGATTCCCCATCTCTGATTCCGCACATCTGATTCCCTGCCTCTGATTCCCCACCTCTGATTCCCCATATCTGATTCCCCGCCTCTGTTTCCCCTTCTCTGATTCCCCGCCTCTGTTTCCCCATATCTAAGTCCCCGCCTCTGATTCCCCAACTCTGATTCCCCACCTCTGATTCCCCAGCTCTGATTCCCCGCCTCTGATTCCCCGCATCTGATTCCCTGCATCTGATACCCAGCCTCTGATTCCCTGCCTGTGATTCCCAAACTCTGATTCCCCACCTCTGATTCCCCATATCTGATTCCCCGCCTCTGTTTCCCCGCCTCTGATTCCCCGCCTCTGTTTCCCCATATCTGATTCCCGGCCTCTATTTGCCCACCTCTGATTCCCCACCTCAGTTTCCCCATATATGATTCCCCGCCTCTGAATCCCCAACTCTGATTCCCTGCATCTAATTCCCCAGCTCTGATTCCCCGCCTCTGATTCCCCGTGTCTGATTTCCTGCCTCTGATTCCCCGCCTCTGTTTACCCATGTCTGATTCACCACCTCTGATTCCCCACCTCTGATTCCCCATCTCTGATTCCGCACATCCCATTCCCTGCCTCTGATTCCCCGCCTCTGATTCCCCGCCTCAGATTCCCCGTGTCTGATTTCCTGCCTCTGATTCCCTGCCTCTGATTACCCATGTCTGATTCACCGCCTCTGATTCCCCACCTCTGATTCCCCATCTCTGATTCCGCACATCCGATTCCCTGCTTCTGATTCCCCGACTCTGTTTCCCCGCCTCTGATTCCCCGCCTCTGTTTCCCAATATCTAAGTCCCCACCTCTGATTCCCCAACTCTGATTCCCCACCTCTGATTCTCCAGCTCTGATTCCCCGCCTCTGTTTCCCCATATCTAAGTCCCCGCCTCTGATTCCCCAACTCTGATTCCCCACCTCTGATTCCCCAGCTCTGATTCCCCGCCTCTGATTCCCCGCATCTGATTCCCTGCATTTGATTCCCAGCCTCTGATTCCCTGCCTGTGATTCCCAACCTCTGATTCCCCACCTCTGATTCCCCATATCTGATTCCCCGCCTCTGTTTCCCCGCCTCTGATTCCCCGCCTCTGTTTCCACATATCTGATTCCCCGCCTCTATTTGCCCACCTCTGATTCCCCACCTCAGTTTCCCCATATCTGATTCCCCGCCTCTGAATCCCCAACTCTGATTCCCTGCATCTAATTCCCCAACTCTGATTCCCCGCCTCTGATTCCCCGTGTCTGATTTCCTGCCACTGATTCCACGCCTCTGATTACCCATGTCTGATTCACCGCCTCTGATTCCCCACCTCTGATTCCCCATCTCTGATTCCGCACATCCCATTCACTGCCTCTGATTCCCCGCCTCTGATTCCCCGCCTCAGATTCCCCGTGTCTGATTCACCGCCTCTGATTCCCCACCTCTGATTCCCCATCTCTGATTCCGCACATCCGATTCCCTGCTTCTGATTCCCCGCCTCTGATTCACAGCCTCTGATTCCCCAGCTCTGATTCCCCGCCTCAGATTCCCCGCGTCTTATTCCCTGCTTCTGATTCTGATTCCCTGCCTCTGATTCCCCATCTCTGATTCCGCACATCTGATTCCCTGCCTCTGATTCCCCACCTCTGTTTCCCCATATCTAAGTCCCCGCCTCTGATTCCCCAACTCTGATTCCCCACCTCTGATTCCCCAGCTCTGATTCCCCGCCTCTGATTCCCCGCATCTGATTCCCTGCATCTGATTCCCAGCCTCTGATTCCCTGCCTGTGATTCCCAACCTCTGATTCCCCACCTCTGATTCCCCATATCTGATTCCCCGCCTCTGTTTCCCCACCTCTGATTCCCCGCCTCTGTTTCCCCATATCTGATTCCCCGCCTCTATTTGCCCACCTCTGATTCCCCACCTCAGTTTCCCCATATCTGATTCCCCGCCTCTGAATCCCCAACTCTGATTCCCTGCATCTAATTCCCCAGCTCTGATTCCCCGCCTCTGATTCCCCGTGTCTGATTTCCTGCCTCTGATTCCCCGCCTCTGATTACCCATGTCTGATTCACCGCCTCTGATTCCCCACCTCTGATTCCCCATCTCTGATTCCGCACATCCCATTCCCTGCCTCTGATTCCCCGCCTCTGATTCCCCGCCTCAGATTCCCCGTGTCTGATTTCCTGCCTCTGATTCCCCGCCTCTGATTACCCATGTCTGATTCACCGCCTCTGATTCCCCACCTCTGATTCCCCATCTCTGATTCCGCACATCCGATTCCCTGCTTCTGATTCGCCGCCTCTGATTCACAGCCTCTGATTCCCCAGCTCTGATTCCCCGCCTCAGATTCCCCGCGTCTTATTCCCTGCTTCTGATTCTTATTCCCTGCCTCTGATTCCCCATCTCTGATACCGCACATCTGATTCCCTGCCTCTGATTCCCCACCTCTGATTCCCAATATCTGATTCCCCGCCTCTGTTTCCCCGCCTCTGATTCCCCGCCTCTGTTTCCCCATATCTAAGTCCCCGCCTCTGATTCCCCAACTCTGATTCCCCACCTCTGATTCCCCAGCTCTGATTCCCCACCTCTGATTCCCCATATCTGATTCCCCGCCTCTGAATCCCCAACTCTGATTCCCTGCATCTAATTCCCCAGCTCTGATTCCCCGCCTCTGATTCCCCGTGTCTGATTTCCTGCCTCTGATTCCCCGCCTCTGATTACCCATGTCTGATTCACCGCCTCTGATTCCCCACCTCTGATTCCCCATCTCTGATTCCGCACATCCGATTCCCTGCCTCTGATTCCCCGCCTCTGATTCACCGCCTCTGATTCCCGGCCTCTGATTTCCCGCCTCTGATTCCCTGCCACTGATACCCCGCACCTGATTCCCCACCTCTGATTCCCCATATCTGATTCCCCGCCTCTGTTTCCCCGCCTCTGATTCCCCGCCTCTGATTCCCCATATCTGATTCCCCGCCTCTGATTCCCCAACTCTGATTCCCCGCCTCTGATTCCCCAGCTCTGAATCCCCGCCTCTGATTCCCCGCGTCTGATTACCGGCCTCTGATTCCCCGCCTCTGATTCTCCATCTCTGATTCACAACCTCTGATTCCCCACCTCTGATTGCCCATATCTGATTCCCCGCCTCTGTTTCCCCGCCTCTGATTCCCCAGCTCTGATTAACAATATCTGATTCCCCGCCTCTGAATCCCCAACTCTGATTCCCTGCCTCTGATTCCCTGCTTCTGATTCTGATTCCCCACCTCTGATTCCCCATCTCTGATTCCGCACATCTATTTCCCTGCCTCTGATTCCCCATCTCTGATTCCCCATATCTGATTCCCCGCCTTTTGTTCCCCGCCTCTGATTCCCCGCCTCTGTTTCCCCATATCTAAGTCCCTGCCTCTGATTCCCCACCTCTGATTCCCCAGCTTTGATTCCCCGCCTCTGATTCCCCGCATCTGATTCCATGCATATGATTCCCAGCCTCTGATTCCCTGCATCTGATTCCCAACCTCTGATTCCCCACCTCTGATTCCCCATATCTGATTCCCCGCCTCTGTTTCCCCGCCTCTGATTCCCCTCCTCTGTTTCCCCATATCTGATCCCCGCCTCTATTTGCCCGCCTCTGTTTCCCCGCCTCTTTTTCTCCATATCTGATTCCCCGCCTCTGAATCCCCAACTCTGATTCCCTGCCTCTAATTTCCCAGCTCTGATTCCCCGCCTCTGATTCCCCGTGTCTGATTTCCTGCCTCTGATTCCCCGCCTATGATTACCCATGTCTGATTCACCGCCTCTGATTCCCCACCTCTGATTCCCCATCTCTGATTCGGCACATCCGATTCCCTGCCTCTGATTCCCCGCCTCTGATTCACTGCCTCTGATTCCCCAGCTCTGATTCCCCGCCTCTGATTCCCCGCGTCTTATTCCCTGCTTCTGATTCTGATTCCCTGCCTCTGATTCCCCATCTCTGATTCCGCACATCTGATTCGCTGCCTCTGATTCCCCACCTCTGATTCCCCATATCTGATTCCCCGCCTCTGTTTCCCCTTCTCTGATTCCCCATCTCTGATTCACCACCTCTGATTCCCCACCTCTGATTCCCCAACTCTGATTCCCCACCTCTGATTCCCCAGCTCTGATTCCCCGCCTCTGATTCCCCGCATCTGATTCCCTGCATCTGATACCCAGCCTCTGATTCCCTGCATGTGATTCCCAAACTCTGATTCCCCACCTCTGATTCCCCATATCTGATTCCCCGCCTCTGTTTCCCCGCCTCTGATTCCCCGCCTCTGTTTCCCCATATCTGATTCCCCGCCTCTATTTGCCCACCTCTGATTCCCCACCTCAGTTTCCCCATATATGATTCCCCGCCTCTGAATCCCCAACTCTGATTCCCTGCATCTAATTCCCCAGCTCTGATTCCCCGCCTCTGATTCCCCGTGTCTGATTTCCTGCCTCTGATTCCCCGCCTCTGTTTACCCATGTCTGATTCACCACCTCTGATTCCCCACCTCTGATTCCCCATCTCTGATTCCGCACATCCCATTCCCTGACTCTGATTCCCCGCCTCTGATTCCCCGCCTCAGATTCCCCGTGTCTGATTTCCTGCCTCTGATTCCCTGCCTCTGATTACCCATGTCTGATTCACCGCCTCTGATTCCCCACCTCTGATTCCCCATCTCTGATTCCGCACATCCGATTCCCTGCTTCTGATTCCCCGCCTCTGTTTCCCCGCCTCTGATTCCCCGCCTCTGTTTCCCAATATCTAAGTCCCCACCTCTGATTCCCCAACTCTGATTCCCCACCTCTGATTCTCCAGCTCTGATTCCCCGCCTCTGTTTCCCCATATCTAAGTCCCCGCCTCTGATTCCCCAACTCTGATTCCCCACCTCTGATTCCCCAGCTCTGATTCCCCGCCTCTGATTCCCCGCATTTGATTCCCTGCATTTGATTCCCAGCCTCTGATTCCCTGCCTGTGATTCCCAACCTCTGATTCCCCACCTCTGATTCCCCATATCTGATTCCCCGCCTCTGTTTCCCTGCCTCTGATTCCCCGCCTCTGTTTCCACATATCTGATTCCCCGCCTCTATTTGCCCACCTCTGATTCCCCACCTCAGTTTCCCCATATCTGATTCCCCGCCTCTGAATCCCCAACTCTGATACCCCGCACCTTATTCCCTGCCTCTGATTCCCCACCTCTGATTCCCCATATCTGATTCCCCGCCTCTGTTTCCCCGCCTCTTATTCCCCGCCTCTGTTTCCCAATATCTAAGTCCCCGCCTCTGATTCCCCAACTCTGATTCCCCACCTCTGATTCTCCAGCTCTGATTCCCCGCCTCTGATTCCCCGCATCTGATTCCCTGCATCTGATTCCAAGCCTCTGATTCCCTGCCTCTGATTCCCAACCTCTGATTCCCCACCTCTGATTTCCCATATCTGATTCCCCGCCTCTGTTTCCCCGCCTCTGATTCCCCGCCTCTGTTTCCCCATATCTGATTCCCGGCCTCTGATTCCCCGCCTCTGATTCCCCGCCTCTGATTCCCTGCCTCTGATTCCCCATCTCCGATTCCGCACATCTGATTCCCTGCCTCTGATTCCCCGCCTCTGATTCCCCGCCTATGATTCCCTGCCTCTGATTCCCAACATCTGATTCCCCACCTCTGATTCCCCATATCTGATTCCCCGCCTGTTTCCCCGCCTCTGACTCCCCTCCTCTGATTCCCCGCCTCTGATTCCCCAACTCTGATTCCCCGCCTCTGATTCCCTAGCTCTGATTCCCCGCCTCTGATTCACCGCCTTTGATTCGCCACCTCTGATTCCCCATATCTGATTCCCCACCTCTGTTTCCCCGCCTCTGATTCCCCGCCTCTGATTCTCCATATCTCATTCTCCGCCTCTGAATCCCCATCTCTTATTCCCGGACTCTGATTCCCCACCTCTGATTCCCGGCCTCTTATTCCCAGCATCTGATTCCCGGCCTCGGATTCCCGGCCTCTGATTCGCCGCTTCTGATTCTGATTCCCTGCCTCTGATTCCCCATCTCTGATTCCGCACATCTGATTCCCTGCCTCTGATTCCCCACCTCTGATTCCCCATATCTGATTCCCCGCCTCTGTTTCCCCGCCTCTGATTCCCTGCCTCTGTTTCCCCATATCTAATTCCCAACCTCTGATGCCCCAACTCTAATTCCCTGCCTCTGATTCCCCGCGTTCTATTCCCTGCCTCTGATTCCACGCCTGTGATTCCCCATCTCTGATTCACCACCTCTGATTCCCCACCTCTGATTCCCCAACTCTGATTCCCCACCTCTGATTCCCCAGCTCTGATTCCCCGCCTCTGATTCCCCGCATCTGATTCCCTGCATCTGATACCCAGCCTCTGATTCCCTGCCTGTGATTCCCTGCCTCTGATTCCCCACCTCTGATTCCCAATATCTGATTCCCCGCCTCTGTTTCCCTGCCTCTGATTCCCCGCCTCTGTTTCCCCATATCTAAGTCCCCGCATCTGATTCCCCAACTCTGATTCCCCACCTCTGATTCCCCAGCTCTGATTCCCCACCTCTGATTCCCCATATCTGATTCCCCGCCTCTGAATCCAAAACTCTGATTCCCTGCATCTAATTCCCCAGCTCTGATTCCCCGCCTCTGATTCCCCGTGTCTGATTTCCTGCCTCTGATTCCCCGCCTCTGATTACCCATGTCTGATTCACCGCCTCTGATTCCCCACCTCTGATTCCCCATCTCTGATTCTGCACATCCGATTCCCTGCCTCTGATTCCCCGCATCTGATTCCCTGCATCTGATACCCAGCCTCTGATTCCCTGCCTGTGATTCCCAAACTCTGATTCCCCACCTCTGATTCCCCATATCTGACTCCCCGCCTCTGTTTCCCCGCCTCTGATTCCCCGCCTCTGTTTCCCCATATCTGATTCCCCGCCTCTATTTGCCCACCTCTGATTCCCCACCTCAGTTTCCCCATATATGATTCCCCGCCTCTGAATCCCCAACTCTGATTCCCTGCATCTAATTCCCCAGCTCTGATTCCCCGCCTCTGATTCCCCGTGTCTGATTTCCTGCCTCTGATTCCCCGCCTCTGTTTACCCATGTCTGATTCACCACCTCTGATTCCCCACCTCTGATTCCCCATCTCTGATTCCGCACATCCCATTCCCTGCCTCTGATTCCCCGCCTCTGATTCCCCGCCTCAGATTCCCCGTGTCTGATTTCCTGCCTCTGATTCCCTGCCTCTGATTACCCATGTCTGATTCACCGCCTCTGATTCCCCACCTCTGATTCCCCATCTCTGATTCCGCACATCCGATTCCCTGCTTCTGATTCCCCGCCTCTGTTTCCCCGCCTCTGATTCCCCGCCTCTGTTTCCCAATATCTAAGTCCCCACCTCTGATTCCCCAACTCTGATTCCCCACCTCTGATTCTCCAGCTCTGATTCCCCGCCTCTGTTTCCCCATATCTAAGTCCCCGCCTCTGATTCCCCAACTCTGATTCCCCACCTCTGATTCCCCAGCTCTGATTCCCCGCCTCTGATTCCCCGCATCTGATTCCCTGCATTTGATTCCCAGCCTCAGATTCCCTGCCTGTGATTCCCAACCTCTGATTCCCCACCTCTGATTCCCCATATCTGATTCCCCGCCTCTGTTTCCCCGCCTCTGATTCCCCGCCTCTGTTTCCACATATCTGATTCCCCGCCTCTATTTGCCCACCTCTGATTCCCCACCTCAGTTTCCCCATATCTGATTCCCCGCCTCTGAATCCCCAACTCTGATTCCCTGCATCTAATTCCCCAGCTCTGATTCCCCGCCTCTGATTCCCCGTGTCTGATTTCCTGCCTCTGATTCCACGCCTCTGATTACCCATGTCTGATTCACCGCCTCTGATTCCCCACCTCTGATTCCCCATCTCTGATTCCGCACATCCCATTCCCTGCCTCTGATTCCCCGCCTCTGATTCCCCACCTCAGATTCCCCGTGTCTGATTAACCGCCTCTGATTCCCCACCTCTGATTCCCCATCTCTGATTCCGCACATCCGATTCCCTGCTTCTGATTCCCCGCCTCTGATTCACAGCCTCTGATTCCCCAGCTCTGATTCCCCGCCTCAGATTCCCCGCGTCTTATTCCCTGCTTCTGATTCTGATTCCCTGCCTCTGATTCCCCATCTCTGATTCCGCACATCTGATTCCCTGCCTCTGATTCCCCACCTCTGATTCCCCATATCTGATTCCCCGCCTCTGTTTCCCCGCCTCTGATTCCCCGCCTCTGTTTCCCCATATCTAAGTCCCCGCCTCTGATTCCCCAACTCTGATTCCCCACCTCTGATTCCCCAGCTCTGATTCCCCGCCTCTGATTCCCCGCATCTGATTCCCTGCATCTGATTCCCAGCCTCTGATTCCCTGCCTGTGATTCCCAACCTCTGATTCCCCACCTCTGATTCCCCATATCTGATTCCCCGCCTCTGTTTCCCCACCTCTGATTCCCCGCCTCTGTTTCCCCATATCTGATTCCCCGCCTCTATTTGCCCACCTCTGATTCCCCACCTCAGTTTCCCCATATCTGATTCCCCGCCTCTGAATTCCCAACTCTGATTCCCTGCATCTAATTCCCCAGCTCTGATTCCCCGCCTCTGATTCCCCGTGTCTGATTTCCTGCCTCTGATTCCCCGCCTCTGATTACCCATGTCTGATTCACCGCCTCTGATTCCCCACCTCTGATTCCCCATCTCTGATTCCGCACATCCCATTCCCTGCCTCTGATTCCCCGCCTCTGATTCCCCGCCTCAGATTCCCCGTGTCTGATTTCCTGCCTCTGATTCCCCGCCTCTGATTACCCATGTCTGATTCACCGCCTCTGATTCCCCACCTCTGATTCCTCATCTCTGATTCCGCACATCCGATTCCCTGCTTCTGATTCCCCGCCTCTGATTCACAGCCTCTGATTCCCCAGCTCTGATTCCCCGCCTCAGATTCCCCGCGTCTTATTCCCTGCTTCTGATTCTTATTCCCTGCCTCTGATTCCCCATCTCTGATACCGCACATCTGATTCCCTGCCTCTGATTCCCCACCTCTGATTCCCAATATCTGATTCCCCGCCTCTGTTTCCCTGCCTCTGATTCCCCGCCTCTGTTTCCCCATATCTAAGTCCCCGCCTCTGATTCCCCAACTCTGATTCCCCACCTCTGATTCCCCAGCTCTGATTCCCCACCTCTGATTCCCCATATCTGATTCCCCGCCTCTGAATCCCCAACTCTGATTCCCTGCATCTAATTCTCCAGCTCTGATTCCCCGCCTCTGATTCCCCGTGTCTGATTTCCTGCCTCTGATTCCCCGCCTCTGATTACCCATGTCTGATTCACCGCCTCTGATTCCCCACCTCTGATTCCCCATCTCTGATTCCGCACATCCGATTCCCTGCCTCTGATTCCCCGCCTCTGATTCACCGCCTCTGATTCCCGGCCTCTGATTTCCCGCCTCTGATTCCCTGCCACTGATACCCCGCACCTGATTCCCCACCTCTGATTCCCCATATCTGATTCCCCGCCTCTGTTTCCCCGCCTCTGATTCCCCGCCTCTGATTCCCCATATCTGATTCCCCGCCTCTGATTCCCCAACTCTGATTCCCCGCCTCTGATTCCCCAGCTCTGAATCCCCGCCTCTGATTCCCCGCGTCTGATTACCGGCCTCTGATTCCCCGCCTCTGATTCTCCATCTCTGATTCACAACCTCTGATTCCCCACCTCTGATTGCCCATATCTGATTCCCCGCCTCTGTTTCCCCGCCTCTGATTCCCCAGCCCTGATTAACAATATCTGATTCCCCGCCTCTGATTCCCCACCTCTGATTCCCCGCCTCTGATTCGCCAGCTCTGATTCCCCGCCTCTGATTCCCCAGCTCTGATTCCCCGCCTCTGATTCCCCGTGTTTGATTCCCTGCCTCTGATTCCCGGCCTCTGATTCCCCATCTCTGATTCACCGCCTTTGATTCGCCACCTCTGATTCCCCATATGTGATTCCCCGCCTCTGTTTCCCCGCCTCTGATTCCCCGCTTCTGATTCCCCATATCTCATTCCCCGCCTCTGAATCCCCATCTCTGATTCCCGGACTCTGATTCCCCACCTCTGATTCCCGGCCTCTTATTCCCGGCATCTGATTCCGGCCTCTGATCCCCGGCCTCTGATTCCCTGCTTCTGATTCTGATTCCCTGCCTCTGATTCCCCATCTCTGATTGCGCACATCTGATTCCCTGCCTCTGATTCCCCACCTCTGATTCCCCATATCTGATTCCCCGCCTCTGTTTCCCCGCCTCTTATTCCCCGCCTCTGTTTCCCAATATCTAAGTCCCCGCCTCTGATTCCCCAACTCTGATTCCCCACCTCTGATTCTCCAGCTCTGATTCCCCGCCTCTGATTCCCCGCATCTGATTCCCTGCATCTGATTCCAAGCCACTGATTCCCTGCCTCTGATTCCCAACCTCTGATTCCCCACCTCTGATTTCCCATATCTGATTCCCCGCCTCTGTTTCCCCGCCTCTGATTCCCCGCCTCTGTTTCCCCATATCTGATTCCCGGCCTCTGATTCCCCGCCTCTGATTCCACATATCTGATTCCCCGCCTCTATTTGCCCACCTCTGATTCCCCACCTCAGTTTCCCCATATCTGATTCCCCGCCTCTGAATCCCCAACTCTGATTCCCTGCATCTAATTCCCCAGCTCTGATTCCCCGCCTCTGATTCCCCGTGTCTGATTTCCTGCCTCTGATTCCACGCCTCTGATTACCCATGTCTGATTCACCGCCTCTGATTCCCCACCTCTGATTCCCCATCTCTGATTCCGCACATCCCATTCCCTGCCTCTGATTCCCCGCCTCTGATTCCCCACCTCAGATTCCCCGTGTCTGATTAACCGCCTCTGATTCCCCACCTCTGATTCCCCATCTCTGATTCCGCACATCCGATTCCCTGCTTCTGATTCCCCGCCTCTGATTCACAGCCTCTGATTCCCCAGCTCTGATTCCCCGCCTCAGATTCCCCGCGTCTTATTCCCTGCTTCTGATTCTGATTCCCTGCCTCTGATTCCCCATCTCTGATTCCGCACATCTGATTCCCTGCCTCTGATTCCCCACCTCTGATTCCCCATATCTGATTCCCCGCCTCTGTTTCCCCGCCTCTGATTCCCCGCCTCTGTTTCCCCATATCTAAGTCCCCGCCTCTGATTCCCCAACTCTGATTCCCCACCTCTGATTCCCCAGCTCTGATTCCCCGAATCTGATTCCCCGCATCTGATTCCCTGCATCTGATTCCCAGCCTCTGATTCCCTGCCTGTGATTCCCAACCTCTGATTCCCCACCTCTGATTCCCCATATCTGATTCCCCGCCTCTGTTTCCCCACCTCTGATTCCCCGCCTCTGTTTCCCCATATCTGATTCCCCGCCTCTATTTGCCCACCTCTGATTCCCCACCTCAGTTTCCCCATATCTGATTCCCCGCCTCTGAATTCCCAACTCTGATTCCCTGCATCTAATTCCCCAGCTCTGATTCCCCGCCTCTGATTCCCCGTGTCTGATTTCCTGCCTCTGATTCCCCGCCTCTGATTACCCATGTCTGATTCACCGCCTCTGATTCCCCACCTCTGATTCCCCATCTCTGATTCCGCACATCCCATTCCCTGCCTCTGATTCCCCGCCTCTGATTCCCCGCCTCAGATTCCCCGTGTCTGATTTCCTGCCTCTGATTCCCCGCCTCTGATTACCCATGTCTGATTCACCGCCTCTGATTCCCCACCTCTGATTCCTCATCTCTGATTCCGCACATCCGATTCCCTGCTTCTGATTCCCCGCCTCTGATTCACAGCCTCTGATTCCCCAGCTCTGATTCCCCGCCTCAGATTCCCCGCGTCTTATTCCCTGCTTCTGATTCTTATTCCCTGCCTCTGATTCCCCATCTCTGATACCGCACATCTGATTCCCTGCCTCTGATTCCCCACCTCTGATTCCCAATATCTGATTCCCCGCCTCTGTTTCCCTGCCTCTGATTCCCCGCCTCTGTTTCCCCATATCTAAGTCCCCGCCTCTGATTCCCCAACTCTGATTCCCCACCTCTGATTCCCCAGCTCTGATTCCCCACCTCTGATTCCCCATATCTGATTCCCCGCCTCTGAATCCCCAACTCTGATTCCCTGCATCTAATTCCCCAGCTCTGATTCCCCGCCTCTGATTCCCCGTGTCTGATTTCCTGCCTCTGATTCCCCGCCTCTGATTACCCATGTCTGATTCACCGCCTCTGATTCCCCACCTCTGATTCCCCATCTCTGATTCCGCACATCCGATTCCCTGCCTCTGATTCCCCGCCTCTGATTCACCGCCTCTGATTCCCGGCCTCTGATTTCCCGCCTCTGATTCCCTGCCACTGATACCCCGCACCTGATTCCCCACCTCTGATTCCCCATATCTGATTCCCCGCCTCTGTTTCCCCGCCTCTGATTCCCCGCCTCTGATTCCCCATATCTGATTCCCCGCCTCTGATTCCCCAACTCTGATTCCCCGCCTCTGATTCCCCAGCTCTGAATCCCCGCCTCTGATTCCCCGCGTCTGATTACCGGCCTCTGATTCCCCGCCTCTGATTCTCCATCTCTGATTCACAACCTCTGATTCCCCACCTCTGATTGCCCATATCTGATTCCCCGCCTCTGTTTCCCCGCCTCTGATTCCCCAGCCCTGATTAACAATATCTGATTCCCCGCCTCTGATTCCCCACCTCTGATTCCCCGCCTCTGATTCGCCAGCTCTGATTCCCCGCCTCTGATTCCCCAGCTCTGATTCCCCGCCTCTGATTCCCCGTGTTTGATTCCCTGCCTCTGATTCCCGGCCTCTGATTCCCCATCTCTGATTCACCGCCTTTGATTCGCCACCTCTGATTCCCCATCTCTGATTCACCGCCTTTGATTCGCCACCTCTGATTCCCCATATCTGATTCCCCGCCTCTGATTCCCCAGCTCTGATTCCCCGCCTCTGATTCCCCGTGTTTGATTCCCTGCCTCTGATTCCCGGCCTCTGATTCCCCATCTCTGATTCACCGCCTTTGATTCGCCACCTCTGATTCCCCATATCTGATTCCCCGCCTCTGATTCCCCGCCTCTGATTCCCCAGCTCTGATTCCCCGCCTCTGATTCCCCGTGTTTGATTCCCTGCCTCTGATTCCCGGCCTCTGATTCCCCATCTCTGATTCACCGCCTTTGATTCGCCACCTCTGATTCCCCATATCTGATTCCCCGACTCTGATTCCCCACCTCTGATTCCCGGCCTCTTATTCCCGGCATCTGATTCCGGCCTCTGATCCCCGGCCTCTGATTCCCTGCTTCTGATTCTGATTCCCTGCCTCTGATTCCCCATCTCTGATTGCGCACATCTGATTCCCTGCCTCTGATTCCCCACCTCTGATTCCCCATATCTGATTCCCCGCCTCTGTTTCCCCGCCTCTTATTCCCCGCCTCTGTTTCCCAATATCTAAGTCCCCGCCTCTGATTCCCCAACTCTGATTCCCCACCTCTGATTCTCCAGCTCTGATTCCCCGCCTCTGATTCCCCGCATCTGATTCCCTGCATCTGATTCCAAGCCACTGATTCCCTGCCTCTGATTCCCAACCTCTGATTCCCCACCTCTGATTTCCCATATCTGATTCCCCGCCTCTGTTTCCCCGCCTCTGATTCCCCGCCTCTGTTTCCCCATATCTGATTCCCGGCCTCTGATTCCCCGCCTCTGATTCCCCGCCTCTGATTCCCTGCCTCTGATTCCCCATCTCCGATTCCGCACATCTGATTCCCTGCCTCTGATTCCCCGCCTCTGATTCCCCGTGTCTGATTTCCTGCCTCTGATTCCCCGCCTCTGTTTACCCATGTCTGATTCACCACCTCTGATTCCCCACCTCTGATTCCCCATCTCTGATTCCGCACATCCCATTCCCTGCCTCTGATTCCCCGCCTCTGATTCCCCGCCTCAGATTCCCCGTGTCTGATTTCCTGCCTCTGATTCCCTGCCTCTGATTACCCATGTCTGATTCACCGCCTCTGATTCCCCACCTCTGATTCCCCATCTCTGATTCCGCACATCCGATTCCCTGCTTCTGATTCCCCGCCTCTGTTTCCCCGCCTCTGATTCCCCGCCTCTGTTTCCCAATATCTAAGTCCCCACCTCTGATTCCCCAACTCTGATTCCCCACCTCTGATTCTCCAGCTCTGATTCCCCGCCTCTGTTTCCCCATATCTAAGTCCCCGCCTCTGATTCCCCAACTCTGATTCCCCACCTCTGATTCCCCAGCTCTGATTCCCCGCCTCTGATTCCCCGCATCTGATTCCCTGCATTTGATTCCCAGCCTCAGATTCCCTGCCTGTGATTCCCAACCTCTGATTCCCCACCTCTGATTCCCCATATCTGATTCCCCGCCTCTGTTTCCCCGCCTCTGATTCCCCGCCTCTGTTTCCACATATCTGATTCCCCGCCTCTATTTGCCCACCTCTGATTCCCCACCTCAGTTTCCCCATATCTGATTCCCCGCCTCTGAATCCCCAACTCTGATTCCCTGCATCTAATTCCCCAGCTCTGATTCCCCGCCTCTGATTCCCCGTGTCTGATTTCCTGCCTCTGATTCCACGCCTCTGATTACCCATGTCTGATTCACCGCCTCTGATTCCCCACCTCTGATTCCCCATCTCTGATTCCGCACATCCCATTCCCTGCCTCTGATTCCCCGCCTCTGATTCCCCACCTCAGATTCCCCGTGTCTGATTAACCGCCTCTGATTCCCCACCTCTGATTCCCCATCTCTGATTCCGCACATCCGATTCCCTGCTTCTGATTCCCCGCCTCTGATTCACAGCCTCTGATTCCCCAGCTCTGATTCCCCGCCTCAGATTCCCCGCGTCTTATTCCCTGCTTCTGATTCTGATTCCCTGCCTCTGATTCCCCATCTCTGATTCCGCACATCTGATTCCCTGCCTCTGATTCCCCACCTCTGATTCCCCATATCTGATTCCCCGCCTCTGTTTCCCCGCCTCTGATTCCCCGCCTCTGTTTCCCCATATCTAAGTCCCCGCCTCTGATTCCCCAACTCTGATTCCCCACCTCTGATTCCCCAGCTCTGATTCCCCGCCTCTGATTCCCCGCATCTGATTCCCTGCATCTGATTCCCAGCCTCTGATTCCCTGCCTGTGATTCCCAACCTCTGATTCCCCACCTCTGATTCCCCATATCTGATTCCCCGCCTCTGTTTCCCCACCTCTGATTCCCCGCCTCTGTTTCCCCATATCTGATTCCCCGCCTCTATTTGCCCACCTCTGATTCCCCACCTCAGTTTCCCCATATCTGATTCCCCGCCTCTGAATTCCCAACTCTGATTCCCTGCATCTAATTCCCCAGCTCTGATTCCCCGCCTCTGATTCCCCGTGTCTGATTTCCTGCCTCTGATTCCCCGCCTCTGATTACCCATGTCTGATTCACCGCCTCTGATTCCCCACCTCTGATTCCCCATCTCTGATTCCGCACATCCCATTCCCTGCCTCTGATTCCCCGCCTCTGATTCCCCGCCTCAGATTCCCCGTGTCTGATTTCCTGCCTCTGATTCCCCGCCTCTGATTACCCATGTCTGATTCACCGCCTCTGATTCCCCACCTCTGATTCCTCATCTCTGATTCCGCACATCCGATTCCCTGCTTCTGATTCCCCGCCTCTGATTCACAGCCTCTGATTCCCCAGCTCTGATTCCCCGCCTCAGATTCCCCGCGTCTTATTCCCTGCTTCTGATTCTTATTCCCTGCCTCTGATTCCCCATCTCTGATACCGCACATCTGATTCCCTGCCTCTGATTCCCCACCTCTGATTCCCAATATCTGATTCCCCGCCTCTGTTTCCCTGCCTCTGATTCCCCGCCTCTGTTTCCCCATATCTAAGTCCCCGCCTCTGATTCCCCAACTCTGATTCCCCACCTCTGATTCCCCAGCTCTGATTCCCCACCTCTGATTCCCCATATCTGATTCCCCGCCTCTGAATCCCCAACTCTGATTCCCTGCATCTAATTCTCCAGCTCTGATTCCCCGCCTCTGATTCCCCGTGTCTGATTTCCTGCCTCTGATTCCCCGCCTCTGATTACCCATGTCTGATTCACCGCCTCTGATTCCCCACCTCTGATTCCCCATCTCTGATTCCGCACATCCGATTCCCTGCCTCTGATTCCCCGCCTCTGATTCACCGCCTCTGATTCCCGGCCTCTGATTTCCCGCCTCTGATTCCCTGCCACTGATACCCCGCACCTGATTCCCCACCTCTGATTCCCCATATCTGATTCCCCGCCTCTGTTTCCCCGCCTCTGATTCCCCGCCTCTGATTCCCCATATCTGATTCCCCGCCTCTGATTCCCCAACTCTGATTCCCCGCCTCTGATTCCCCAGCTCTGAATCCCCGCCTCTGATTCCCCGCGTCTGATTACCGGCCTCTGATTCCCCGCCTCTGATTCTCCATCTCTGATTCACAACCTCTGATTCCCCACCTCTGATTGCCCATATCTGATTCCCCGCCTCTGTTTCCCCGCCTCTGATTCCCCAGCCCTGATTAACAATATCTGATTCCCCGCCTCTGATTCCCCACCTCTGATTCCCCGCCTCTGATTCGCCAGCTCTGATTCCCCGCCTCTGATTCCCCAGCTCTGATTCCCCGCCTCTGATTCCCCGTGTTTGATTCCCTGCCTCTGATTCCCGGCCTCTGATTCCCCATCTCTGATTCACCGCCTTTGATTCGCCACCTCTGATTCCCCATATGTGATTCCCCGCCTCTGTTTCCCCGCCTCTGATTCCCCGCTTCTGATTCCCCATATCTCATTCCCCGCCTCTGAATCCCCATCTCTGATTCCCGGACTCTGATTCCCCACCTCTGATTCCCGGCCTCTTATTCCCGGCATCTGATTCCGGCCTCTGATCCCCGGCCTCTGATTCCCTGCTTCTGATTCTGATTCCCTGCCTCTGATTCCCCATCTCTGATTGCGCACATCTGATTCCCTGCCTCTGATTCCCCACCTCTGATTCCCCATATCTGATTCCCCGCCTCTGTTTCCCCGCCTCTTATTCCCCGCCTCTGTTTCCCAATATCTAAGTCCCCGCCTCTGATTCCCCAACTCTGATTCCCCACCTCTGATTCTCCAGCTCTGATTCCCCGCCTCTGATTCCCCGCATCTGATTCCCTGCATCTGATTCCAAGCCACTGATTCCCTGCCTCTGATTCCCAACCTCTGATTCCCCACCTCTGATTTCCCATATCTGATTCCCCGCCTCTGTTTCCCCGCCTCTGATTCCCCGCCTCTGTTTCCCCATATCTGATTCCCGGCCTCTGATTCCCCGCCTCTGATTCCACATATCTGATTCCCCGCCTCTATTTGCCCACCTCTGATTCCCCACCTCAGTTTCCCCATATCTGATTCCCCGCCTCTGAATCCCCAACTCTGATTCCCTGCATCTAATTCCCCAGCTCTGATTCCCCGCCTCTGATTCCCCGTGTCTGATTTCCTGCCTCTGATTCCACGCCTCTGATTACCCATGTCTGATTCACCGCCTCTGATTCCCCACCTCTGATTCCCCATCTCTGATTCCGCACATCCCATTCCCTGCCTCTGATTCCCCGCCTCTGATTCCCCACCTCAGATTCCCCGTGTCTGATTAACCGCCTCTGATTCCCCACCTCTGATTCCCCATCTCTGATTCCGCACATCCGATTCCCTGCTTCTGATTCCCCGCCTCTGATTCACAGCCTCTGATTCCCCAGCTCTGATTCCCCGCCTCAGATTCCCCGCGTCTTATTCCCTGCTTCTGATTCTGATTCCCTGCCTCTGATTCCCCATCTCTGATTCCGCACATCTGATTCCCTGCCTCTGATTCCCCACCTCTGATTCCCCATATCTGATTCCCCGCCTCTGTTTCCCCGCCTCTGATTCCCCGCCTCTGTTTCCCCATATCTAAGTCCCCGCCTCTGATTCCCCAACTCTGATTCCCCACCTCTGATTCCCCAGCTCTGATTCCCCGAATCTGATTCCCCGCATCTGATTCCCTGCATCTGATTCCCAGCCTCTGATTCCCTGCCTGTGATTCCCAACCTCTGATTCCCCACCTCTGATTCCCCATATCTGATTCCCCGCCTCTGTTTCCCCACCTCTGATTCCCCGCCTCTGTTTCCCCATATCTGATTCCCCGCCTCTATTTGCCCACCTCTGATTCCCCACCTCAGTTTCCCCATATCTGATTCCCCGCCTCTGAATTCCCAACTCTGATTCCCTGCATCTAATTCCCCAGCTCTGATTCCCCGCCTCTGATTCCCCGTGTCTGATTTCCTGCCTCTGATTCCCCGCCTCTGATTACCCATGTCTGATTCACCGCCTCTGATTCCCCACCTCTGATTCCCCATCTCTGATTCCGCACATCCCATTCCCTGCCTCTGATTCCCCGCCTCTGATTCCCCGCCTCAGATTCCCCGTGTCTGATTTCCTGCCTCTGATTCCCCGCCTCTGATTACCCATGTCTGATTCACCGCCTCTGATTCCCCACCTCTGATTCCTCATCTCTGATTCCGCACATCCGATTCCCTGCTTCTGATTCCCCGCCTCTGATTCACAGCCTCTGATTCCCCAGCTCTGATTCCCCGCCTCAGATTCCCCGCGTCTTATTCCCTGCTTCTGATTCTTATTCCCTGCCTCTGATTCCCCATCTCTGATACCGCACATCTGATTCCCTGCCTCTGATTCCCCACCTCTGATTCCCAATATCTGATTCCCCGCCTCTGTTTCCCTGCCTCTGATTCCCCGCCTCTGTTTCCCCATATCTAAGTCCCCGCCTCTGATTCCCCAACTCTGATTCCCCACCTCTGATTCCCCAGCTCTGATTCCCCACCTCTGATTCCCCATATCTGATTCCCCGCCTCTGAATCCCCAACTCTGATTCCCTGCATCTAATTCCCCAGCTCTGATTCCCCGCCTCTGATTCCCCGTGTCTGATTTCCTGCCTCTGATTCCCCGCCTCTGATTACCCATGTCTGATTCACCGCCTCTGATTCCCCACCTCTGATTCCCCATCTCTGATTCCGCACATCCGATTCCCTGCCTCTGATTCCCCGCCTCTGATTCACCGCCTCTGATTCCCGGCCTCTGATTTCCCGCCTCTGATTCCCTGCCACTGATACCCCGCACCTGATTCCCCACCTCTGATTCCCCATATCTGATTCCCCGCCTCTGTTTCCCCGCCTCTGATTCCCCGCCTCTGATTCCCCATATCTGATTCCCCGCCTCTGATTCCCCAACTCTGATTCCCCGCCTCTGATTCCCCAGCTCTGAATCCCCGCCTCTGATTCCCCGCGTCTGATTACCGGCCTCTGATTCCCCGCCTCTGATTCTCCATCTCTGATTCACAACCTCTGATTCCCCACCTCTGATTGCCCATATCTGATTCCCCGCCTCTGTTTCCCCGCCTCTGATTCCCCAGCCCTGATTAACAATATCTGATTCCCCGCCTCTGATTCCCCACCTCTGATTCCCCGCCTCTGATTCGCCAGCTCTGATTCCCCGCCTCTGATTCCCCAGCTCTGATTCCCCGCCTCTGATTCCCCGTGTTTGATTCCCTGCCTCTGATTCCCGGCCTCTGATTCCCCATCTCTGATTCACCGCCTTTGATTCGCCACCTCTGATTCCCCATCTCTGATTCACCGCCTTTGATTCGCCACCTCTGATTCCCCATATCTGATTCCCCGCCTCTGATTCCCCAGCTCTGATTCCCCGCCTCTGATTCCCCGTGTTTGATTCCCTGCCTCTGATTCCCGGCCTCTGATTCCCCATCTCTGATTCACCGCCTTTGATTCGCCACCTCTGATTCCCCATATCTGATTCCCCGCCTCTGATTCCCCGCCTCTGATTCCCCAGCTCTGATTCCCCGCCTCTGATTCCCCGTGTTTGATTCCCTGCCTCTGATTCCCGGCCTCTGATTCCCCATCTCTGATTCACCGCCTTTGATTCGCCACCTCTGATTCCCCATATCTGATTCCCCGACTCTGATTCCCCACCTCTGATTCCCGGCCTCTTATTCCCGGCATCTGATTCCGGCCTCTGATCCCCGGCCTCTGATTCCCTGCTTCTGATTCTGATTCCCTGCCTCTGATTCCCCATCTCTGATTGCGCACATCTGATTCCCTGCCTCTGATTCCCCACCTCTGATTCCCCATATCTGATTCCCCGCCTCTGTTTCCCCGCCTCTTATTCCCCGCCTCTGTTTCCCAATATCTAAGTCCCCGCCTCTGATTCCCCAACTCTGATTCCCCACCTCTGATTCTCCAGCTCTGATTCCCCGCCTCTGATTCCCCGCATCTGATTCCCTGCATCTGATTCCAAGCCACTGATTCCCTGCCTCTGATTCCCAACCTCTGATTCCCCACCTCTGATTTCCCATATCTGATTCCCCGCCTCTGTTTCCCCGCCTCTGATTCCCCGCCTCTGTTTCCCCATATCTGATTCCCGGCCTCTGATTCCCCGCCTCTGATTCCCCGCCTCTGATTCCCTGCCTCTGATTCCCCATCTCCGATTCCGCACATCTGATTCCCTGCCTCTGATTCCCCGCCTCTGATTCCCCGCCTCTGATTCCCTGCCTCTGATTCCCAACATCTGATTCCCCACCTCTGATTCCCCATATCTGATTCCCCGCCTGTTTCCCCGCCTCTGACTCCCCTCCTCTGATTCCCCGCCTCTGATTCCCCAACTCTGATTCCCCGCCTCTGATTCCCCAGCTCTGATTCCCCGCCTCTGATTCACCGCCTTTGATTCGCCACCTCTGATTCCCCATATCTGATTCCCCACCTCTGTTTCCCCGCCTCTGATTCCCCGCCTCTGATTCTCCATATCTCATTCTCCGCCTCTGAATCCCCATCTCTTATTCCCGGACTCTGATTCCCCACCTCTGATTCCCGGCCTCTTATTCCCAGCATCTGATTCCCGGCCTCTGATTCCCGGCCTCTGATTCCCCGCTTCTGATTCTGATTCCCTGCCTCTGATTCCCCATCTCTGATTCCGCACATCTGATTCCCTGCCTCTGATTCCCCGCCTCTGATTCCCCGCCTCAGATTCCCCGTGTCTGATTTCCTGCCTCTGATTCCCTGCCTCTGATTACCCATGTCTGATTCACCGCCTCTGATTCCCCACCTCTGATTCCCCATCTCTGATTCCGCACATCCGATTCCCAATATCTAAGTCCCCGCCTCTGATTCCCCAACTCTGATTCCCCACCTCTGATTCTCCAGCTCTGATTCCCCGCCTCTGTTTCCCCATATCTAAGTCCCAGCCTCTGATTCCCGGCCCCTGTTTCCCCATATCTGATTCCCCGCCTCTGATTCCCCAACTCAGATTCCCCGCCTCTGATTCCCCAACTCTGATTCCCCGCCTCTGATTCCCCGCATCTGATTCCCTGCATTTGATTCCCAGCCTCTGATTCCCTGCCTGTGATTCCCAACCTCTGATTCCCCACCTCTGATTCCCCATATCTGATTCCCCGCCTCTTTTTCCCCGCCTCTGATTCCCCGCCTCTGTTTCCACATATCTGATTCCCCGCGTCTATTTGCCCACCTCTGATTCCCCACCTCAGTTTCCCCATATCTGATTCCCCGCCTCTGAATCCCCAACTCTGATTCCCTGCATCTAATTCCCCAGCTCTGATTCCCCGCCTCTGATTCCCCGTGTCTGATTTCCTGCCTCTGATTCCACCCCTCTGATTACCCATGTCTGATTCACCGCCTCTGATTCCCCACCTCTGATTCCCCATCTCTGATTCCGCACATCCCATTCCCTGCCTCTGATTCCCCGCCTCTGATTCCCCGCCTCAGATTCCCCGTGTCTGATTCACCGCCTCTGATTCCCCACCTCTGATTCCCCATCTCTGATTCCGCACATCCGATTCCCTGCTTCTGATTCCCCGCCTCTGATTCACAGCCTCTGATTCCCCAGCTCTGATTCCCCGCCTCAGATTCCCCGCGTCTTATTCCCTGCTTCTGATTCTGATTTCCTGCCTCTGATTCCCAATCTCTGATTCCGCACATCTGATTCCCCGCCTCTGATTCCCCGCCTCTGTTTCCCCATATCTAAGTCCCCGCCTCTGATTCCCCAACTCTGATTCCCCACCTCTGATTCCCCAGCTCTGATTCCCCGCCTCTGATTCCCCGCATCTGATTCCCTGCATCTGATTCCCAGCCTCTGATTCCCTGCTTGTGATTCCCAACCTCTGATTCCCCACCTCTGATTCCCCATATCTGATTCCCCGCCTCTGTTTCCCCACCTCTGATTCCCCGCCTCTGTTTCCCCATATCTGATTCCCCGCCTCTATTTGCCCACCTCTGATTCCCCACCACAGTTTCCCCATATCTGATTCCCCGCCTCTGAATCCCCAACTCTGATTCCCTGCATCTAATTCCCCAGCTCTGATTCCCCGCCTCTGATTCCCCGTGTCTGATTTCCTGCCTCTGATTCCCCGCCTCTGATTACCCATGTCTGATTCACCGCCTCTGATTCCCCACCTCTGATTCCCCATCTCTGATTCCGCACATCCCATTCCCTGCCTCTGATTCCCCGCCTCTGATTCCCCGCCTCAGATTCCCCGTGTCTGATTTCCTGCCTCTGATTCCCCGCCTCTGATTACCCATGTCTGATTCACCGCCTCTGATTCCCCACCTCTGATTCCCCATCTCTGATTCCGCACATCCGATTCCCTGCTTCTGATTCCCCGCCTCTGATTCACAGCCTCTGATTCCCCAGCTCTGATTCCCCGCCTCAGATTCCCCGCGTCTTATTCCCTGCTTCTGATTCTGATTCCCTGCCTCTGATTCCCCATCTCTGATACCGCACATCTGATTCCCTGCCTCTGATTCCCCACCTCTGATTCCCAATATCTGATTCCCCGCCTCTGTTTCCCCGCCTCTGATTCCCCGCCTCTGTTTCCCCAAATCTAAGTCCCCGCCTCTGATTCCCCAACTCTGATTCCCCACCTCTGATTCCCCAGCTCTGATTCCCCACCTCTGATTCCCCATATCTGATTCCCCGCCTCTGAATCCCCAACTCTGATTCCCTGCATCTAATTCCCCAGCTCTGATTCCCCGCCTCTGATTCCCCGTGTCTGATTTCCTGCCTCTGATTCCCCGCCTCTGATTACCCATGTCTGATTCACCGCCTCTGATTCCCCACCTCTGATTCCCCATCTCTGATTCCGCACATCCGATTCCCTGCCTCTGATTCCCCGCCTCTGATTCACCGCCTCTGATTCCCGGCCTCTGATTTCCCGCCTCTGATTCCCTGCCACTGATACCCCGCACCTGATTCCCCACCTCTTATTCCCCATATCTGATTCCCCGCCTCTGTTTCCCCGCCTCTGATTCCCCGCCTCTGATTCCCCATATCTGATTCCCCGCCTCTGATTCCCCAACTCTGATTCCCCGCCTCTGATTCCCCAGCTCTGAATCCCCGCCTCTGATTCCCTGCGTCTGATTCTCCATCTCTGATTCACAACCTCTGATTCCCCACCTCTGATTGCCCATATCTGATTCCCCGCCTCTGTTTCCCCGCCTCTGATTCCCCAGCTCTGATTAACAATATCTGATTCCCCGCCTCTGATTCCCCACCTCTGATTCCCCGCCTCTGATTCGCCAGCTATGATTCCCCGCCTCTGATTCCCCAGCTCTGATTCCCCGCCTCTGATTCCCCGTGTTTGATTCCCTGCCTCTGATTCCCGGCCTCTGATTCCCCATCTCTGATTCACCACCTTTGATTCGCCACCTCTGATTCCCCATATCTGATTCCCCGCCTCTGTTTCCCCGCCTCTGATTCCCCGCTTCTGATTCCCCATATCTCATTCCCCGCCTCTGAATCCCCATCTCTGATTCCCGGACTCTGATTCCCCACCTCTGATTCCCGGCCTCTTATTCCCGGCATCTGATTCCGGCCTCTGATCCCCGGCCTCTGATTCCCTGCTTCTGATTCTGATTCCCTGCCTCTGATTCCCCATCTCTGATTGCGCACATCTGATTCCCTGCCTCTGATTCCCCACCTCTGATTCCCCATATCTGATTCCCCGCCTCTGTTTCCCCGCCTCTGATTCCCCGCCTCTGTTTCCCAATATCTAAGTCCCCGCCTCTGATTCCCCAACTCTGATTCCCCACCTCTGATTCTCCAGCTCTGATTCCCCGCCTCTGATTCCCCGCATCTGATTCCCTGCATCTGATTCCAAGCCTCTGATTCCCTGCCTCTGATTCCCAACCTCTGATTCCCCACCTCTGATTTCCCATATCTGATTCCCCGCCTCTGTTTCCCCGCCTCTGATTCCCCGCCTCTGTTTCCCCATATCTGATTCCCGGGCTCTGATTCCCCGCCTCTGATTCCCCGCCTCTGATTCCCTGCCTCTGATTCCCCATCTCCGATTCCGCACATCTGATTCCCTGCCTCTGATTCCCCGCCTCTGATTCCCCGCCTCTGATTCCCTGCCTCTGATTCCCAACATCTGATTCCCCACCTCTGATTCCCCATATCTGATTCCCCGCCTGTTTCCCCGCCTCTGACTCCCCTCCTCTGATTCCCCAACTCTAATTCCCCGCCTCTGATTCCCCAGCTCTGATTCCCCGTGTTTGATTCCCTGCCTCTGATTCCCTGCCCTGATTCCCCATCTCTGTTTCACTGCCTTTGATTCGCCACCTCTGATTCCCCATATCTGATTCCACTCCTCTGTTTCCCCGCCTCTGATTCCCTGCCTCTGATTCCCAACCTCTGATTCCACACCTCTGATTCCCCAACTCTGATTCCCCGCCTCTGATTCCCCAGCTCTGATTCCCCGCCTCTGATTCCCCGTGTTTGATTCCCTGCCTCTGATTGCCCGCCTCTGATTCCCCATCTCTGATTCACCGCCTTTGATTCGCCACCTCTGATTCCCCATATCTGATTCCCCACCTCTGTTTCCCCGCCTCTGATTCCCCGCCTCTGATTCTCCATATCTCATTCTCCGCCTCTGAATCCCCATCTCTTATTCCCGGACTCTGATTCCCCACCTCTGATTCCCGGCCTCTTATTCCCAGCATCTGATTCCCGGCCTCTGATTCCCGGCCTCTGATTCCCCGCTTCTGATTCTGATTCCCTGCCTCTGATTCCCCATCTCTGATTCCGCACATCTGATTCCCTGCCTCTGATTCCCCACCTCTGATTCCCCATATCTGATTCCCCGCCTCTGTTTCCCCGCCTCTGATTCCCTGCCTCTGTTTCCCCATATCTAATTCCCAACCTCTGATGCCCCAACTCTAATTCCCTGCCTCTGATTCCCCGCGTTCTATTCCCTGCCTCTGATTCCACGCCTGTGATTCCCCATCTCTGATTCACCACCTCTGATTCCCCACCTCTGATTCCCCATATCTGATTCCCCGCCTCTGTTTCCCAACCTCTGATTCCACACCTCTGATTCCCCATATCTGATTCCCCGCCTCTGTTTCCCCGTCTCTGATTCCCGGCCCCTGTTTCCCCATATCTGATTCCCCGCCTCTGATTCCCCAACTCAGATTCCCCGCCTCTGATTCCCCAGCTCTGATTCCCCGCCTCTGATTCCCTGTGTTTGATTCCCTGCCTCTGATTCCCCGCCTCTGATTCCCCATCTCTGATTCACTGCCTTTGATTCGCCACCTCTGATTCCCCATATCTGATTCCCCACCACTGTTTCCACGCCTCAAATTCCCCGCCTCTGATTCTCCATATCTCATTCCCCGCCTTTGAATCCCCATCTCTGATTCCCGGACTCTGATTCCCCACCTCTGATTCCCGGCCTCTTATTCCCAGCATCTGATTCCTGGCCTCTGATTCCCCATATCTGATTCCCCGCTTCTGATTCTGATTCCCTGCCTCTGATTCCCCATCTCTGATTCCGCACATCTGATTCCCTGCCTCTGATCCCCCACCTCTGATTCCCCATATCTGATTCCCCGCCTCTGTTTCCCCACCTCTGATTCCCCGCCTCTGTTTCCCCATATCTAATTCCCAACCTCTGATGCCCCAACTCCGATTCCCTGCCTCTGATTCCCCGCGTTCTATTCACTGCCTCTGATTCCCCGCCTGTGATTTCCCCATCTCTGATTCACCACCTCTGATTCCCCACCTCTGATTCCCCATATCTAATTCCTCGCCTCTGTTTTCCCGCCTCTGATTCCCCGCCTCTGTTTCCCCATATCTGATTCCCCGCCTCTGAATCCCCAACTCTGATTCCCTGCCTCTGATTCCCCAGCTCTGATTCCCCACCTTTGACTCCCCCCGTCTGATTCCCAGCCTCTGAATCCCCGTGTCTGATTTCCTGCCTCTGATTCACCGCCTCTGATTCCCCATCTCTGACTCACCGCCTCTGATTCCCCACCTCTGATTCCCCATCTCTGATTCCGCACATCTGATTCCCTGCCTCTGATTCCCCGACTCTGATTCCCCAGCTCTGATTCCCCGCCTCTGATTCCCCAACTCTGATTCCCCGCCTCTGATTCCCCAGCTCTGATTCACCGCCTTTGATTCGCCACCTCTGATTCCCCATATCTGATTCCCCGCCTCTGTTTCCCCACCTCTGATTCCCCGCCTCTGATTCCCCATATCTCATTCCCCGACTCTGAATCCCCATCTCTGATTCCCGGACTCTGATTCCCCACCTCTGATTCCCGGCCTCTTATTCCCGTCATCTGATTCCGGCCTCTGATTCCCGGCCTCTGATTCCCTGCTTCTGATTCTGATTCCCTGCTTCTGATTCCCCATCTCTGATTGCGCACATCTGATTCCCTGCCTCTGATTCCCCACCTCTGATTCCCCATATCTGATTTCCCGCCTCTGTTTCCCCGCCTCTGATTCCCCGCCTCTGTTTCCCAATATCTAAGTCCCTGCCTCTGATTCCCCAACTCTGATTCCCCACCTCTGATTCTCCAGCTATGATTCCCCGCCTCTGATTCCCCGCATCTGATTCCCTGCATCTGATTACAAGCCTCTGATTCCCTGCCTCTGATTCCCAACCTCAGATTCCCCACCTCTGATTCCCCATATCTGATTCCGCACATCTGATTCCCTGCATCTTATTCCAAGCCTCTGATTCCCTGCCTCTGATTCCCAACCTCTGATTCCCCACCTCTGTTTCCCCATATCTGATTCCCCGCCTCTGTTTCCCCGCCTCTGATTCCCCGCCTCTGTTTCCCCATATCTAATTCCCAACCTCTGATGCCCCAACTCTGATTCCCTGCCTCTGATTCCCCGCGTTCTATTCCCTGCCTCTGATTCCACGCCTGTGATTCCCCATCTCTGATTCACCACCTCTGATTCCCCATCTCTGATTGCGCACATCTGATTCCCTGCCTCTGATTCCCCACCTCTGATTCCCCATATCTGATTTCCCGCCTCTGTTTCCCCGCCTCTGATTCCCCGCCTCTGTTTCCCAATATCTAAGTCCCCGCCTCTGATTCCCCATATCTGATTCCCCGCCTCTGTTTCCCCGCCTCTGATTCCCCGCCTCTGTTTCCCCATATCTGATTCCCGGCTTCTGATTCCCAGCCTCTCATTCCCCGCCTCTGATTCCCTGCCTCTGATTCCCCATCTCCGATTCCCCAACTTTGATTCCCCACCTCTGATTCCCCAGCTCTGATTCCCCGCCTCTGATTCCCCGCATCTGATTCCATGCATATGATTCCCAGCCTCTGATTCCCTGCCTCTGATTCCCAACCTCTGATTCCCCACCTCTGATTCCCCATATGTGATTCCCCGCCTCTGTTTCCCCGCCTCTGATTCCCCCCCTCTGTTTCCCCATATCTGATCCCCGCCTCTATTTGCCCGCCTCTGTTTCCCCGCCTCTTTTTCCCCATATCTGATTCCCCGCCTCTGAATCCCCAACTCTGATTCCCTGCCTCTAATTTCCCAGCTCTGATTCCCCGCCTCTGATTCCCCGTGTCTGATTTCCTGCCTCTGATTCCCCGCCTCTGATTACCCATGTCTGATTCACCGCCTCTGATTCCCCACCTCTGATTCCCCATCTCTGATTCGGCACATCCGATTCCCTGCCTCTGATTCCCCGCCTCTGATTCACTGCCTCTGATTCCCCAGCTCTGATTCCCCGCCTCTGATTCCCCGCGTCTTATTCCCTGCTTCTGATTCTGATTCCCTGCCTCTGATTCTGCACATCTGATTCCCTGCCTCTGATTCCCCACCTCTGATTCCCCATATCTGATTCCCCGCCTCTGTTTCCCCTTCTCTGATTCCCCGCCTCTGTTTCCCCATATCTAAGTCCCCGCCTCTGATTCCCCAACTCTGATTCCCCACCTCTGATTCCCCAGCTCTGATTCCCCGCCTCTGATTCCCCGCATCTGATTCCCTGCATCTGATACCCAGCCTCTGATTCCCTGCCTGTGATTCCCAAACTCTGATTCCCCACCTCTGATTCCCCATATCTGATTCCCCGCCTCTGTTTCCCCATATCTGATTCCCCGCCTCTATTTGCCCACCTCTGATTCCCCACCTCAGTTTCCCCATATATGATTCCCCGCCTCTGAATCCCCAACTCTGATTCCCTGCATCTAATTCCCCAGCTGTGATTCCCCGCCTCTGATTCCCCGTGTCTGATTTCCTGCCTCTGATTCCCCGCGTCTGTTTACCCATGTCTGATTCACCACCTCTGATTCCCCACCTCTGATTCCCCATCTCTGATTCTGCACATCCCATTCCCTGCCTCTGATTCCCCGCCTCTGATTCCCCGCCTCAGATTCCCCGTGTCTGATTTCCTGCCTCTGATTCCCTGCCTCTGATTACCTATGTCGGATTCACCGCCTCTGATTCCCCACCTCTGATTCCCCATCTCTGATTCCGCACATCCGATTCCCTGCTTCTGATTCCCCGCCTCTGATTCACAGCCTCTGATTCCCCAGCTCTGATTCCCCGCCTCAGATTCCCCGCGTGTTATTCCCTGCTTCTGATTCTGATTCCCTGCCTCTGATTCCCCATCTCTGATTCCGCACATCTGATTCCCTGCCTCTGATTCCCCACCTCTGATTCCCCATATCTGATTCCCTGCCTCTGTTTCCCCGCCTCTGATTCCCCGCCTCTGTTTCCCCATATCTAAGTCCCCGCCTCTGATTCCGCAACTCTGATTCCCCACCTCTGATTCCCCAGCTCTGATTACCCACCTCTGATTCCCCATATCTGATTCCCCGCCTCTGTTTCCCCGCCTCTGATTCCCCGCCACTGTTTCCCCATATCTGATTCCCCGCCTCTGAATCCCCAACTCTGATTCCCTGCATCTAATTCCCCAGCTCCGATTCCCCGCCTCTGATTCCCCGTGTCTGATTTCCTGCCTCTGTTTCCCCGCCTCTGATTACCCATGTCTGATTCACCGCCTCTGATTCCCCACCTCTGATTCCCCATCTCTGATTCCGCACATCCGATTCCCTGCCTCTGATTCCCCGCCTCTGATTCACCGCCTCTGATTCCAGGCCTCTGATTTCCCGCCTCTGATTCCCTGCCACTGATACCCCGCCCCTGATTCCCCACCTCTGATTCCCCATATCTGATTCCCCGCCTCTGTTTCCCCGCCTCTGATTCCCCGCCTCTGATTCCCCATATCTGATTCCCCGCCTCTGATTCCCCAACTCTGATTCCCCGCCTCTGATTCCCCAGCTCTGAATCCCCGCCTCTGATTCCCCGTGTCTGATTACCGGCCTCTGATTCCCCACCTCTGATTCCCCATATCTGATTCCCCGCCTCTGTTTCCCCGCCTCTGATTCCCCACCTCTGATTAACAATATCTGATTCCCCGCCTCTGATTCCCAACCTCTGATTCCCCGCCTCTGATTCGCCAGCTATGATTCCCCACCTCTGATTCCCCGCGTCTGATTCCCTGCCTCTGATTCCCCGCCTCTGATTCCCCGCCTCTGATTCACCACCTCTGATTCCCAGCGTCTGATTCCCCGCCTCTGATTCCCCATCTCTGATTCCCAATCTCTGATTCCCCATCTCTGATTCCCCAAATCTGATTCCCCGCCTCTGATTCCCCAGCTCTGAATCCTCGCCTCTGATTCCCTGCCTCTGATTCCCAACATCTGATTCCCCACCTCTGAATTCCCATATTGATTCCCTGCCTCTGATTCCCCGCCTCTGATTCCCCAACTCTGATTCCCCGCCTCTGATTCCCCAGCTCTGATTCCCCGCCTCTTATTCCCCGTATTTGATTCCCTGCCTCTGATTCCCGGCCTCTGATTCCCCATCTCTGATTCACCGCCTTTCATTCGCCACCTCTGATTCCCCATATCTGATTCCCCGCCTCTGTTTCCCCGCCTCTGATTCCCCGCCTCTGATTCCCCATATCTCATTCCCCGCCTCTGAATCCCCATCTCTGATTCCCGGACTCTGATTCCCCACCTCTGATTCCCGGACTCTTATTCCCGGCATCTGATTCCGGCCTCTGATTCCTGGCCTCTGATTCCCTGCTTCTGATTCTGATTCCCTGCCTCTGATTCCCCATCTCTGATTGCGCACATCTGATTCCCTGCCTCTGATTCCCCACCTCTGATTCCCCATATCTGATTTCCCGCCTCTGTTTCCCCGCCTCTGATTCCCCGCCTCTGTTTCCCAATATCTAAGTCCCCGCCTCTGATTCCCCAACTCTGATTCCCCACCTCTGATTCTCCAGCTCTGATTCCCCGCCTCTGATTCCCCGCATCTGATTCCAAGCCTCTGATTCCCTGCATCTGATTCCCAACCTCTGATTCCCCACCTCTGATTCCCCATATCTGATTCCCCGCCTCTGTTTCCCCGCCTCTGATTCCCCGCCTCTGTTTCCCCATATCTGATTCCCGGCCTCTGATTCCCCGCCTCTGATTCCCCGCCTCTGATTCCCTGCCTCTGATTCCCCATCTCCGATTCCGCACATCTGATTCCCTGCCTCTGATTCCCCGCCTCTGATTCCCCGCCTCTGATTCCCTGCCTCTGATTCCCCACCTCTGATTCCCCATATCTGATTCCCCGCCTCTGTTTCCCCTTCTCTGATTCCCCGCCTCTGTTTCCCCATATCTAAGTCCCCGCCTCTGATTCCCCAACTCTGATTCCCCACCTCTGATTCCCCAGCTCTGATTCCCCGCCTCTGATTCCCCGCATCTGATTCCCTGCATCTGATACCCAGCCTCTGATTCCCTGCCTGTGATTCCCAAACTCTGATTCCCCACCTCTGATTCCCCATATCTGATTCCCCGCCTCTGTTTCCCCATATCTGATTCCCCGCCTCTATTTGCCCACCTCTTATTCCCCACCTCAGTTTCCCCATATATGATTCCCCGCCTCTGAATCCCCAACTCTGATTCCCTGCATCTAATTCCCCAGCTCTGATTCCCCGCCTCTGATTCCCCGTGTCTGATTTCCTGCCTCTGATTCCCCGCGTCTGTTTACCCATGTCTGATTCACCACCTCTGATTCCCCACCTCTGATTCCCCATCTCTGATTCTGCACATCCCATTCCCTGCCTCTGATTCCCCGCCTCTGATTCCCCGCCTCAGATTCCCCGTGTCTGATTTCCTGCCTCTGATTCCCTGCCTCTGATTACCTATGTCTGATTCACCGCCTCTGATTCCCCACCTCTGATTCCCCATCTCTGATTCCGCACATCCGATTCCCTGCTTCTGATTCCCCGCCTCTGATTCACAGCCTCTGATTCCCCAGCTCTGATTCCCCGCCTCAGATTCCCCGCGTGTTATTCCCTGCTTCTGATTCTGATTCCCTGCCTCTGATTCCCCATCTCTGATTCCGCACATCTGATTCCCTGCCTCTGATTCCCCACCTCTGATTCCCCATATCTGAATCCCTGCCTCTGTTTCCCCGCCTCTGATTCCCCGCCTCTGTTTCCCCATATCTAAGTCCCCGCCTCTGATTCCGCAACTCTGATTCCCCACCTCTGATTCCCCAGCTCTGATTACCCACCTCTGATTCCCCATATCTGATTCCCCGCCTCTGTTTCCCCGCCTCTGATTCCCCGCCACTGTTTCCCCATATCTGATTCCCCGCCTCTGAATCCCCAACTCTGATTCCCTGCATCTAATTCCCCAGCTCTGATTCCCCGCCTCTGATTCCCCGTGTCTGATTTCCTGCCTCTGTTTCCCCGCCTCTGATTACCCATGTCTGATTCACCGCCTCTGATTCCCCACCTCTGATTCCCCATCTCTGATTCCGCACATCCGATTCCCTGCCTCTGATTCCCCGCCTCTGATTCACCGCCTCTGATTCCCGGCCTCTGATTTCCCGCCTCTGATTCCCAGCCACTGATACCCCGCCCCTGATTCCCCACCTCTGATTCCCCATATCTGATTCCCCGCCTCTGTTTCCCCGCCTCTGATTCCCCGCCTCTGATTTCCCATATCTGATTCCCCGCCTCTGATTCCCCAACTCTGATTCCCCGCCTCTGATTCCCCAGCTCTGAATCCCCGCCTCTGATTCCCCGTGTCTGATTACCGGCCTCTGATTCCCCACCTCTGATTCCCCATATCTGATTCCCCGCCTCTGTTTCCCCGCCTCCGATTCCCCACCTCTGATTAACAATATCTGATTCCCCGCCTCTGATTCCCAACCTCTGATTCCCCGCCTCTGATTCGCCAGCTATGATTCCCCACCTCTGATTCCCCGCGTCTGATTCCCTGCCTCTGATTCCCCGCCTCTGATTCCCCGCCTCTGTTTCCCTGCCTCTGATTCCCCACCTCTGATTCCCCATATCTGATTCCCCGCCTCTGTTTCCCCTTCTCTGATTCCCCGCCTCTGTTTCCCCATATCTAAGTCCCCGCCTCTGATTCCCCAACTCTGATTCCCCACCTCTGATTCCCCAGCTCTGATTCCCCGCCTCTGATTCCCCGCATCTGATTCCCTGCATCTGATACCCAGCCTCTGATTCCCTGCCTGTGATTCCCAAACTCTGATTCCCCACCTCTGATTCCCCATATCTGATTCCCCGCCTCTGTTTCCCCATATCTGATTCCCCGCCTCTATTTGCCCACCTCTTATTCCCCACCTCAGTTTCCCCATATATGATTCCCCGCCTCTGAATCCCCAACTCTGATTCCCTGCATCTAATTCCCCAGCTCTGATTCCCCGCCTCTGATTCCCCGTGTCTGATTTCCTGCCTCTGATTCCCCGCGTCTGTTTACCCATGTCTGATTCACCACCTCTGATTCCCCACCTCTGATTCCCCATCTCTGATTCTGCACATCCCATTCCCTGCCTCTGATTCCCCGCCTCTGATTCCCCGCCTCAGATTCCCCGTGTCTGATTTCCTGCCTCTGATTCCCTGCCTCTGATTACCTATGTCTGATTCACCGCCTCTGATTCCCCACCTCTGATTCCCCATCTCTGATTCCGCACATCCGATTCCCTGCTTCTGATTCCCCGCCTCTGATTCACAGCCTCTGATTCCCCAGCTCTGATTCCCCGCCTCAGATTCCCCGCGTGTTATTCCCTGCTTCTGATTCTGATTCCCTGCCTCTGATTCCCCATCTCTGATTCCGCACATCTGATTCCCTGCCTCTGATTCCCCACCTCTGATTCCCCATATCTGATTCCCTGCCTCTGTTTCCCCGCCTCTGATTCCCCGCCTCTGTTTCCCCATATCTAACTCCCCGCCTCTGATTCCGCAACTCTGATTCCCCACCTCTGATTCCCCAGCTCTGATTACCCACCTCTGATTCCCCATATCTGATTCCCCGCCTCTGTTTCCCCGCCTCTGATTCCCCGCCACTGTTTCCCCATATCTGATTCCCCGCCTCTGAATCCCCAACTCTGATTCCCTGCATCTAATTCCCCAGCTCTGATTCCCCGCCTCTGATTCCCCGTGTCTGATTTCCTGCCTCTGTTTCCCCGCCTCTGATTACCCATGTCTGATTCACCGCCTCTGATTCCCCACCTCTGATTCCCCATCTCTGATTCCGCACATCCGATTCCCTGCCTCTGATTCCCCGCCTCTGATTCACCGCCTCTGATTCCCGGCCTCTGATTTCCCGCCTCTGATTCCCTGCCACTGATACCCCGCCCCTGATTCCCCACCTCTGATTCCCCATATCTGATTCCCCGCCTCTGTTTCCCCGCCTCTGATTCCCCGCCTCTGATTCCCCATATCTGATTCCCCGCCTCTGATTCCCCAACTCTGATTCCCCGCCTCTGATTCCCCAGCTCTGAATCCCCGCCTCTGATTCCCCGTGTCTGATTACCGGCCTCTGATTCCCCACCTCTGATTCCCCATATCTGATTCCCCGCCTCTGTTTCCCCGCCTCTGATTCCCCACCTCTGATTAACAATATCTGATTCCCCGCCTCTGATTCCCAACCTCTGATTCCCCGCCTCTGATTCGCCAGCTATGATTCCCCACCTCTGATTCCCCGCGTCTGATTCCCTGCCTCTGATTCCCCGCCTCTGATTCCCCGCCTCTGATTCACCACCTCTGATTCCCAGCGTCTGATTCCCCGCCTCTGATTCCCCATCTCTGATTCCCCATCTCTGATTCCCCATCTCTGATTCCCCAAATCTGATTCCCCGCCTCTGATTCCCCAGCTCTGAATCCTCGCCTCTGATTCCCTGCCTCTGATTCCCAACATCTGATTCCCCACCTCTGAATTCCCATATTGATTCCCTGCCTCTGATTCCCCGCCTCTGATTCCCCAACTCTGATTCCCCGCCTCTGATTCCCCAGCTCTGATTCCCCGCCTCTTATTCCCCGTATTTGATTCCCTGCCTCTGATTCCCGGCCTCTGATTCCCCATCTCTGATTCACCGCCTTTCATTCGCCACCACTGATTCCCCATATCTGATTCCCCACCTCTGTTTCCCCGCCTCTGATTCCCCGCCTCTGATTCCCCATATCTCATTCCCCGCCTCTGAATCCCCATCTCTGATTCCCGGACTCTGATTCCCCACCTCTGATTCCCGGACTCTTATTCCCGGCATCTGATTCCGGCCTCTGATTCCTGGCCTCTGATTCCCTGCTTCTGATTCTGATTCCCTGCCTCTGATTCCCCATCTCTGATTGCGCACATCTGATTCCCTGCCTCTGATTCCCCACCTCTGATTCCCCATATCTGATTTCCCGCCTCTGTTTCCCCGCCTCTGATTCCCCGCCTCTGTTTCCCAATATCTAAGTCCCCGCCTCTGATTCCCCAACTCTGATTCCCCACCTCTGATTCTCCAGCTCTGATTCCCCGCCTCTGATTCCCCGCATCTGATTCCCTGCATCTGAGTCCAAGCCTCTGATTCCCTGCATCTGATTCCCAACCTCTGATTCCCCACCTCTGATTCCCCATATCTGATTCCCCGCCTCTGTTTAACCGCCTCTGATTCCCCGCCTCTGTTTCCCCATATCTGATTCCCGGCCTCTGATTCCCCGCCTCTGATTCCCCGCCTCTGATTCCCTGCCTCTGATTCCCCATCTCTGATTCCGCACATCCGATTCCCTGCTTCTGATTCCCCGCCTCTGATTCACAGCCTCTGATTCCCCAGCTCTGATTCCCCGCCTCAGATTCCCCGCGTGTTATTCCCTGCTTCTGATTCTGATTCCCTGCCTCTGATTCCCCATCTCTGATTCCGCACATCTGATTCCCTGCCTCTGATTCCCCACCTCTGATTCCCCATATCTGATTCCCTGCCTCTGTTTCCCCGCCTCTGATTCCCCGCCTCTGTTTCCCCATATCTAAGTCCCCGCCTCTGATTCCGCAACTCTGATTCCCCACCTCTGATTCCCCAGCTCTGATTACCCACCTCTGATTCCCCATATCTGATTCCCCGCCTCTGTTTCCCCGCCTCTGATTCCCCGCCACTGTTTCCCCATATCTGATTCCCCGCCTCTGAATCCCCAACTCTGATTCCCTGCATCTAATTCCCCAGCTCTGATTCCCCGCCTCTGATTCCCCGTGTCTGATTTCCTGCCTCTGTTTCCCCGCCTCTGATTATCCATGTCTGATTCACCGCCTCTGATTCCCCACCTCTGATTCCCCATCTCTGATTCCGCACATCCGATTCCCTGCCTCTGATTCCCCGCCTCTGATTCACCGCCTCTGATTCCCGGCCTCTGATTTCCCGCCTCTGATTCCCTGCCACTGATACCCCGCCCCTGATTCCCCACCTCTGATTCCCCATATCTGATTCCCCGCCTCTGTTTCCCCGCCTCTGAATCCCCGCCTCTGATTCCCCATATCTGATTCCCCGCCTCTGATTCCCCAACTCTGATTCCCCGCCTCTGATTCCCCAGCTCTGAATCCCCGCCTCTGATTCCCCGTGTCTGATTACCGGCCTCTGATTCCCCACCTCTGATTCCCCATATCTGATTCCCCGCCTCTGTTTCCCCGCCTCTGATTCCCCACCTCTGATTAACAATATCTGATTCCCCGCCTCTGATTCCCAACCTCTGATTCCCCGCCTCTGATTCGCCAGCTATGATTCCCCACCTCTGATTCCCCGCGTCTGATTCCCTGCCTCTGATTCCCCGCCTCTGATTCCCCGCCTCTGATTCACCACCTCTGATTCCCAGCGTCTGATTCCCCGCCTCTGATTCCCCATCTCTGATTCCCCATCTCTGATTCCCCATCTCTGATTCCCCAAATCTGATTCCCCGCCTCTGATTCCCCAGCTCTGAATCCTCGCCTCTGATTCCCTGCCTCTGATTCCCAACATCTGATTCCCCACCTCTGAATTCCCATATTGATTCCCTGCCTCTGATTCCCCGCCTCTGATTCCCCAGCTCTGATTCCCCGCCTCTTATTCCCCGTATTTGATTCCCTGCCTCTGATTCCCGGCCTCTGATTCCCCATCTCTGATTCACCGCCTTTCATTCGCCACCACTGATTCCCCATATCTGATTCCCCACCTCTGTTTCCCCGCCTCTGATTCCACGCCTCTGATTCCCCATATCTCATTCCCCGCCTCTGAATCCCCATCTCTGATTCCCGGACTCTGATTCCCCACCTCTGATTCCCGGACTCTTATTCCCGGCATCTGATTCCGGCCTCTGATTCCTGGCCTCTGATTCCCTGCTTCTGATTCTGATTCCCTGCCTCTGATTCCCCATCTCTGATTGCGCACATCTGATTCCCTGCCTCCGATTCCCCACCTCTGATTCCCCATATCTGATTTCCCGCCTCTGTTTCCCCGCCTCTGATTCCCCGCCTCTGTTTCCCAATATCTAAGTCCCCGCCTCTGATTCCCCAACTCTGATTCCCCACCTCTGATTCTCCAGCTCTGATTCCCCGCCTCTGATTCCCCGCATCTGATTCCCTGCATCTGATTCCAAGCCTCTGATTCCCTGCATCTGATTCCCAACCTCTGATTCCCCACCTCTGATTCCCCATATCTGATTCCCCGCCTCTGTTTCCCCGCCTCTGATTCCCCGCCTCTGTTTCCCCATATCTGATTCCCGGCCTCTGATTCCCCGCCTCTGATTCCCCGCCTCTGATTCCCTGCCTCTGATTCCCCATCTCCGATTCCGCACATCTGATTCCCTGCCTCTGATTCCCCGCCTCTGATTCCCCGCCTCTGATTCCCTGCCTCGGATTCCCAACATCTGATTCCCCACCTCTGATTCCCCATATCTGATTCCCCGCCTCTGTTTCCCCGCCTCTGAATCCCATCCTCTGATTCCCCAACTCTAATTCCCCGCCTCTGATTCCCCAGCTCTGATTCTCCGTGTTTGATTCCCTGCCTCTGATTCCCTGCCCTGATTCCCCATCTCTGTTTCACCGCCTTTGATTCGCCACCTCTGATTCCCCTTATCTGATTCCCCGCCTCTGTTTCCCCGCCTCTGATTCCCTGTCTCTGATTCCCAACCTCTGATTCCACACCTCTGATTCCCCATATCTGATTCCCCGCCTGTGTTTCCCCACCTCTGATTCCCCGCCCCTGTTTCCCCATATCTGATTCCCCGCCTCTGATTCCCCAACCCTGATTCCCCGCCTCTGATTCCCCAGCTCTGATTCCCCGCCTCTGATTCCCCGTGTTTGATTCCCTGCCTCTGATTGCCCGCCTCTGATTCCCCTTCTCGGATTCACCGCCTTTGATTCGCCACCTCTGATTCCCCATATCTGATTCCCTGTCTCTGTTTCCCCGCCTCTGATTCCCCGCCTCTGATTCCCCATATCTCATTCCCCGCCTCTGAATCCCCATCTCTGATTCCTGGACTCTGATTCCCCACCTCTGGTTCCCGGCCTCTTATTCCCGGCATCTGATTCCGGCCTCTGATTCCCGGCCTCTGATTCCCTGCTTCTGATTCTTATTCCCTGCCTCTGATTCCCCATCTCTGATTGCGCACATCTGATTCCCTGCCTCTGATTCCCCACCTCTGATTCCCCATATCTGATTCCCCGCCTCTGTTTCCCCGCCTCTGATTCCCCGCCTCTGTTTCCCAATATCTAAGTCCCCGCCTCTGATTCCCCAACTCTGATTCCCCACCTCTGATTCTCCAGCTCTGATTCCCCACCTCTGATTCCCCAGCTCTGATTCCCCGCCTCTGATTCCCCGCATCTGATTCCCTGCATCTGATTCGCAGCCTCTGATTCCCTGCCTGTGATTCCCAACCTCTGATTCCCCAACTCTGATTCCCCATATCTGATTCCCCGCCTCTGTTTCCCCGCCTCTGATTCCCCGCCTCTGTTTCCCCATATCTGATTCCCCGCCTCTATTTGCCCACCTCTGATTCCCCACCTCAGTTTCCCCATATCTGATTCCCCGCCTCTGAATCCCCAACTCTGATTCCTTGCATCTAATTCCCCAGCTCTGATTCCCCGCCTCTGATTCCCCGTGTCTGATTTCCTGCCTCTGAATCCACGCCTCTGATTACCCATATCTGATTCACCGCCTCTGATTCCCCACCTCTGATTCCCCATCTCTCATTCCGCACATCCCATTCCCTGCCTCTGATTCCCCGCCTCTGATTCCCCGCCTCAGATTCCCCGTGTCTGATTCACCGCCTCTGATTCCCCACCTCTGATTCCCCATCTCTGATTCCGCACATCCGATTCCCTGCTTCTGATTCCCCGCCTCTGATTCACAGCCTCTGATTCCCCAGCTCTGATTCCCCGCCTCAGATTCCCCGCGTCTTATTCCCTGCTTCTGATTCTGATTCCCTGCCTCTGATTCCCCATCTCTGATTCCGCACATCTGATTCCCTGCCTCTGATTCCCCACCTCTGATTCCCCATATCTGATTCCCCGCCTCTGTTTCCCCGCCTCTGATTCCCCGCCTCTGTTTCCCCATATCTAAATCCCCGCCTCTGATTCCCCAACTCTGATTCCCCACCTCTGATTCCCCAGCTCTGATTCCCCACCTCTGATTCCCCATATCTGATTCCCCGCCTCTGTTTCCCCGCCTCTGATTCCCCGCCACTGTTTCCCCATATCTGATTCCCCGCCTCTGAATCCCCAACTCTGATTCCCTGCATCTAATTCCCCAGCTCTGATTCCCCGCCTCTGATTCCCCGTGTCTGATTTCCTGCCCCTGATTCCCCGCCTCTGATTACCCATGTCTGATTCACCGCCTCTGATTCCCCACCTCTGATTCCCCATCTCTGATTCCGCACATCCGATTCCCTGTCTCTGATTCCCCGCCTCTGATTCACCGCCTCTGATTCCCGGCCTCTGATTTCCCGCCTCTGATTCCCTGCCACTGATACCCCGCCCCTGATTCCCCACCTCTGATTCCCCATATCTGATTCCCCGCCTCTGTTTCCCCGCCTCTGATTCCCCGCCTCTGATTCCCCATATCTGATTCCCCGCCTCTGATTCCCCAACTCTGATTCCCCGCCTCTGATTCCCCAGCTCTGAATCCCCGCCTCTGATTCCCCGCGTCTGATTCCCAACCTCTGATTCCCCACCTCTGATTCCCCATATCTGATTCCCCGCCTCTATTTGCCCACCTCTGATTCCCCACCTCAGTTTCCCCATATCTGATTCCCCGCCTCTGAATCCCCAACTCTGATTCCCTGCATCTAATTCCCCAGCTCTGATTCCCCGCCTCTGATTCCCCGTGTCTGATTTCCTGCCTCTGAATCCACGCCTCTGATTACCCATATCTGATTCACCGCCTCTGATTCCCCACCTCTGATTCTCCATCTCTGATTCCGCACATCCCATTCCCTGCCTCTGATTCCCCGCCTCTGATTCCCCGCCTCAGATTCCCCGTGTCTGATTCACCGCCTCTGATTCCCCACCTCTGATTCCCCATCTCTGATTCCGTACATCTGATTCCCTGCTTCTGATTCCCCGCCTCTGATTCACAGCCTCTGATTCCCCAGCTCTGATTCCCCGCCTCAGATTCCCCGCGTCTTATTCCCTGCTTCTGATTCTGATTCCCTGCCTCTGATTCCCCATCTCTGATTCCCCATATCTGATTTCCCGCCTCTGTTTCCCCGCCTCTGATTCCCCGCCTCTGTTTCCCAATATCTAAGTCCCCGCCTCTGATTCCCCAACTCTGATTCCCCACCTCTGATTCTCCAGCTCTGATTCCCCGCCTCTGATTCCCCGCATCTGATTCCCTGCATCTGATTCCAAGCCTCTGATTCCCTGCATCTGATTCCCAACCTCTGATTCCCCACCTCTGATTCCCCATATCTGATTCCCCGCCTCTGTTTCCCCGCCTCTGATTCCCCGCCTCTGTTTCCCCATATCTGATTCCCGGCCTCTGATTCCCGGCCTCTGATTCCCCGCCTCTGATTCCCTGCCTCTGATTCCCCATCTCCGATTCCGCACATCTGATTCCCTGCCTCTGATTCCCCGCCTCTGATTCCCCGCCTCTGATTCCCTGCCTCGGATTCCCAACATCTGATTCCCCACCTCTGATTCCCCATATCTGATTCCCCGCCTCTGTTTCCCCGCCTCTGAATCCCATCCTCTGATTCCCCAACTCTAATTCCCCGCCTCTGATTCCCCAGCTCTGATTCTCCGTGTTTGATTCCCTGCCTCTGATTCCCTGCCCTGATTCCCCATCTCTGTTTCACCGCCTTTGATTCGCCACCTCTGATTCCCCTTATCTGATTCCCCGCCTCTGTTTCCCCGCCTCTGATTCCCTGTCTCTGATTCCCAACCTCTGATTCCACACCTCTGATTCCCCATATCTGATTCCCCGCCTGTGTTTCCCCACCTCTGATTCCCCGCCCCTGTTTCCCCATATCTGATTCCCCGCCTCTGATTCCCCAACCCTGATTCCCCGCCTCTGATTCCCCAGCTCTGATTCCCCGCCTCTGATTCCCCGTGTTTGATTCCCTGCCTCTGATTGCCCGCCTCTGATTCCCCTTCTCGGATTCACCGCCTTTGATTCGCCACCTCTGATTCCCCATATCTGATTCCCTGTCTCTGTTTCCCCGCCTCTGATTCCCCGCCTCTGATTCCCCATATCTCATTCCCCGCCTCTGAATCCCCATCTCTGATTCCTGGACTCTGATTCCCCACCTCTGGTTCCCGGCCTCTTATTCCCGGCATCTGATTCCGGCCTCTGATTCCCGGCCTCTGATTCCCTGCTTCTGATTCTTATTCCCTGCCTCTGATTCCCCATCTCTGATTGCGCACATCTGATTCCCTGCCTCTGATTCCCCACCTCTGATTCCCCATATCTGATTCCCCGCCTCTGTTTCCCCGCCTCTGATTCCCCGCCTCTGTTTCCCAATATCTAAGTCCCCGCCTCTGATTCCCCAACTCTGATTCCCCACCTCTGATTCTCCAGCTCTGATTCCCCACCTCTGATTCCCCAGCTCTGATTCCCCGCCTCTGATTCCCCGCATCTGATTCCCTGCATCTGATTCGCAGCCTCTGATTCCCTGCCTGTGATTCCCAACCTCTGATTCCCCAACTCTGATTCCCCATATCTGATTCCCCGCCTCTGTTTCCCCGCCTCTGATTCCCCGCCTCTGTTTCCCCATATCTGATTCCCCGCCTCTATTTGCCCACCTCTGATTCCCCACCTCAGTTTCCCCATATCTGATTCCCCGCCTCTGAATCCCCAACTCTGATTCCTTGCATCTAATTCCCCAGCTCTGATTCCCCGCCTCTGATTCCCCGTGTCTGATTTCCTGCCTCTGAATCCACGCCTCTGATTACCCATATCTGATTCACCGCCTCTGATTCCCCACCTCTGATTCCCCATCTCTCATTCCGCACATCCCATTCCCTGCCTCTGATTCCCCGCCTCTGATTCCCCGCCTCAGATTCCCCGTGTCTGATTCACCGCCTCTGATTCCCCACCTCTGATTCCCCATCTCTGATTCCGCACATCCGATTCCCTGCTTCTGATTCCCCGCCTCTGATTCACAGCCTCTGATTCCCCAGCTCTGATTCCCCGCCTCAGATTCCCCGCGTCTTATTCCCTGCTTCTGATTCTGATTCCCTGCCTCTGATTCCCCATCTCTGATTCCGCACATCTGATTCCCTGCCTCTGATTCCCCACCTCTGATTCCCCATATCTGATTCCCCGCCTCTGTTTCCCCGCCTCTGATTCCCCGCCTCTGTTTCCCCATATCTAAATCCCCGCCTCTGATTCCCCAACTCTGATTCCCCACCTCTGATTCCCCAGCTCTGATTCCCCACCTCTGATTCCCCATATCTGATTCCCCGCCTCTGTTTCCCCGCCTCTGATTCCCCGCCACTGTTTCCCCATATCTGATTCCCCGCCTCTGAATCCCCAACTCTGATTCCCTGCATCTAATTCCCCAGCTCTGATTCCCCGCCTCTGATTCCCCGTGTCTGATTTCCTGCCCCTGATTCCCCGCCTCTGATTACCCATGTCTGATTCACCGCCTCTGATTCCCCACCTCTGATTCCCCATCTCTGATTCCGCACATCCGATTCCCTGTCTCTGATTCCCCGCCTCTGATTCACCGCCTCTGATTCCCGGCCTCTGATTTCCCGCCTCTGATTCCCTGCCACTGATACCCCGCCCCTGATTCCCCACCTCTGATTCCCCATATCTGATTCCCCGCCTCTGTTTCCCCGCCTCTGATTCCCCGCCTCTGATTCCCCATATCTGATTCCCCGCCTCTGATTCCCCAACTCTGATTCCCCGCCTCTGATTCCCCAGCTCTGAATCCCCGCCTCTGATTCCCCGCGTCTGATTCCCAACCTCTGATTCCCCACCTCTGATTCCCCATATCTGATTCCCCGCCTCTATTTGCCCACCTCTGATTCCCCACCTCAGTTTCCCCATATCTGATTCCCCGCCTCTGAATCCCCAACTCTGATTCCCTGCATCTAATTCCCCAGCTCTGATTCCCCGCCTCTGATTCCCCGTGTCTGATTTCCTGCCTCTGAATCCACGCCTCTGATTACCCATATCTGATTCACCGCCTCTGATTCCCCACCTCTGATTCTCCATCTCTGATTCCGCACATCCCATTCCCTGCCTCTGATTCCCCGCCTCTGATTCCCCGCCTCAGATTCCCCGTGTCTGATTCACCGCCTCTGATTCCCCACCTCTGATTCCCCATCTCTGATTCCGTACATCTGATTCCCTGCTTCTGATTCCCCGCCTCTGATTCACAGCCTCTGATTCCCCAGCTCTGATTCCCCGCCTCAGATTCCCCGCGTCTTATTCCCTGCTTCTGATTCTGATTCCCTGCCTCTGATTCCCCATCTCTGATTCCGCACATCTGATTCCCTGCCTCTGATTCCCCACCTCTGATTCCCAATATCTGATTCCCCGCCTCTGTTTCCCCGCCTCTGATTCCCCGCCTCTGTTTCCCCATATCTAAATCCCCGCCTCTGATTCCCCAACTCTGATTCCCCACCTCTGATTCCCCAGCTCTGATTCCCCACCTCTGATTCCCCATATCTGATTCCCCGCCTCTGTTTCCCCGCCTCTGATTCCCCGCCACTGTTTCCCCATATCTGATTCCCCGCCTCTGAATCCCCAACTCTGATTCCCTGCATCTAATTCCCCAGCTCTGATTCCCCGCCTCTGATTCCCCGTGTCTGATTTCCTGCCCCTGATTCCCCGCCTCTGATTACCCATGTCTGATTCACCGCCTCTGATTCCCCACCTCTGATTCCCCATCTCTGATTCCGCACATCCGATTCCCTGCCTCTGATTCCCCGCCTCTGATTCACCGCCTCTGATTCCCGGCCTCTGATTTCCCGCCTCTGATTCCCTGCCACTGATACCCCGCCCCTGATTCCCCACCTCTGATTCCCCATATCTGATTCCCCGCCTCTGTTTCCCCGCCTCTGATTCCCCGCCTCAGATTCCCCATATCTGATTCCCCGCCTCTGATTCCCCAACTCTGATTCCCCGCCTCTGATTCCCCAGCTCTGAATCCCCGCCTCTGATTCCCCGCGTCTGATTCCCAACCTCTGATTCCCCACCTCTGATTCCCCATATCTGATTCCCCGCCTCTGTTTCCCCGCCTCTGATTCCCCTCCTCTGTTTCCCCATATCTGATCCCCGCCTCTATTTGCCCGCCTCTGTTTCCCCGCCTCTTTTTCCCCATATCTGATTCCCCGCCTCTGAATCCCCAACTCTGATTCCCTGCCTCTAATTTCCCAGCTCTGATTCCCCGCCTCTGATTCCCCGTGTCTGATTTCCTGCATCTGATTCCCCGCCTCTGATTACCCATGTCTGATTCACCGCCTCTGATTCCCCACCTCTGATTCCCCATCTCTGATTCGGCACATCCGATTCCCTGCCTCTGATTCCCCGCCTCTGATTCACTGCCTCTGATTCCCCAGCTCTGATTCCCCGCCTCTGATTCCCCGCGTCTTATTCCCTGCTTCTGATTCTGATTCCCTGCCTCTGATTCCCCATCTCTGATTCCGCACATCTGATTCCCTGCCTCTGATTCCCCACCTCTGATTCCCCATATCTGATTCCCCGCCTCTGTTTCCCCTTCTCTGATTCCCCGCCTCTGTTTCCCCATATCTAAGTCCCCGCCTCTGATTCCCCAACTCTGATTCCCCACCTCTGATTCCCCAGCTCTGATTCCCCGCCTCTGATTCCCCGCATCTGATTCCCTGCATCTGATACCCAGCCTCTGATTCCCTGCCTGTGATTCCCAAACTCTGATTCCCCACCTCTGATTCCCCATATCTGATTCCCCGCCTCTGTTTCCCCGCCTCTGATTCCCCACCTCTGTTTCCCCATATCTGATTCCCCGCCTCTATTTGCCCACCTCTGATTCCCCACCTCAGTTTCCCCATATATGATTCCCCGCCTCTGAATCCCCAACTCTGATTCCCTGCATCTAATTCCCCAACTCTGATTCCCCGCCTCTGATTCCCCGTGTCTGATTTCCTGCCTCTGATTCCCCGCCTCTGTTTACCCATGTCTGATTCACCACCTCTGATTCCCCACCTCTGATTCCCCATCTCTGATTCCGCACATCCCATTCCCTGCCTCTGATTCCCCGCCTCTGATTCCCCGCCTCAGATTCCCCGTGTCTGATTTCCTGCCTCTGATTCCCTGCCTCTGATTACCCATGTCTGATTCACCGCCTCTGATTCCCCACCTCTGATTCCCCATCTCTGATTCCGCACATCCGATTCCCTGCTTCTGATTCCCCGCCTCTGATTCACAGCCTCTGATTCCCCAGCTCTGATTCCCCGCCTCAGATTCCCCGCGTCTTATTCCCTGCTTCTGATTCTGATTCCCTGCCTCTGATTCCCCATCTCTGATTCCGCACATCTGATTCCCTGCCTCTGATTCCCCACCTCTGATTCCCCATATCTGATTCCCTGCCTCTGTTTCCCCACCTCTGATTCCCCGCCTCTGTTTCCCCATATCAAAGTCCCCGCCTCTGATTCCGCAACTCTGATTCCCCACCTCTGATTCCCCAGCTCTGATTACCCACCTCTGATTCCCCATATCTGATTCCCCGCCTCTGTTTCCCCGCCTCTGATTCCCCGCCACTGTTTCCCCATATCTGATTCCCCGCCTCTGAATCCCCAACTTTGATTCCCTGCATCTAATTCCCCAGCTCTAATTCCCTGCCTCTGATTCCCCGTGTCTGATTTCCTGCCTCTGATTCCCCGCCTCTGATTACCCATGTCTGATTCACCGCCTCTGATTCCCCACCTCTGATTCCCCATCTCTGATTCCGCACATCCGATTCCCTGCCTCTGATTCCCCGCCTCTGATTCACCGCCTCTGATTCCCGGCCTCTGATTTCCCGCCTCTGATTCCCTGCCACTGATACCCCGCCCCTGATTCCCCACATCTGATTCCCCATATCTGATTCCCCGCCTCTGTTTCCCCGCCTCTGATTCCCCGCCTCTGATTCCCCATATCTGATTCCCCGCCTCTGATTCCCCAACTCTGATTCCCCGCCTCTGATTCCCCAGCTCTGAATCCCCGCCTCTGATTCCCCGCGTCTGATTACCGGCCTCTGATTCCCCACCTCTGATTCCCCATATCTGATTCCCCGCCTCTGTTTCCCCGCCTCTGATTCCCCACCTCTGATTAACAATATCTGATTCCCCGCCTCTGATTCCCCACCTCTGATTCCCCGCCTCTGATTCGCCAGCTATGATTCCCCACCTCTGATTCCCCGCGTCTGATTCCCTGCCTCTGATTCCCCGCCTCTGATTCCCCGCCTCTGATTCACCACCTCTGATTTCCAGCGTCTGATTCCCCGCCTCTGATTCCCCATCTCTGATTCCCCATCTCTGATTCCCCATCTCTGATTCCCCAAATCTGATTCCCCGCCTCTGATTCCCCAGCTCTGAATCCTCGCCTCTGATTCCCTGCCTCTGATTCCCAACATCTGATTCCCCACCTCTGAATTCCCATATTGATTCCCTGCCTCTGATTCCCCGCCTCTGATTCCCCAACTCTGATTCCCCGCCTCTGATTCCCCAGCTCTGATTCCCCGCCTCTTATTCCCCGTGATTGATTCCCTGCCTCTGATTCCCGGCCTCTGATTCCCCATCTCTGATTAACCGCCTTTCATTCGCCACCTCTGATTCCCCATATCTGATTCCCTGCCTCTGTTTCCCCACCTCTGATTCCCCGCCTCTGTTTCCCCATATCAAAGTCCCCGCCTCTGATTCCGCAACTCTGATTCCCCACCTCTGATTCCCCAGCTCTGATTACCCACCTCTGATTCCCCATATCTGATTCCCCGCCTCTGTTTCCCCGCCTCTGATTCCCCGCCACTGTTTCCCCATATCTGATTCCCCGCCTCTGATTCCCCAACTCTGATTCCCCACCTCTGATTCCCCAGCTCTGATTCCCCACCTCTGATTCCCCATATCTGATTCCCCGCCTCTGTTTCCCCGCCTCTGATTCCCCGCCACTGTTTCCCCATATCTGATTCCCCGCCTCTGAATCCCCAACTCTGATTCCCTGCATCTAATTCCCCAGCTCTTATTCCCCGCCTCTGATTCCCCGTGTCTGATTTCCTGCCCCTGATTCCCCGCCTCTGATTACCCATGTCTGATTCACCGCCTCTGATTCCCCACCTCTGATTCCCCATCTCTGATTCCGCACATCCGATTCCCTGCCTCTGATTCCCCGCCTCTGATTCACCGCCTCTGATTCCCGGCCTCTGATTTCCCGCCTCTGATTCCCTGCCACTGATACCCCGCCCCTGATTCCCCACCTCTGATTCCCCATATCTGATTCCCCGCCTCTGTTTCCCCGCCTCTGATTCCCCGCCTCTGATTCCCCATATCTGATTCCCCGCCTCTGATTCCCCAACTCTGATTCCCCGCCTCTGATTCCCCAGCTCTGAATCCCCGCCTCTGATTCCCCGCGTCTGATTCCCAACCTCTGATTCCCCACCTCTGATTCCCCATATCTGATTCCCCGCCTCTGTTTCCCCGCCTCTGATTCCCCTCCTCTGTTTCCCCATATCTGATCCCTGCCTCTATTTGCCCGCCTCTGTTTCCCCGCCTCTTTTTCCCCATATCTGATTCCCCGCCTCTGAATCCCCAACTCTGATTCCCTGCCTCTAATTTCCCAGCTCTGATTCCCCGCCTCTGATTCCCCGTGTCTGATTTCCTGCATCTGATTCCCCGCCTCTGATTACCCATGTCTGATTCACCGCCTCTGATTCCCCACCTCTGATTCCCCATCTCTGATTCGGCACATCCGATTCCCTGCCTCTGATTCCCCGCCTCTGATTCACTGCCTCTGATTCCCCAGCTCTGATTCCCCGCCTCTGATTCCCCGCGTCTTATTCCCTGCTTCTGATTCTGATTCCCTGCCTCTGATTCCCCATCTCTGATTCCGCACATCTGATTCCCTGCCTCTGATTCCCCACCTCTGATTCCCCATATCTGATTCCCCGCCTCTGTTTCCCCTTCTCTGATTCCCCGCCTCTGTTTCCCCATATCTAAGTCCCCGCCTCTGATTCCCCAACTCTGATTCCCCACCTCTGATTCCCCAGCTCTGATTCCCCGCCTCTGATTCCCCGCATCTGATTCCCTGCATCTGATACCCAGCCTCTGATTCCCTGCCTGTGATTCCCAAACTCTGATTCCCCACCTCTGATTCCCCATATATGATTCCCCGCCTCTGTTTCCCCGCCTCTGATTCCCCACCTCTGTTTCCCCATATCTGATTCCCCGCCTCTATTTGCCCACCTCTGATTCCCCACCTCAGTTTCCCCATATATGATTCCCCGCCTCTGAATCCCCAACTCTGATTCCCTGCATCTAATTCCCCAGCTCTGATTCCCCGCCTCTGATTCCCCGTGTCTGATTTCCTGCCTCTGATTCCCCGCCTCTGTTTACCCATGTCTGATTCACCACCTCTGATTCCCCACCTCTGATTCCCCATCTCTGATTCCGCACATCCCATTCCCTGCCTCTGATTCCCCGCCTCAGATTCCCCGCCTCTGATTCCCCACCTCTGTTTCCCCATATCTGATTCCCCGCCTCTATTTGCCCACCTCTGATTCCCCACCTCAGTTTCCCCATATATGATTCCCCGCCTCTGAATCCCCAACTCTGATTCCCTGCCTCTGATTACCCATGTCTGATTCACCGCCTCTGATTCCCCACCTCTGATTCCCCAGCTCTGATTACCCACCTCTGATTCCCCATATCTGATTCCCCGCCTCTGTTTCCCCGCCTCTGATTCCCCGCCACTGTTTCCGCATATCTGATTCCCCGCCTCTGAATCCCCAACTTTGATTCCCTGCATCTAATTCCCCAGCTCTAATTCCCTGCCTCTGATTCCCCGTGTCTGATTTCCTGCCTCTGATTCCCCGCCTCTGATTACCCATGTCTGATTCACCGCCTCTGATTCCCCACCTCTGATTCCCCATCTCTGATTCCGCACATCCGATTCCCTGCCTCTGATTCCCCGCCTCTGATTCACCGCCTCTGATTCCCGGCCTCTGATTTCCCGCCTCTGATTCCCTGCCACTGATACCCCGCCCCTGATTCCCCACCTCTGATTCCCCATATCTGATTCGCCGCCTCTGTTTCCCCGCCTCTGATTCCCCGCCTCTGATTCCCCATATCTGATTCCCCGCCTCTGATTCCCCAACTCTGATTCCCCGCCTCTGATTCCCCAGCTCTGAATCCCCGCCTCTGATTCCCCGCGTCTGATTACCGGCCTCTGATTCCCCACCTCTGATTCCCCATATCTGATTCCCCGCCTCTGTTTCCCCGCCTCTGATTCCCCACCTCTGATTAACAATATCTGATTCCCCGCCTCTGATTCCCCACCTCTGATTCCCCGCCTCTGATTCGCCAGCTATGATTCCCCACCTCTGATTCCCCGCGTCTGATTCCCTGCCTCTGATTCCCCGCCTCTGATTCCCCGCCTCTGATTCACCACCTCTGATTCCCAGCGTCTGATTCCCCGCCTCTGATTCCCCATCTCTGATTCCCCATCTCTGATTCCCCATCTCTGATTCCCCAAATCTGATTCCCCGCCTCTGATTCCCCAGCTCTGAATCCTCGCCTCTGATTCCCTGCCTCTGATTCCCAACATCTGATTCCCCACCTCTGAATTCCCATATTGATTCCCTGCCTCTGATTCCCCGCCTCTGATTCCCCAACTCTGATTCCCCGCCTCTGATTCCCCAGCTCTGATTCCCCGCCTCTTATTCCCCGTGATTGATTCCCTGCCTCTGATTCCCGGCCTCTGATTCCCCATCTCTGATTCACCGCCTTTCATTCGCCACCTCTGATTCCCCATATCTGATTCCCCGCCTCTGTTTCCCCGCCTCTGATTCCCCACCTCTGATTCCCCATATCTCATTCCCCGCCTCTGAATCCCCATCTCTGATTCCCGGACTCTTATTCCCGGCATCTGATTCCGGCCTCTGATTCCTGGCCTCTGATTCCCTGCTTCCGATTCTGATTCCCTGCCTCTGATTCCCCATCTCTGATTGCGCACATCTGATTCCCTGCCTCTGATTCCCCACCTCTGATTCCCCATATCTGATTTCCCGCCTCTGTTTCCCCGCCTCTGATTCCCCGCCTCTGTTTCCCAATATCTAAGTCCCCGCCTCTGATTCCCCAACTCTGATTCCCCACCTCTGATTCTCCAGCTCTGATTCCCCGCCTCTGATTCCCCGCATCTGATTCCCTGCATCTGATTCCAAGCCTCTGATTCCCTGCATCTGATTCCCAACCTCTGATTCCCCACCTCTGATTCCCCATATCTGATTAACCGCCTCTGTTTCCCCGCCTCTGATTCCCCGCCTCTGTTTCCCCATATCTGATTCCCGGCCTCTGATTCCCCGCCTCTGATTCCCCGCCTCTGATTCCCTGCCTCTGATTCCCCATCTCCGATTCCGCACATCTGATTCCCTGCCTCTGATCCCCGCCTCTGATTCCCCGCCTCTGATTCCCTGCTTCGGATTCCCAACATCTGATTCCCCACCTCTGATTCCCCATATCTGATTCCCCGCCTCTGTTTCCCCGCCTCTGATTCCCCTCCTCTGATTCCCCAACTCTAATTCCCCGCCTCTGATTCCCCAGCTCTGATTCCCCGTGTTTGATTCCCTGCCTCTGATTCCCTGCCCTGATTCCCCATCTCTGTTTCACCGCCTTTGATTCGCCACCTCTGATTCCCCTTATCTGATTCCCCGCCTCTGTTTCCCCGCCTCTGATTCCCTGCCTCTGATTCCCAACCTCTGATTCCACACCTCTGATTCCCCATATCTGATTCCCCGCCTGTGATTCCCCACCTCTGATTCCCCGTCCCTGTTTCCCCATATCTGATTCCCCGCCTCTGATTCCCCAACCCTGATTCCCCGCCTCTGATTCCCCAGCTCTGATTCCCCGCCTCTGATTCCCCGTGTTTGATTCCCTGCCTCTGATTGCCCGCCTCTGATTCCCCTTCTCTGATTCACCGCCTTTGATTCGCCACCTCTGATTCCCCATATCTGATTCCCTGTCTCTGTTTCCCCGCCGCTGATTCCCTGCCTCTGATTCCCCATATCTCATTCCCCGCCTCTGAATCCCCATCTCTGATTCCTGGACTCTGATTCCCCACCTCTGGTTCCCGGCCTCTTATTCCCGGCATCTGATTCCGGCCTCTGATTCCCGGCCTCTGATTCCCTGCTTCTGATTCTTATTCCCTGCCTCTGATTCCCCATCTCTGATTGCGCACATCTGATTCCCTGCCTCTGATCCCCCACCTCTGATTCCCCATATCTGATTCCCCGCCTCTGTTTCCCCGCCTCTGATTCCCCGCCTCTGTTTCCCAATATCTAAGTCCCCGCCTCTGATTCCCCAACTCTGATTCCCCACCTCTGATTCTCCAGCTCTGATTCCCCACCTCTGATTCCCCAGCTCTGATTCCCCGCCTCTGATTCCCCGCATCTGATTCCCTGCATCTGATTCCCAGCCTCTGATTCCCTGCCTGTGATTCCCAACCTCTGATTCCCCACCTCTGATTCCCCATATCTGATTCCCCGCCTCTGTTTCCCCACCTCTGATTCCCCGCCTCTGTTTCCCCATATCTGATTCCCCGCCTCTATTTGCCCACCTCTGATTCCCCACCTCAGTTTCCCCATATCTGATTCCCCGCCTCTGAATCCCCAACTCTGATTCCCTGCATCTAATTCCCCAGCTCTGATTCCCCGCCTCTGATTCCCCGTGTCTGATTTCCTGCCTCTGATTCCACGCCTCTGATTACCCATATCTGATTCACCGCCTCTGATTCCCCACCTCTGATTCCCCATCTCTGATTCCGCACATCCCATTCCCTGCCTCTGATTCCCCGCCTCTGATTCCCCGCCTCAGATTCCCCGTGTCTGATTCACCGCCTCTGATTCCCCACCTCTGATTCCCCATCTCTGATTCCGCACATCCGATTCCCTGCTTCTGATTCCCCGCCTCTGATTCACAGCCTCTGATTCCCCAGCTCTGATTCCCCGCCTCAGATTCCACGCGTCTCATTCCCTGCTTCTGATTCTGATTCCCTGCCTCTGATTCCCCATCTCTGATTCCGCACATCTGATTCCCTGCCTCTGATTCCCCACCTCTGATTCCCCATATCTGATTCCCCGCCTCTGTTTCCCCGCCTCTGATTCCCCGCCTCTGTTTCCCCATATCTAAATCCCCGCCTCTGATTCCCCAACTCTGATTCCCCACCTCTGATTCCCCAGCTCTGATTCCCCACCTCTGATTCCCCATATCTGATTCCCCGCCTCTGTTTCCCCGCCTCTGATTCCCCGCCACTGTTTCCCCATATCTGATTCCCCGCCTCTGAATCCCCAACTCTGATTCCCTGCACCTAATTCCCCAGCTCTGATTCCCCGCCTCTGATTCCCCGTGTCTGATTTCCTGCCCCTGATTCCCCGCCTCTGATTACCCAGCTCTGATTCACCGCCTTTGTTTCGCCACCTCTGATTCCCCATATCTGATTCCCAGCCTCTGTTTCCCCGCCTCTGATTCCCCGCCTCTGATTCCCCATATCTCATTCCCCGACTCTGAATCCCCATCTCTGATTCCCGGACTCTGATTCCCCACCTCTGATTCCCGGCCTCTTATTCCCGTCATCTGATTCCGGCCTCTGATTCCCGGCCTCTGATTCCCTGCTTCTGATTCTGATTCCCTGCCTCTGATTCCCCATCTCTGATTGCGCACATCTGATTCCCTGCCTCTGATTCCCCACCTCTGATTCCCCATATCTGATTTCCCGCCTCTGTTTCCCCGCCTCTGATTCCCCGCCTCTGTTTCCCAATATCTAAGTCCCTGCCTCTGATTCCCCAACTCTGATTCCCCACCTCTGATTCTCCAGCTATGATTCCCCGCCTCTGATTCCCCGCATCTGATTCCCTGCATCTGATTACAAGCCTCTGATTCCCTGCCTCTGATTCCCAACCTCAGATTCCCCACCTCTGATTCCCCATATCTGATTCCCCACATCTGATTCCCTGCATCTTATTCCAAGCCTCTGATTCCCTGCCTCTGATTCCCAACCTCTGATTCCCCACCTCTGATTCCCCATATCTGATTCCCCGCCTCTGTTTCCCCGCCTCTGATTCCCCGCCTCTGTTTCCCCATATCTAATTCCCAACCTCTGATGCCCCAACTCTGATTCCCTGCCTCTGATTCCCCGCGTTCTATTCCCTGCCTCTGATTCCACGCCTGTGATTCCCCATCTCTGATTCACCACCTCTGATTCCCCATCTCTGATTGCGCACATCTGATTCCCTGCCTCTGATTCCCCACCTCTGATTTCCCATATCTGATTTCCCGCCTCTGTTTCCCCGCCTCTGATTCCCCGCCTCTGTTTCCCAATATCTAAGTCCCCGCCTCTGATTCCCCATATCTGATTCCCCGCCTCTGTTTCCCCGCCTCTGATTCCCCGCCTCTGTTTCCCCATATCTGATTCCCGGCCTCTGATTCCCCGCCTCTGATTCCCCGCCTCTGATTCCCTGCCTCTGATTCCCCATCTCCGATTCCCCAACTTTGATTCCCCACCTCTGATTCCCCAGCTCTGATTCCCCGCCTCTGATTCCCCGCATCTGATTCCATGCATATGATTCCCAGCCTCTGATTCCCTGCCTCTGATTCCCAACCTCTGATTCCCCACCTCTGATTCCCCATATCTGATTCCCCGCCTCTGTTTCCCCGCCTCTGATTCCCCTCCTCTGTTTCCCCATATTTGATCCCCGCCTCTATTTGCCCGCCTCTGTTTCCCCGCCTCTTTTTCCCCATATCTGATTCCCCGCCTCTGAATCCCCAACTCTGATTCCCTGCCTCTAATTTCCCAGCTCTGATTCCCCGCCTCTGATTCCCCGTGTCTGATTTCCTGCCTCTGATTCCCCGCCTCTGATTACCCATGTCTGATTCACCGCCTCTGATTCCCCACCTCTGATTCCCCATCTCTGATTCGGCACATCCGATTCCCTGCCTCTGATTCCCCGCCTCTGATTCACTGCCTCTGATTCCCCAGCTCTGATTCCCCGCCTCTGATTCCCGCGTCATATTCCCTGCTTCTGATTCTGATTCCCTGCCTCTGATTCCCCATCTCTGATTCCGCACATCTGATTCCCTGCCTCTGATTCCCCACCTCTGATTCCCCATATCTGATTCCCCGCCTCTGTTTCCCCTTCTCTGATTCCCCGCCTCTGTTTCCCCATATCTAAGTCCCCGCCTCTGATTCCCCAACTCTGATTCCCCACCTCTGATTCCCCAGCTCTGATTCCCCGCCTCTGATTCCCCGCATCTGATTCCCTGCATCTGATACCCAGCCTCTGATTCCCTGCCTGTGATTCCCAAACTCTGATTCCCCACCTCTGATTCCCCATATCAAATTCCCCGCCTCTGTTTCCCCATATCTGATTCCCCGCTTCTATTTGCCCACCTCTGATTCCCCACCTCAGTTTCCCCATATATGATTCCCCGCCTCTGAATCCCCAACTCTGATTCCCTGCATCTAATTCCCCAGCTCTGATTCCCCGCCTCTGATTCCCCGTGTCTGATTTCCTGCCTCTGATTCCCCGCCTCTGTTTACCCATGTCTGATTCACCACCTCTGATTCCCCACCTCTGATTCCCCATCTCTGATTCTGCACATCCCATTCCCTGCCTCTGATTCCCCGCCTCTGATTCCCCGCCTCAGATTCCCCATGTCTGATTTCCTGCCTCTGATTCCCTGCCTCTGATTACCTATGTCTGATTCACCGCCTCTGATTCCCCACCTCTGATTCCCCATCTCTGATTCCGCACATCCGATTCCCTGCTTCTGATTCCCCGCCTCTGATTGACAGCCTCTGATTCCCCAGCTCTGATTCCCCGCCTCAGATTCCCCGCGTCTTATTCCCTGCTTCTGATTCTGATTCCCTGCCTCTGATTCCCCATCTCTGATTCCGCACATCTGATTCCCTGCCTCTGATTCCGCAACTCTGATTCCCCACCTCTGATTCCCCAGCTCTGATTACCCACCTCTGATTCCCCATATCTGATTCCCCGCCTCTGTTTCCCCGCCTCTGATTCCCCGCCACTGTTTCCCCATATCTGATTCCCCGCCTCTGAATCCCCAACTCTGATTCCCTGCATCTAATTCCCCAGCTCTGATTCCCCGCCTCTGATTCCCCGTGTCTGATTTCCTTCCTCTGATTCCCCGCCTCTGATTACCCATGTCTGATTCACCGCCTCTGATTCCCCACCTCTGATTCCCCATCTCTGATTCCGCACATCCGATTCCCTGCCTCTGATTCCCCGCCTCTGATTCACCGCCTCTGATTCCCGGCCTCTGATTTCCCGCCTCTGATTCCCTGCCACTGATACCCCGCCCCTGATTCCCCACCTCTGATTCCCCATATCTGATTCCCCGCCTCTGTTTCCCCGCCTCTGATTCCCCGCCTCTGATTCCCCATATCTGATTCCCCGCCTCTGATTCCCCAACTCTGATTCCCCGCCTCTGATTCCCCAGCTCTGAATCCCCGCCTCTGATTCCCCGTGTCTGATTACCGGCCTCTGATTCCCCACCTCTGATTCCCCATATCTGATTCCCCGCCTCTGTTTCCCCGCCTCTGATTCCCCACCTCTGAATAACAATATCTGATTCCCCGCCTCTGATTCCCAACCTCTGATTCCCCGCCTCTGATTCGCCAGCTATGATTCCCCACCTCTGATTCCCCGCGTCTGATTCCCTGCCTCTGATTCCCCGCCTCTGATTCCCCGCCTCTGATTCACCACCTCTGATTCCCAGCGTCTGATTCCCCGCCTCTGATTCCCCATCTCTGATTCCCCATCTCTGATTCCCCATCTCTGATTCCCCAAATCTGATTCCCCGCCTCTGATTCCCCAGCTCTGAATCCTCGCCTCTGATTCCCTGCCTCTGATTCCCAACATCTGATTCCCCACCTCTGAATTCCCATATTGATTCCCTGCCTCTGATTCCCCGCCTCTGATTCCCCAACTCTGATTCACCGCCTCTGATTCCCCAGCTCTAATTCCCCGCCTCTTATTCCCCGTGTTTGATTCCCTGCCTCTGATTCCCGGCCTCTGATTCCCCATCTCTGATTCACCGCCTTTCATTCGCCACCTCTGATTCCCCATATCTGATTCCCCGCCTCTGTTTCCCCGCCTCTGATTCCCCGCCTCTGATTCCCCATATCTCATTCCCCGCCTCTGAATCCCCATCTCTGATTCCCGGACTCTGATTCCCCACCTCTGATTCCCGGACTCTTATTCCCGGCATCTGATTCCGGCCTCTGATTCCTGGCCTCTGATTCCCTGCTTCTGATTCTGATTCCCTGCCTCTGATTCCCCATCTCTGATTGCGCACATCTGATTCCCTGCCTCTGATTCCCCACCTCTGATTCCCCATATCTGATTTCCCGCCTCTGTTTCCCCGCCTCTGATTCCCCGCCTCTGTTTCCCAATATCTAAGTCCCCGCCTCTGATTCCCCAACTCTGATTCCCCACCTCTGATTCTCCAGCTCTGATTCCCCGCCTCTGATTCCCCGCATCTGATTCCCTGCATCTGATTCCAAGCCTCTGATTCCCTGCATCTGATTCCAAACCTCTGATTCCCCACCTCTGATTCCCCATATCTGATTCCCCGCCTCTGTTTCCCCGCCTCTGATTCCCCGCCTCTGATTCCCCGCCTCTGATTCCCTGCCTCTGATTCCCCATCTCCGATTCCGCACATCTGATTCCCTGCCTCTGATTCCCCGCCTCTGATTCCCTGCCTCGGATTCCCAACATCTGATTCCCCACCTCTGATTCCCCATATCTGATTCCCCGCCTCTGTTTCCCCGCCTCTGATTCCCATCCTCTGATTCCCCAACTCTAATTCCCCGCCTCTGATTCCCCAGCTCTGATTCCCCGTGTTTGATTCCCTGCCTCTGATTCCCTGCCCTGATTCCCCATCTCTGTTTCACCGCCTTTGATTCGCCACCTCTGATTCCCCTTATCTGATTCCCCGCCTCTGTTTCCCCGCCTCTGATTCCCTGTCTCTGATTCCCAACCTCTGATTCCACACCTCTGATTCCCCATATCTGATTCCCCGCCTGTGTTTCCCCACCTCTGATTCCCCACCCCTGTTTCCCCATATCTGATTCCCCGCCTCTGATTCCCCAACCCTGATTCCCCGCCTCTGATTCCCCAGCTCTGATTCCCCGCCTCTGATTCCCCGTGTTTGATTCCCTGCCTCTGATTGCCCGCCTCTGATTCCCCTTCTCTGATTCACCGCCTTTGATTCGCCACCTCTGATTCCCCATATCTGATTCCCTGTCTCTGTTTCCCCGCCTCTGATTCCCCGCCTCTGATTCCCCATATCTCATTCCCCGCCTCTGAATCCCCATCTCTGATTCCTGGACTCTGATTCCCCACCTCTGGTTCCCGGCCTCTTATTCCCGGCATCTGATTCCGGCCTCTGATTCCCGGCCTCTGATTCCCTGCTTCTGATTCTTATTCCCTGCCTCTGATTCCCCATCTCTGATTGTGCACATCTGATTCCCTGCCTCTGATTCCCCACCTCTGATTCCCCATATCTGATTCCCCGCCTCTGTTTCCCCGCCTCTGATTCCCCGCCTCTGTTTCCCAATATCTAAGTCCCCGCCTCTGATTCCCCAACTCTGATTTCCCACCTCTGATTCTCCAGCTCTGATTCCCCACCTCTGATTCCCCAGCTCTGATTCCCCGCCTCTGATTCCCCGCATCTGATTCCCTGCATCTGATTCCCAGCCTCTGATTCCCTGCCTGTGATTCCCAACCTCTGATTCCCCAACTCTGATTCCCCATATCTGATTCCCCACCTCTGTTTCCCCGCCTCTGATTCCCCGCCTCTGTTTCCCCATATCTGATTCACCGCCTCTATTTGCCCACCACTGATTCCCCACCTCAGTTTCCCCATATCTGATTCCCCGCCTCTGAATCCCCAACTCTGATTCCCTGCATCTAATTCCCCAGCTCTGATTCCCCGCCTCTGATTCCCCGTGTCAGATTTCCTGCCTCTGAATCCACGCCTCTGATTACCCATATCTGATTCACCGCCTCTGATTCCCCACCTCTGATTCCCCATCTCTGATTCCGCACATCCCATTCCCTGCCTCTGATTCCCCGCCTCTGATTCCCCGCCTCAGATTCCCCGTGTCTGATTCACCGCCTCTGATTCCCCACCTCTGATTCCCCATCTCTGATTCCGCACATCCGATTCCCTGCTTCTGATTCCCGGCCTCTGATTCACAGCCTCTGATTCCCCAGCTCTGATTCCCCGCCTCAGATTCCCCGCGTCTTATTCCCTGCTTCTGATTCTGATTCCCTGCCTCTGATTCCCCATCTCTGATTCCGCACATCTGATTCCCTGCCTCTGATTCCCCACCTCTGATTCCCCATATCTGATTCCCCGCCTCTGTTTCCCCGCCTCTGATTCCCCGCCTCTGTTTCCCCATATCTAAATCCCCGCCTCTGATTCCCCAACTCTGATTCCCCACCTCTGATTCCCCAGCTCTGATTCCCCACCTCTGATTCCCCATATCTGATTCCCCGCCTCTGTTTCCCCGCCTCTGATTCCCCGCCACTGTTTCCCCATATCTGATTCCCCGCCTCAGAATCCCCAACTCTGATTCCCTGCATCTAATTCCCCAGCTCTGATTCCCCGCCTCTGATTCCCCGTGTCTGATTTCCTGCCCCTGATTCCCCGCCTCTGATTACCCATGTCTGATTCACCGCCTCTGATTCCCCACCTCTGATTCCCCATCTCTGATTCCGCACATCCGATTCCCTATCTCTGATTCCCCGACTCTGATTCACCGCCTCTGATTCCCGGCCTCTGATTTCCCGCCTCTGATTCCCTTCCACTGATACCCCGCCCCTGATTCCCCACCTCTGATTCCCCATATCTGATTCCCCGCCTCTGTTTCCCCGCCTCTGATTCCCCGCCTCTGATTCCCCATATCTGATTCCCCGCCTCTGATTCCCCAACTCTGATTCCCCGCCTCTGATTCCCCAGCTCTGAATCCCCGCCTCTGATTCCCCGCGTCTGATTCCCAACCTCTGATTCCCCACCTCTGATTCCCCATATCTGATTCCCCGCCTCTATTTGCCCACCTCTGATTCCCCACCTCAGTTTCCCCATATCTGATTCCCCGCCTCTGAATCCCCAACTCTGATTCCCTGCCTGTGATTCCCAACCTCTGATTCCCCACCTCTGATTCCCAATATCTGATTCCCCGCCTCTGTTTCCCCGCCTCTGATTCCCCGCCTCTGTTTCCCCATATCTGATTCCCCGCCTCTATTTGCCCACCTCTGATTCCCCACCTCAGTTTCCCCATATCTGATTCCCCGCCTCTGAATCCCCAACTCTGATTCCCTGCATCTAATTCCCCAGCTCTGATTCCACGCCTCTGATTCCCCGTGTCTGATTTCCTGCCTCTGATTCCACGCCTCTGATTACCCATATCTGATTCACCGCCTCTGATTCCCCACCTCTGATTCCCCATCTCTGATTCCGCACATCCCATTCCCTGCCTCTGATTCCCCGCCTCTGATTCCCCGCCTCAGATTCCCCGTGTCTGATTCACCGCCTCTGATTCCCCACCTCTGATTCCCCATCTCTGATTCCGCACATCCGATTCCCTGCTTCTGATTCCCCGCCTCTGATTCACAGCCTCTGATTCCCCAGCTCTGATTCCCCGCCTCAGATTCCCCGCGTCTCATTCCCTGCTTCTGATTCTGATTCCCTGCCTCTGATTCCCCATCTCTGATTCCGCACATCTGATTCCCTGCCTCTGATTCCCCACCTCTGATTCCCCATATCTGATTCCCCGCCTCTGTTTCCCCACCTCTGATTCCCCGCCTCTGTTTCCCCATATCTAAATCCCCGCCTCTGATTCCCCAACTCTGATTCCCCACCTCTGATTCCCCAGCTCTGATTCCCCACCTCTGATTCCCCATATCTGATTCCCCGCCTCTGTTTCCCCGCCTCTGATTCCCCGCCACTGTTTCCCCATATCTGATTCCCCGCCTTTGAATCCCCAACTCTGATTCCCTGCATCTAATTCCCCAGCTCTGATTCCCCGCCTCTGATTCCCCGTGTCTGATTTCCTGCCCCTGATTCCCCGCCTCTGATTACCCAGCTCTGATTCACCGCCTTTGATTCGCCACCTCTGATTCCCCATATCTGATTCCCAGCCTCTGTTTCCCCGCCTCTGATTCCCCGCCTCTGATTCCCCATATCTCATTCCCCGACTCTGAATCCCCATCTCTGATTCCCGGACTCTGATTCCCCACCTCTGATTCCCGGCCTCTTATTCCCGTCATCTGATTCCGGCCTCTGATTCCCGGCCTCTGATTCCCTGCTTCTGATTCTGATTCCCTGCCTCTGATTCCCCATCTCTGATTGCGCACATCTGATTCCCTGCCTCTGATTCCCCACCTCTGATTCCCCATATCTGATTTCCCGCCTCTGTTTCCCCGCCTCTGATTCCCCGCCTCTGTTTCCCAATATCTAAGTCCCTGCCTCTGATTCCCCAACTCTGATTCCCCACCTCTGATTCTCCAGCTATGATTCCCCGCCTCTGATTCCCCGCATCTGATTCCCTGCATCTGATTACAAGCCTCTGATTCCCTGCCTCTGATTCCCAACCTCAGATTCCCCACCTCTGATTCCCCATATCTGATTCCCCACATCTGATTCCCTGCATCTTATTCCAAGCCTCTGATTCCCTGCCTCTGATTCCCAACCTCTGATTCCCCACCTCTGATTCCCCATATCTGATTCCCCGCCTCTGTTTCCCCGCCTCTGATTCCCCGCCTCTGTTTCCCCATATCTAATTCCCAACCTCTGATGCCCCAACTCTGATTCCCTGCCTCTGATTCCCAACATCTGATTCCCCACCTCTGAATTCCCATATTGATTCCCTGCCTCTGATTCCCCGCCTCTGATTCCCCAACTCTGATTCACCGCCTCTGATTCCCCAGCTCTAATTCCCCGCCTCTTATTCCCCGTGTTTGATTCCCTGCCTCTGATTCCCGGCCTCTGATTCCCCATCTCTGATTCACCGCCTTTCATTCGCCACCTCTGATTCCCCATATCTGATTCCCCGCCTCTGTTTCCCCGCCTCTGATTCCCCGCCTCTGATTCCCCATATCTCATTCCCCGCCTCTGAATCCCCATCTCTGATTCCCGGACTCTGATTCCCCACCTCTGATTCCCGGACTCTTATTCCCGGCATCTGATTCCGGCCTCTGATTCCTGGCCTCTGATTCCCTGCTTCTGATTCTGATTCCCTGCCTCTGATTCCCCATCTCTGATTGCGCACATCTGATTCCCTGCCTCTGATTCCCCACCTCTGATTCCCCATATCTGATTTCCCGCCTCTGTTTCCCCGCCTCTGATTCCCCGCCTCTGTTTCCCAATATCTAAGTCCCCGCCTCTGATTCCCCAACTCTGATTCCCCACCTCTGATTCTCCAGCTCTGATTCCCCGCCTCTGATTCCCCGCATCTGATTCCCTGCATCTGATTCCAAGCCTCTGATTCCCTGCATCTGATTCCAAACCTCTGATTCCCCACCTCTGATTCCCCATATCTGATTCCCCGCCTCTGTTTCCCCGCCTCTGATTCCCCGCCTCTGATTCCCCGCCTCTGATTCCCTGCCTCTGATTCCCCATCTCCGATTCCGCACATCTGATTCCCTGCCTCTGATTCCCCGCCTCTGATTCCCTGCCTCGGATTCCCAACATCTGATTCCCCACCTCTGATTCCCCATATCTGATTCCCCGCCTCTGTTTCCCCGCCTCTGATTCCCATCCTCTGATTCCCCAACTCTAATTCCCCGCCTCTGATTCCCCAGCTCTGATTCCCCGTGTTTGATTCCCTGCCTCTGATTCCCTGCCCTGATTCCCCATCTCTGTTTCACCGCCTTTGATTCGCCACCTCTGATTCCCCTTATCTGATTCCCCGCCTCTGTTTCCCCGCCTCTGATTCCCTGTCTCTGATTCCCAACCTCTGATTCCACACCTCTGATTCCCCATATCTGATTCCCCGCCTGTGTTTCCCCACCTCTGATTCCCCACCCCTGTTTCCCCATATCTGATTCCCCGCCTCTGATTCCCCAACCCTGATTCCCCGCCTCTGATTCCCCAGCTCTGATTCCCCGCCTCTGATTCCCCGTGTTTGATTCCCTGCCTCTGATTGCCCGCCTCTGATTCCCCTTCTCTGATTCACCGCCTTTGATTCGCCACCTCTGATTCCCCATATCTGATTCCCTGTCTCTGTTTCCCCGCCTCTGATTCCCCGCCTCTGATTCCCCATATCTCATTCCCCGCCTCTGAATCCCCATCTCTGATTCCTGGACTCTGATTCCCCACCTCTGGTTCCCGGCCTCTTATTCCCGGCATCTGATTCCGGCCTCTGATTCCCGGCCTCTGATTCCCTGCTTCTGATTCTTATTCCCTGCCTCTGATTCCCCATCTCTGATTGTGCACATCTGATTCCCTGCCTCTGATTCCCCACCTCTGATTCCCCATATCTGATTCCCCGCCTCTGTTTCCCCGCCTCTGATTCCCCGCCTCTGTTTCCCAATATCTAAGTCCCCGCCTCTGATTCCCCAACTCTGATTCCCCACCTCTGATTCTCCAGCTCTGATTCCCCACCTCTGATTCCCCAGCTCTGATTCCCCGCCTCTGATTCCCCGCATCTGATTCCCTGCATCTGATTCCCAGCCTCTGATTCCCTGCCTGTGATTCCCAACCTCTGATTCCCCAACTCTGATTCCCCATATCTGATTCCCCACCTCTGTTTCCCCGCCTCTGATTCCCCGCCTCTGTTTCCCCATATCTGATTCACCGCCTCTATTTGCCCACCACTGATTCCCCACCTCAGTTTCCCCATATCTGATTCCCCGCCTCTGAATCCCCAACTCTGATTCCCTGCATCTAATTCCCCAGCTCTGATTCCCCGCCTCTGATTCCCCGTGTCAGATTTCCTGCCTCTGAATCCACGCCTCTGATTACCCATATCTGATTCACCGCCTCTGATTCCCCACCTCTGATTCCCCATCTCTGATTCCGCACATCCCATTCCCTGCCTCTGATTCCCCGCCTCTGATTCCCCGCCTCAGATTCCCCGTGTCTGATTCACCGCCTCTGATTCCCCACCTCTGATTCCCCATCTCTGATTCCGCACATCCGATTCCCTGCTTCTGATTCCCGGCCTCTGATTCACAGCCTCTGATTCCCCAGCTCTGATTCCCCGCCTCAGATTCCCCGCGTCTTATTCCCTGCTTCTGATTCTGATTCCCTGCCTCTGATTCCCCATCTCTGATTCCGCACATCTGATTCCCTGCCTCTGATTCCCCACCTCTGATTCCCCATATCTGATTCCCCGCCTCTGTTTCCCCGCCTCTGATTCCCCGCCTCTGTTTCCCCATATCTAAATCCCCGCCTCTGATTCCCCAACTCTGATTCCCCACCTCTGATTCCCCAGCTCTGATTCCCCACCTCTGATTCCCCATATCTGATTCCCCGCCTCTGTTTCCCCGCCTCTGATTCCCCGCCACTGTTTCCCCATATCTGATTCCCCGCCTCAGAATCCCCAACTCTGATTCCCTGCATCTAATTCCCCAGCTCTGATTCCCCGCCTCTGATTCCCCGTGTCTGATTTCCTGCCCCTGATTCCCCGCCTCTGATTACCCATGTCTGATTCACCGCCTCTGATTCCCCACCTCTGATTCCCCATCTCTGATTCCGCACATCCGATTCCCTATCTCTGATTCCCCGACTCTGATTCACCGCCTCTGATTCCCGGCCTCTGATTTCCCGCCTCTGATTCCCTTCCACTGATACCCCGCCCCTGATTCCCCACCTCTGATTCCCCATATCTGATTCCCCGCCTCTGTTTCCCCGCCTCTGATTCCCCGCCTCTGATTCCCCATATCTGATTCCCCGCCTCTGATTCCCCAACTCTGATTCCCCGCCTCTGATTCCCCAGCTCTGAATCCCCGCCTCTGATTCCCCGCGTCTGATTCCCAACCTCTGATTCCCCACCTCTGATTCCCCATATCTGATTCCCCACCTCTATTTACCCACCTCTGATTCCCCACCTCAGTTTCCCCATATCTGATTCCCCGCCTCTGAATCCCCAACTCTGATTCCCTGCCTGTGATTCCCAACCTCTGATTCCCCACCTCTGATTCCCAATATCTGATTCCCCGCCTCTGTTTCCCCGCCTCTGATTCCCCGCCTCTGTTTCCCCATATCTGATTCCCCGCCTCTATTTGCCCACCTCTGATTCCCCACCTCAGTTTCCCCATATCTGATTCCCCGCCTCTGAATCCCCAACTCTGATTCCCTGCATCTAATTCCCCAGCTCTGATTCCACGCCTCTGATTCCCCGTGTCTGATTTCCTGCCTCTGATTCCACGCCTCTGATTACCCATATCTGATTCACCGCCTCTGATTCCCCACCTCTGATTCCCCATCTCTGATTCCGCACATCCCATTCCCTGCCTCTGATTCCCCGCCTCTGATTCCCCGCCTCAGATTCCCCGTGTCTGATTCACCGCCTCTGATTCCCCACCTCTGATTCCCCATCTCTGATTCCGCACATCCGATTCCCTGCTTCTGATTCCCCGCCTCTGATTCACAGCCTCTGATTCCCCAGCTCTGATTCCCCGCCTCAGATTCCCCGCGTCTCATTCCCTGCTTCTGATTCTGATTCCCTGCCTCTGATTCCCCATCTCTGATTCCGCACATCTGATTCCCTGCCTCTGATTCCCCACCTCTGATTCCCCATATCTGATTCCCCGCCTCTGTTTCCCCACCTCTGATTCCCCGCCTCTGTTTCCCCATATCTAAATCCCCGCCTCTGATTCCCCAACTCTGATTCCCCACCTCTGATTCCCCAGCTCTGATTCCCCACCTCTGATTCCCCATATCTGATTCCCCGCCTCTGTTTCCCCGCCTCTGATTCCCCGCCACTGTTTCCCCATATCTGATTCCCCGCCTTTGAATCCCCAACTCTGATTCCCTGCATCTAATTCCCCAGCTCTGATTCCCCGCCTCTGATTCCCCGTGTCTGATTTCCTGCCCCTGATTCCCCGCCTCTGATTACCCAGCTCTGATTCACCGCCTTTGATTCGCCACCTCTGATTCCCCATATCTGATTCCCAGCCTCTGTTTCCCCGCCTCTGATTCCCCGCCTCTGATTCCCCATATCTCATTCCCCGACTCTGAATCCCCATCTCTGATTCCCGGACTCTGATTCCCCACCTCTGATTCCCGGCCTCTTATTCCCGTCATCTGATTCCGGCCTCTGATTCCCGGCCTCTGATTCCCTGCTTCTGATTCTGATTCCCTGCCTCTGATTCCCCATCTCTGATTGCGCACATCTGATTCCCTGCCTCTGATTCCCCACCTCTGATTCCCCATATCTGATTTCCCGCCTCTGTTTCCCCGCCTCTGATTCCCCGCCTCTGTTTCCCAATATCTAAGTCCCTGCCTCTGATTCCCCAACTCTGATTCCCCACCTCTGATTCTCCAGCTATGATTCCCCGCTTCTGATTCCCCGCATCTGATTCCCTGCATCTGATTACAAGCCTCTGATTCCCTGCCTCTGATTCCCAACCTCAGATTCCCCACCTCTGATTCCCCATATCTGATTCCCCACATCTGATTCCCTGCATCTTATTCCAAGCCTCTGATTCCCTGCCTCTGATTCCCAACCTCTGATTCCCCACCTCTGATTCCCCATATCTGATTCCCCGCCTCTGTTTCCCCGCCTCTGATTCCCCGCCTCTGTTTCCCCATATCTAATTCCCAACCTCTGATGCCCCAACTCTGATTCCCTGCCTCTGATTCCCCGCCTCTGTTTCCCCGCCTCTGATTCCCCGCCTCTGTTTCCCCATATCTAATTCCCAACCTCTGATTCCACACCTCTGATTCCCCATATCTGATTCCCCGCCTGTGTTTCCCCACCTCTGATTCCCCGCCCCTGTTTCCCCATATCTGATTCCCCGCCTCTGATTCCCCAACCCTGATTCCCCGCCTCTGATTCCCCAGCTCTGATTCCCCACCTCTGATTCCCCGTGTTTGATTCCCTGCCTCTGATTGCCCGCCTCTGATTCCCCTTCTCTGATTCACCGCCTTTGATTCGCCACCTCTGATTCCCCATATCTGATTCCCTGTCTCTGTTTCCCCGCCTCTGATTCCCCGCCTCTGATTCCCCATATCTCATTCCCCGCCTCTGAATCCCCATCTCTGATTCCTGGACTCTGATTCCCCACCTCTGGTTCCCGGCCTCTTATTCCCGGCATCTGATTCCGGCCTCTGATTCCCGGCCTCTGATTCCCTGCTTCTGATTCTTATTCCCTGCCTCTGATTCCCCATCTCTGATTGCGCACATCTGATTCCCTGCCTCTGATCCCCCACCTCTGATTCCCCATATCTGATTCCCCGCCTCTGTTTCCCCGCCTCTGATTCCCCGCCTCTGTTTCCCAATATCTAAGTCCCCGCCTCTGATTCCCCAACTCTGATTCCCCACCTCTGATTCTCCAGCTCTGATTCCCCACCTCTGATTCCCCAGCTCTGATTCCCCGCCTCTGATTCCCCGCATCTGATTCCCTGCATCTGATTCCCAGCCTCTGATTCCCTGCCTGTGATTCCCAACCTCTGATTCCCCACCTCTGATTCCCCATATCTGATTCCCCGCCTCTGTTTCCCCGCCTCTGATTCCCCGCCTCTGTTTCCCCATATCTGATTCCCCGCCTCTATTTGCCCACCTCTGATTCCCCACCTCAGTTTCCCCATATCTGATTCCCCGCCTCTGAATCCCCAACTCTGATTCCCTGCATCTAATTCCCCAGCTCTGATTCCCCGCCTCTGATTCCCCGTGTCTGATTTCCTGCCTCTGATTCCACGCCTCTGATTACCCATATCTGATTCACCGCCTCTGATTCCCCACCTCTGATTCCCCATCTCTGATTCCGCACATCCCATTCCCTGCCTCTGATTCCCCGCCTCTGATTCCCCGCCTCAGATTCCCCGTGTCTGATTCACCGCCTCTGATTCCCCACCTCTGATTCCCCATCTCAGATTCCGCACATCCGATTCCCTGCTTCTGATTCCCCACCTCTGATTCACAGCCTCTGATTCCCCAGCTCTGATTCCCCGCCTCAGATTCCCCGCGTCTCATTCCCTGCTTCTGATTCTGATTCCCTGCCTCTGATTCCCCATCTCTGATTCCGCACATCTGATTCCCTGCCTCTGATTCCCCACCTCTGATTCCCCATATCTGATTCCCCGCCTCTGTTTCCCCGCCTCTGATTCCCCGCCTCTGTTTCCCCATATCTAAATCCCCGCCTCTGATTCCCCAACTCTGATTCCCCACCTCTGATTCCCCAGCTCTGATTCCCCACCTCTGATTCCCCATATCTGATTCCCCGCCTCTGTTTCCCCGCCTCTGATTCCCCGCCACTGTTTCCCCATATCTGATTCCCCGCCTCTGAATCCCCAACTCTGATTCCCTGCATCTAATTCCCCAGCTCTGATACCCCGTGTCTGATTTCCTGCCCCTGATTCCCCGCCTCTGATTACCCAGCTCTGATTCACCGCCTTTGATTCGCCACCTCTGATTCCCCATATCTGATTCCCAGCCTCTGTTTCCCCGCCTCTGATTCCCCGCCTCTGATTCCCCATATCTCATTCCCCGACTCTGAATCCCCATCTCTGATTCCCGGACTCTGATTCCCCACCTCTGATTCCCGGCCTCTTATTCCCGTCATCTGATTCCGGCCTCTGATTCCCGGCCTCTGATTCCCTGCTTCTGATTCTGATTCCCTGCCTCTGATTCCCCATCTCTGATTGCGCACATCTGATTCCCTGCCTCTGATTCCCCACCTCTGATTCCCCATATCTGATTTCCCGCCTCTGTTTCCCCGCCTCTGATTCCCCGCCTCTGTTTCCCAATATCTAAGTCCCTGCCTCTGATTCCCCAACTCTGATTCCCCACCTCTGATTCTCCAGCTATGATTCCCCGCCTCTGATTCCCCGCATCTGATTCCCTGCATCTGATTCCAAGCCTCTGATTCCCTGCCTCTGATTCCCAACCTCAGATTCCCCACCTCTGATTCCCCATATCTGATTCCCCACATCTGATTCCCTGCATCTTATTCCAAGCCTCTGATTCCCTGCCTCTGATTCCCAACCTCTGATTCCCCACCTCTGATTCCCCATATCTGATTCCCCGCCTCTGTTTCCCCGCCTCTGATTCCCCGCCTCTGTTTCCCCATATCTAATTCCCAACCTCTGATGCCCCAACTCTGATTCCCTGCCTCTGATTCCCCGCGTTCTATTCCCTGCCTCTGATTCCACGCCTGTGATTCTCCATCTCTGATTCACCACCTCTGATTCCCCATCTCTGATTGCGCACATCTGATTCCCTGCCTCTGATTCCCCACCTCTGATTCCCCATATCTGATTTCCCGCCTCTGTTTCCCCGCCTCTGATTCCCCGCCTCTGTTTCCCCGCCTCTGATTCCCCGCCTCTGTTTCCCCATATCTGATTCCC